>NC_053454.1:71530946-71830946 GCF_015227805.2 Hirundo rustica | reverse complement strand
TCCCAGCATACGGTGATCAGAACGGACTCACTTCTCTCCCTTGAGCTCTCCTGCTCTCCAGTGTCCTGATCCACAGCCAGAACTAAGGCTGTGGAATACTGAAGCATTAATTACTGGAGCAAAAGGCACACGTGTTTGTTTCTGGAGGAGGAAGAGGCAGGAGAAGAGCTGCAGGACTTAAATTTTCCACAGAACAAATGTAGTTCACTTGGATGCTTTGCCTTTGCCTTGTACCCTCTACAGCAGAGGGTGCGAGAGAAACCTCTTGCTTCTCTTCAGGCAAATGAGCACAAAAATGCTGTGAAACCAAGATACTCTGCTCAAATTAATGATAGCCTCTCTAGACCCAGTCTTAACCCACCTCTCCTATTTCTTCTGCATCAACAAAATTCTGTCGTTTCAACAGCTCCTCTCCACAGCAGACACTCAAATAGAGACTTTAAAAGAAACCTCTGCACTCCTAGCTCATCTGCAAGAATGTAGATTTAAATTCATTTAAACGTCAACAATTATACTTTAGAACCTTCTGGATGCTCCCCAGTGATGCAGATCTAATTTATGTAGTTCAACAAAAAACAGAAGCCACCATAACCTACTAAAGCAATCTTCCGACAAAAGAAACATTCTCCTCCTGTTCTTTGTAATACCAAGCTATAATAGGATCAGCTTCCATATAATTACTTAAAATATTCTGTTAGATGAGTACACACAACCACCCATTTATGTCGATCTGTAACCTTTCCAGTTTTGTGCAACTTCACCTTGCAGTAAATTCCTGAATTCTTATGCTTAGAACACAACTAGTGAAAATAAGGCACTGTAACTTATCTGAGGAAAGTCGTCAACAACTTCAGATTCAGGAGGCAGTCAGCTAGCCTATGTATCTGGAAAAGCAGCTAGATGAGTTTATATTTGTGCTCTGAAATATGAAATCAAAAGATATGGGGCCTGAAAACTTAGAATCCATTCCCCAAAAGAATAGCGACATAGCTCAACTCAATTTTAAAGTAAAAAAAAAAAAAAATCCTGATCTAAAGTTATGCAAATGGAAAATACAGAGAGGTAGGTGGGCTTTTTTAGATTCCCTGAAAATCTAAAAATCCTCAAAGTCACACAGTAGTGGCTAGATCCTTTTGAGCTAAAGTCTGATTTACAGGATTGTGCTATAGCCCTAATTATTATGGTAGACACCTTTCTTTTGAAACAGAGTCTGCTTTCAATTGCCAAGGAAATGAGATGCTGAAGACATTGGCATTCAAACCTTGCTAATCAAAAATTTAAATCTTCACCAGAAAACTGAAAGTCCTTTCAAACAAGTGCAAGTGAGTATTTGGCAAGTACTGGAACAGGAAGAGCAACTGAACATCAAATGAGAACAGATGACTAAAGGGATAAATTAACCCCAACTAAAATTGGTATTGTTCAAATATAAAATAAGTAACAGTTCTCCAGAGCAGGGCAAACTGTCTAAACAGATGAGATCATAGGAAAAGAGATATTCCCAAATGAGAAAAAGGGAGAAGAGCACCAGACCTTGCCCAAACTTACCCTACATATTTCTATCAGTGATACAGTTTGAAGCTGTCTTCTGATTTCCTAGTGTTTCAAAGAAGCATTCCTCTTTCTCTGCTTCCACAGCAGCACAGACTAAAAGAAAATGCAGGACCCCTAACAAGCTTAGGGTCCATTTCAACAAACAAGCACGCTGATGTTTTTGTTTTTTATATGTACTAGCTCTCAAGGACTTGAACGTGCACTGTGGACGAGATGTAAAACATGTCATCTTTCCAGCCATCACACCCAAAGAAGAGGGGTGGAACAAATGCAGACATCCAGGTTGTGGGTATAATAACAACTGGACTGTAACAATACGCACCAAGTAATGGTAATAAATCAACACATATTTACAAAATATAGTTAGGTAAGTTTTGAACTTTAAGTGAAAAAGTAACAAGTCTCCGGCAATGAAAAACAAATGGCAAATTCTTCTTCCTGATGTAGATGCCTGCTGCAGTAATTTCACAAAAGGGAAGTTGTAACTCAAGTACATTTAATTGTACTTGGAATTCCTATTGATATTTTTATTGAAATAGGAGACCCAGGTATAAAGTGACCCCAAGATAAGATAACAAAAGAGTTAAATGTTACTCAAGTGCCATTGAACCTATGGGTGAAGCTAAGGGTGCCACTCAAGAAGCAAGGATTATATTAGCCAACCAAGCATTATTTCACCTCATGAATGTTCAACTTTTTTCTTCCATAAGCAAACTAAGCAAAGAATAGGTTCCTGGGATCCTCAAAGATAATTCAGAACACATTCATCTGCTGCACAACAACTGGCACAAAAAAAAAAAATTCATTTCTCTAATTTTTGCAGAAGACCTGTCTGCCTCCTTGGATTGTGAAATCTTAACAAGATGGTGTTAGCAGAAAAGAAGTATCATGTCATCTACAACTTTGCATGACGGATTGTATGTTTTTTGAGCTTTCATTGTGTTCCTTCCTCTTCTTACACCACCCACTGCTCTTCAGGAACAGAAGGAGCCACACATTTATTCAGAAATGTACATCTTACTTCCCCTTGTGATAAATGAGTTGTGCTTTGTGGGTTTTTTTTTTTTTCCCCCTTAAGTAGCAAAGTCACTATACCTAATGGGTTCCCAGGTCTGGGCACTGTTCTCTTGTATTTGAAAAATCTCACAACAAGCAACTGCAGCTTTTGTGAATTCAGGACTTATTTTCATCACCTAACCAAGTAAAGGAGTAACTATCAAAACCTTTGCTTGCTTTGCTTGTTTGGAGCAATCCTTCCCTCACACTCTCAATAAGATTTCACAGGGGAACATTCCAAGGAAGTTCTGTGAGCTACAAGCTATCTTCCACATGAACTCATATTTATTAGGTAGAAAAGATTGTTTTTAGATCTTTAGATAAAGGATAAAAGATCTTTTATCAAAAAAGATTTTTTGATACGAGAAAGATCCCTAGTAACAGAATAATGAGTAATGACTCGCTAGGACTCCATGCTTTATATCTGTGAAGTGTAATACTGAGACAGAATTATCCATCTTAAAGCTTTATTCCATGGGTTGAACATCAGAGGAAAAGGCCCAATTACCATCCTCAGATATTCCAGAGAGCAGCAAATCCCACGATCCCTCCTTTGCCAGATTCTGTCTGTAGCCTTAACTAACAAATAAACTGGTTTGCTTGTACATGAACTGGAAGAAAGTGATGTTACTTGTTACTCCAGACAATAGCATTTTCAGTAAGTAACACTTAAAAGAACCCAAACATTGTTATGAAGTAGTGGAGGAGAATCAAGCCAAACTTCATTAGGAAAGTGGTTACTCTCAGCAAAACACAGGGCTGGTGAAAACCCATAAATCAGGGCTTGCTTAACAATTTAAGCCCAGTCAGCTGCTCCGCTGGAGTTTGAGGCAGAGGCGTATCTATTAAGCCAAGTCTGGTATTGCATCCTTTAGCTGATGGTTGAGTTTAGCTCATGAGAATCATCACCTCTGAGGGTGGATGCACAACACTCCTTCAATGTTATAGCACCATGGCTGCTGATTTGAGAAACACTGAAATAATGAAGAAAAAGACCAACTTTCACCCCACGATCAGATACATGCCATCAGCCTCTGGCTGTGGTACGGTAACATGAAAGCAGTGCTAAAAACCTTCTTACGGTTTATTCTTTACCTCTTTCATCTGTCTTTTCACCCTTCCTCCCACTTCCTCTGAAATTAACAGTTTGACAACTGTTCTAACAAACACCTGCCTGAGGCAGGTGACCTGTACTTTCCATTCCAAGTTAATCTGTTCAGCACAAGCAGACGACCTGTGTGTCTTGTCTGTTCTTACTGGATAACAAATCTAAGCCATGACTCTTCTCACCCATCCACACAGCTGAAACTCTGATTCTCATCTTGATTACCACAACATCCTTCTCCTTGGCAGCTGCAGTCTTGTTTCATTCAAAAACACCACTGCAAAAATTATTTCTTTTGGCACTTTTTTTTTTTAAAACCAGGCCATCTCTCTCCCACTGCAGTTTTCAAATAGCAGCTGCTTCTCTACTACAAACTCAACTCATTTTGATTGCCCAGACTTCTCAGTTCTCTTCCTCCCTCACCTTTTTGTGTCTTCCTGAGATGCTCCACCCTGGCCACACTGCCATGCAAGCTTGGATGCTTAATTGTTATAATCCCAAACTGGCGATTCCCTAGAGATAGTTGCAACACATTGACAATACTTCCCAATTACATTTCTCCACAGTGTTCCTTTGATGCTCTGAAGAAAACTTTTGCAACAGTCAGATTGGGAGTGTGCTAAAAATACTGCCTGGCATATAGCCAATATTATCCCACTGTCTCTGCATGCTTCCACCCCGTTTTAGTTTCTCTTAATTGCAGCCTCTTTGGAGCAGAGATCCTCTGGTTCTGCATTTGTACGGCACCAAACACAGCAAACACTCCATCTGCGGCTAAGTATCGGGCACACAACAATAATATAAACAATGATGAAATTAAAGAGGTTCACAGTGTCTTTGAGAAAATACTGCAGGGCAGAGCCCGAGGAGATGCCAGTAAAGCTCAAGTCATATTTGTTACAGAGGACTAGACTCAGGTAAATTTTCCTGGCACACTTTTTGATTTCAATAGGAAATTGTTGTATTTCTGGCAAAAAAATGTTATTTAAAAATATATTTTGCCAGAAATCAAAAACACTTCAGAGCTAAAAAAATTAAGAAAAAGCTTTTTTGCAGGGCTGTTGGCACAGCTGTAAGCAAGAATTTCACAAATTACTGCACTGTACATTAAATCCTGAGATAAATTGTACTGTGAAAGCAACCGATACAGGGAAACTCAGCATTATAAATGTTGCTATGCTTATAGAGCTACCAAAAGAATTTGAACTCCTAATATTTATTTACATACCCAAAGGCCAAACTTTTTAAATCTGCGTGCACAGATGACAAGTGCACCACTTAACTGATCCTCATCACACAAAACTGACTAAACTGAGGGATATGTGCTGTGGATATTATAATGACTCACAGTATAAAAGTGCTAAAATTAGCGGCGAACAACAACAAAAAGCAGAACTAGAAATGCTGAGGTTTGATTTCCTTGGTCTATGTGTGTAAGAATTCGTTGCTGCGTTTTGTTACTCTTGCACTCCAAGAACCAAGCAAGCATTCCCATCAAAAGAGGAGCCTTTATAGATTTGTTTAGTTTCACTTTCCAGTCTGCTCCGAAATACGTTCTGTAAAAAATCCCAAACAAACTAAAAAGAAACTTACAAGAACTGCACATAAATGTTAGAAATATTTAGCAGAATTAAATGCAAATTAACTATCCTTGGACTTCCCAAATTATTCATAGTAGCTGATGATAGATGCATTCCTAGTATGCCAGAAGCGCTATGTTAGTCTAGCTCACCTTGGTGAACTGCTTTGTGAGCATATGAGAATACTCATTGCCTCATCCATAATTTAAAATCAATGACACTGTATCAAGGCAATGATTTAGTGAAATGTATTTCTCCATTAGTTACTGGTAATTGGAAGCTGACCGTGCTCTCTGCTGACCCTAGTAACAACTGTCACAGCAACTTCAATTAAAAAAAATGTAAAATCTCTCAGTCAGACTTTTTCAAACAAACTGAAGGAAACACTTCCTTTCAAGGAAAAAAAAAAAAGGAAGAAAACATTGCCCTCCTTTGGATCAGATATCAACGCTCTTCAGTTCAGACTATAGCAAGAAAATCCCTTCTGGAGGAGTCAAGTCTGGTATTGCATCCTTTAGCTGATTCCCATGGGTTCACCTTAGGAATTTACCCAAATGAATCAAGATTTAAAATCTTGTCCGAAAGATACCACCCTGAAACCCCGCACATCTCATGCCATGCTTGCTATGGACCGGGAGAAGGGAATACTTATTAAATTTAATACTTTATGCAGCAGTCCTTCAAACCAACTTCACTCTAAATGACAAGTGGCCCACTTCCAGACACCTATTTAGGGACATTACAAAATGGCTTGGAAACATCTTCCCTACTTTCATTAGAGAGGATAATTTGCATACAAAGCAATGGGTTTTAGAAAACTCCCAGATAATCAAACAAAATAGCTGTAGAGATCTGAGGTCCACACACATGCAAAGCATACAATACACAAAGCATGAATAATTAGCATTAATGAATGTCAAACTCATCACTGAAGCCTGGCTGTCGATCCACAACACTGCTGGAGTGTGGAACCACTGCTCCACTGGGAACTAATACAAGGAAAGGGACTGAGGGCTATTGGGAAAGTCAAAGATGAAGGGGACCTCCTGTGGAAAAGATTATCAAGATAAAAGATGACTCCTCTTCCCTTTGGCAAATATATCCTCTTACAGTTTGGTCTGACTAATGAGAAAAGTACTGTAAAGAGTCACATCCTGAGAGGATGCTTAGATGGGCTTGTTTGTTTGCTTCCTCAGCATAATTTTCCTCAGTTTGTCAAAGGAAAAAACTGCACACGTATCTTAGGATCTGGCACTTCATACACGAGATGAGTGCGCTGGCTTGAAAGTAAAACCAGGAAGAGACTCCAAGTCAGAAAAAACAACTCAATAGGAGGGGAAAAAAAAAAAAAAAAAAAAAAAAAAAAAAAAGTAAAATAAAATGCATGCAATAGTACAAAAGATCACTGACAGAGTCAGAATACAACCTGACCCCCTGTGGTGGTGGTAGCAGTCCAGATGAAGTGGTCTGGTTGAAGCAGGGTTCCTGCAGAAAGGTCTGGTAGCTCTCATCCTCTGGGAATCCAGTGAGTAAAACTGCCTGTGCTGTCCCAAAACCCAGATTATATCCAGGTGGGAATGCTTGGCTCCTCCCCCTGGGCGGAGCATCTCACAATGGGCTGATAGCATTTTATGAGTCCTTGATTGCCCGTTAAACAGAGACAGCTCCTGGAGGGAATTATCTAGGAGTCATGCAGCAGGGCATTGATGGGCCATTAACAGAAGATAGTCTGGAGGGAGGGGACAAGAGAAACACTGCCCAGCCTAATTTGAACAGCTCATGTGGATGGTGATAGAACGCATCCTTTGGGCACACCTTACATTGTAACCTAGGACAATGAGGAGAACTAATAAGCCCTTTTCCCGTTTTTTTTTTCTTTTACAGAGAACCCATGGAACTTAGGAAACCTCTTCACCCATTAATGTCTTGTACGTGCAGACATCTTCACTTTCTGTCTGAAACTGTTCCAGTAAAACATTCCCAAAGGACAAAACTCATGATAATTAGAGAGGAATCTTAACTTTGCCCTATGAAGGTATCATTTCACATTAAGTTGTTCAGTGTAGTTTTCCTAAAAATAAGGCCAGATTTCCCATCCATCCCACCCTCCCCAGGTTCTAGGACCTTGCCTTATACTTATGATCAAAGCCTACGAAGCTGTGAACCATAGCACACAGTGACTGAAGGGCTTCCAGTTCCTCCCCACGTTTACAGAAATTTCAGCTGAGGCACAGACACAGAAAAACTTCTTCCTGCTCCTTCACCTGCGCCATTTTTTGGCCCATGACAGGTAATTCCATCATTAGACTTGCAACTTCTGAGGGTAATTTTTCTGTTTGTTGGCTTTTGGTGAGTGTTTTTTGTTCTATTCACACAGAATGCATGTGGTTACTGTTGCACAGGCCTTGCAGCTGGTTCTCACTATCTGAGGTATCATTACAACTCTTACAATTTTATCCTGGACTGTGTCCCACTAATGGTGTATTTCCCCCTGTACCTTGAACTGACACACATCTTAGCTTTGATGCCCTATTAAAAAAAAATAAAATTGGCCCCAAAGAGGTGTTAGGAGCATTAATGCCCATGGCTAAAGAGCACAAAGGTTAAAACAATCCAAATATTATTCTCTCGGGTGGAACAGCTTACAGAGCGGGATTTTTCAATCTTGGGGTTTGGCATTTCTGACACAGCTTCATTCTTTCCTTCTTGAATAGCTTACTTGGTTTGGAAATTGAGCTTCATTTTGTTCTTACTGTTTTCCCTTGTCTTAGGTTACAGTGTAAGATGCAACCAAAAACATGCATTCTATCACCATCTTTATAAGGTGTTAAAAACAGGTGGGGCAGTGTTCTTTATCTTTTCCATGACTGACCCCTGATAACTCTGTTAGCTTCTGTTAATTGGCCATCAGAGTCTGACTGCATGACTGATAAAATTGCACCATCCCATTATGAGATGCTCTGCCCAGGGGGAGGAACCAAGGGTTCCTACCTGGATATAATCTGAGGTTTGGAACACCACAGTCAGCTCTATCCACAGAATTCCCAGAGGATGAGAGCTACATAACCACCACAGGACCTTCAAAGGAAGACCAGGCACTTCTACAGGATCACAGCTTCAACAGAACCACATCTATCACTCCAAGAGGACTGCAGCCACCATTTAATCAGACTGCTACCACCACCCTGACCAGGTTATATCCTGACTCTGTCAGGTTAAGCCAGTATTTCTGCACTATTGATTTTACCCTAATTTTCCTATTTAATTATAATTCTGACTTGGGATCTCCCACTGGTTTGCTTTCAAACTAGTACACTCTACTTTCAGCTTTCCCAAATCAAAACTGAAAGCCTTTTCTTCAAGATGATGCAATTCCCACCCAGGAAATTTGGCTAGCAAAGCCACTCAAACACAAATATAAGAGATAACACCTTGGAACCACTTCCATAGTCTCAAAAAAAGAAGAAAAAAACGAGCTTAAAAAAAAAAAAATCCCACCAAAAAAAAAAAAAAATTGCCTTGATAAAATATTTTTAAAGTGAGACATGGGAACAAAGTGAGTACTCCACCATTTAAATGCTGTGGCTCATGGATTTAGATTTAAAGTACCAGAATTTCTCCTTAATACTTTCAGATACTTCACATTTTTGTTCATCTTCTCCCACGGTTCACAGGTATCCTTGTAACTTCCATTCCTCGTAACAAGTCATGCATTTAAAAATAAAACCCATAAAGATTCTCACATAATTTCAGGGTTTTTGTTGTTTTTTGTTTTTTTTTTTTATGGAAACACCAACTATTTTAAGACTCATGGTAAAACTAAGCTCTACACACAATTCTACTAAAGTCACTGGGAAACAGCCCATTTTGTAGGGGAAAAAATATGTCCAAAACCCACTTCCTTCTCCAGAAATTGTTTTTATCATATATGAAAACATCTCTCGCTCTCAGCTGAGATTTCCCTGCTATTGTATTGCCATAAGTACTATTGATCATCAAGTCCATTAAGTGCATTAGTCACATTAAATAATTCATCTCTCCAGACCAGCTTTGGCCACAGATGCCATCAGCAATAACCCTCCAGGAGACTTGTACCAAAGAAAAGCCAGCATAGCTGGAGCTCAAAGAGACAACGTCCAGAAATAATCAAGAAACAAATGACTGAGCAAATGTGTTACAGGATTGCATTCCACTGCAGATTCCTCTAGAAACCAGATGCGTGACAACAGGAAACTTGCGATCTTCAAGTGGGGCACCTGCATGCAAGCGACAATACTATTTACTGAAGTATGGGGCTTTGAAAAAATAGGTGTACATGCATGGACTTCGTTGCTCTTTGGCACACACCTTATTCTGCAGACTGCTCCAAGTGAGGAGCAGCAGCCTGTTTATGTGCTTCGGTCACTGTTTTGGCAGAGAAAATGACAAATGCCAGATTTGTTTCCGCTAATAAGTCATCAAGGGCTTTGAATTCTGCCTGGTACTCTGGATCCCGTCCTCTTCACCAGTTGCACGTTACAGGACTATGAACAAGCCAAAGTCCTCCCTTGGTACACACACAAAGTACCCAAGACCAGCACATGCATTTCCCACTGCTTCAAAGCCTGCAGCAGCAGCAGGCAGCCCGGTAAGACTCTCCAATGAAGTTCATCAAGCCCAGCATGTTTACTACCTTCTCTTTAAGTTAAAAAAAAAAAGAAAACCTCCCTGTTTCATCACTGCTGCTGCTCTGTGGGACAAAGGCCATCTTCCCTCCACTTGGAACAGGTGAGAGACGGAACTAAACCCCACAGGATTTTCTGCTTATCGCTTATACGTGAGTTGTATTGGGAATTCTCTGTGAAATCTGATAAATTGTTCTGGAATGTGGCCGTGAGGGTAGTTGAACACGCCAGCCCAGATCTGCAAAGGTGCAGTGCCAGAATGAGAACCTTTGAAATGTAAACCAGGATTTATTCAATTGGCTCACGGCTGCGTGCTGTGCCCCGTGTCCTTTGTAAAATACTGTACCGGGAAAAAGCAGAACGGCACATTCCTTGTGCTATGTCTTGAATTCTGGGGATGGGGTCAATAAAAATGAGATGCAAATGAGGGAATTGCTTGTACACGTAAATATTCTTGTCCTAAAGGAGCCATCAGCTCCGTACCAAGCCTTGAGTTAAAAATTACATTTCTTTAAAAACCCCCAAGCCCTTTAGAGGCTACAGTTTTCGTGGTGTAGAATTCCTAGGGGCTGACGTCAGGAAATCTGTGAGCCACATCGAGCTGTTTGATGCTAATGGACAGTATCTCTTCCTGCTAACTGAAATATCCATTTTGGCACCAGGTAAGTACTTCCCATTGCTCTTTCCCGGCTCAGGTTTTATTTCCTTGTTAATCTGAAGAACTACTCTTGAGTCAAGTGAGGCAGTCTAGGCAAACCCTCTCCTGCTGTTAACCTCTGAGCCTATATTTAACATAGAAATGAACTGAATGAATCCGACAAGGAACTCGAGGGAACCTGCTGGAGCGTAGGAGAGCCTCACATGCTCCATGTGTGCTGTAGGTGTGTCACTGCTGGCCTGGGCTGGGGAGCCATGGAATGACAGCTGAAATCTGCTCCTTGTTTCCAGGAGGAAGGTCACCTGTTTGCCTCGCTTTGTTTGCTTCTCTTGCACAATGTCTTCCAAATAACCCACCTGGGGCCCAAGAGGCTGATTGCCCAGTGTTGGCATTGCTGCATGGCCACCTCTGAAGCACCGTTTAGTCACTGTTCCTGATTTGTGCTCCAGCTTGTCCTCAGATGGATGCACAGCTGCAGGGGGAAAAGTGAGGAGATGCTCCTCAGCCTGGAGCTCTGCATGGGGCCAATCCAGAGCCCCATTCCCTGTGTGCTGCTGCCAGAGTTGCTCCTTTTGTACCGTCAAGAGGGAGGTCTCAGGTCCACTGGCATCATTAATATTTACTGGTTTAACTGAAGGTACAGGCTGCTTTCTGAAAATCAGCTTGTCCTCCAATGCCCTCTGGTGACAGGAACTAATTGGATGCCAGCGCTTTCACTGAATCCAACTGTGAGACACTTATGTCATTTTATTCCTATTAAATATTTTAGGCAAATGCTGAGATTTATCAGAAATCAAAACCACTAGTTTGAACAATACCCTCCCCCTGCAATAGCTACGGCACTTCCTAGGAGCTGAAAAACAAGCACCCTCCAGACACACCATAACTAGGGAATCTCCAAAGCTTATTAGGTTGAGCCCTTAAATACTTTAGTCCTGATCCTTTCTGCAGAGAAGTACACTTGTGTCTGTGTGCGTATGTGTGGCTGCCTGGCTGCAGAAATGCCTTCTGTCACCTTCCACGCCTAATCTCCCAGGATGGAAAAGCAGTGACCCCGAAAGACTCTAGGAAAACAGGTTGCAGAAACGGTCACAATGACTTGCACGTGCTGGTGGGCAACTTCTGTCCTCTGCCTGTCAGGGCTCGTGTGAGCAAAGGCACAAAGCAGCCGGGAAACAAGAGGGGGCAAGGTGGGTCACCTGAGTTTGGAGTTTGAAAGTCTGTCTGCCTCATAACTGTGTGGACACTTTCAAAATCAGACTAAATAGCTAAATAGGAATGGCAACATGTGACACCTTATCCACTAGCGCTTTTTTTTCTTTTTTTTCCTATTTTTTTCTTTTTTTCTTTTTTTTTTCGTAGCCTGACTTTACTGTTTCACCATTGTGATATTAGGGAAGAAGGTAACAACACTGTAATGCACAGTAACTGGTTGGCATGAAAATACTGAAAACAAGCATGTCAGATTTTCATTTTATGAACCTAGTGACCTTCTGAGTGTACCTTTTTTAATCCTTTCTTCTACTTTTTGCAACCTCTGTTCTTCAAAAACATACCCCATAGAAGTAACACATGCTTTACAAACAAAATGCCCTAAGACTGCTGCCACAGACCGAGAGCGTACAGCTAAGTTACTAACCTATGATAAAGAGGGTTTGTAATTGAAACTACCAGCAGAGGCTTGATTACTGAGGGGGATGTAGGTCCTGGTATAATTTCATAAGGTCCTTCGCCACGCAGATCTGCAGCCCTTAGTCAGTGCCTCCAGCAGCACAGAACGTCTGTGCTGTACCTCTACAGCCTCTCTGTGCCTGCAGCCAGCACCGATTCGCTCCTGCCTTTCCCCAGCAGCAAACCAGCTGTGAATGCCACGTGGGATTGCAGGAGCACGCCCAGGACTGTGCTCCAGCCTCCACCCTGCGGGGCCCTGGCAGTGAGCGTGTGAATGTGAGGCAGCTGCTGGCCTTCTGCACCCTGATAAAGGGATCAGGAGCTCCAGAAATCACAACAGCCTTCCTTGTTTGTGTTAGCAGAAGGCCCTCTCCAAGACAGGTGCATCAAAGAACGTTTTCCTTACCTGTATCAGAGCAAGCTGGCCATTAGGCTGTGCATAGACTTACCCCCCCTGCATAGTCAGGGTTTGCCACCTCCCATATCTGTGCAGTGGCCTTTCTAACAGGATTCTTGCCTCCACCCCCAGAACAGCTCCTTCCACACCAACAGAGCCCCCTCCCTGCTCCAGGGGTTATCAAGCCGGTTGCCTTGCATTTTGTACATTAAATGGGCTTTTCCTCCGGCCATGCATCTGTCTAATACTGGAACTTCAGAAATAAACACAAGAGCTAGGCATTTTGTGAGCTTTTTGGAGGGAGGAGATCCATCTTACAACTGAGCTGGGCATAAGTAAGGAGCATGATATCAACCTGCGCAGATGACCTCATCCCTGAGCAATGGAAGTCAATCTTTTGGAAAAGATGGGCGCTTGTTTATTACGAGCAATCACCATGGGTCATAATCCTTTCGGGATATACATGGAGAATGACTCAGTTCATTTGATGAGTTGTTCTGCCAGTTCTCCCTGAAGCGCTGGCCTGGTGGAATTACTGAGGCTGGCCCTAAGCTTTCGGAGTGGGAGGGTGCCAGGGCAGCATTTGGGTGAGCTCATGGGAGCAGGCAACCGGTGGGCTGGGGCACAGCAAGGTAAAACTGGCAGCACAGGAAAATTCAGGAGAGGTTTGGATGTCCCTCAGCAGGCGTCTGCCCACGCCATCTTTCTGTGCTCTGCAGAAAAAGAAGCTGTGAGCTTCTAATATTCTAGCTATACTTCAAATTGCGTGGCTGAGCATCTCAGCGCTTTGCAGGTGTTAATTTATCTTCAAAGCAGGTATGTGAATGGGATCCCACATCTTCACAGCTACAGCACATGTCAGGTGTGGAGAAAGAGAGAGAATAGTTTTCCAGTCAGTGAGAAGCACGTCAAGCTCAAGACTTTGTTCAGGCTTGCAGGAGGGTTAAGCTCAGGCTTAAGAGAAATGCTAGAAGTGATTTGCTCCTGCACGAGCAGACATCAATGGCAATTCAGTAGACCTAAATCAAGGCAAAATGTTATGGAAAGCATTGCCTGAAATGCCTTGTAGCTGGCTCTCCAGGGGGTCTGTCACACAGCCTAGAATATATCCTTCATCAAAGGAGCCTTTTGTCTGCCCTCAGGTCCAGTGATATCACCAGCCTGGCATTTCAGAGGAAGAAAGGATTTGCCATCTACATTTTCAATTGAGACTTAACCCGAATTTTGAGTTATTTTGAGTACTGTCTCTGTGCAGGTGGATGTGTGGATGTCCTTGCTGACAAGATACTCTAAGCAGAGGGCTTATTTTAATGTCTTTTCTTTGCATGCCTCTCTGTGCAAACCGCTCAGAATGCAGCCCTTCTGTCAGCACTAGATGTGTGCATATAAAACATTTACTGCTAGCTTGGCAGCAGCATCTGGAAGCTCCACTATCAGGAGCAAAGCGGCGAGTGCTCTCAGCAGGTAGTGTGCGCAGCTGCTTCACAGCAGTGGCTTTAATTTTCTGCTGTTGCAGGGCACAGCCAACCTGACATTAACTGTGGGTTTGCACAGTGCCAGGACAGCCCTGACAAAGTCAAAACAAGGTGGGATATGGAAGGAAAAAACTGGCGGGGAAAATTCTACCCAAGAGGGCTCGGTGTGAAGTAGTTGGCTCAGAGACCTTGGCTGCCTCGAAGAGGGAGCAACAGGAGGGCAAAAGCAGCTCCCACTTCTGTATGATGGCAAATAAATCGTGTGTTGTTGAGGCATGCTTTGAACAGCAGCACGAGGAGTTTAAGCTGTGACAGCTCTATGTGACTGGTGTGCCCGTGACTAGGACAAACAAATCTAGCTTTTCACTAGATGGGCTCTGTGAACACAGCTGCAGCCAAGCACGGTGAGGATTCACTGCTGCAATTGGAAAGAAGCCCCATATGGCGGTGCCTGTGTATACATCAGACTTTCTTGTTCATTTTAACACGGGTTTGTAGACCAGAGATTAAAGGGAAACTTACAGGTTCTTCGTTTCTTCTTGCAGCACCGTTTTAAATGCTAGCCATGACTCTACAAATATCTGGAATTCATTATTTTCTTTCTGTTGAGGTCTGAATAGCCTGTTCATCAGTGAATTGAAAAGGTGTGAATATGAGTGAATTTTACTGAACCTTGTTCTTCTTTCTCTTTTATTAGCAAACCAGACTGCCTTCTGTAAAGAGTGGTCCTTTTGAAGATCAGTGAAAAATACGTAGAGATAAATAGCTTACGACTGCACACTTGGATGCTGTGAAACTTAATTTTAAGTAGTGGCACAACTGAGGGTACAACTTTTATCTATCATTAGCTGTCCTTAAAATTATAGGGTTATGAAAATCCAATTTTCTGTAGGAGTAGACGTTTGGGATGTTTCGTGTACACACTTATGGCATATTACTTGTATCAATAGAAGATGAAACTACTAAGCATCCCCATCTGCTGCTCAACTGAGACAGATTATTAAAGATCCCTGTGGTAGAGATAAGAGCTTAAGAGTACTATCCAGATGCTCATACACATGTGCACATAAGCTATGCCAGTTATTCACCCTGTGGGACATCAGGTTGCCATTCTGTTCCTTGCTGCAGTGTCTGTTGACAGATGTGATTCCTTACATCCAGGAGCCCGAGTCCCACTCCGTGGCCACGCACACACACAGCCATTGTTTCCGTACCACGGTCTTGCTGTGCCACGGCAAACTTGTCAGCTGGGTCTCCAGAGGGCAAGCACTGTTTGGTGAAGGTGTTAACACAATCTAGTCAGACAAGATTTTGTCCCCTACATCAGATCTTGACAGAGTTTGCTTTCATACATTACACATACATCCTCAGGAATGAGGAATCTTATTTCTCTCTCCTCTCTCTTTTTCCCCACTGCCCTCTCAAACACCTGTGCGTTGCCTTGTTTATTTTTACGACAGGTCCGTGCAGTAACAGGCCAAGGATGGGAAAACTCCCTGCCCCTATTGTCCCATGCTCTCTGCATCAGGACACATCAACAGCAGGACATCCAGTGCAAGGAGAGAGTTTGTTGGTGCTGTGAGCCAATCACGAATGCTGGGACCTTCGAAGGAGCATCAGTCTCCCCATTCTCATTGGCTGGTCCCAGAAGTACAAATGGCTCCCAGAAATGATAATTGGTACCAGTTACTGAATCAGGTTTTAATGGAAAGCACAATTAATTCTGCACATCCCCCAAAGAGACCAGACTGCAAAACTGCAAGCAGACAGGAACTCCTCTTGTTGATAACAAGTGTCAGAGTTTCTAATTTTAATTCGGTCGTGCTTTTTACAGTAGGTAAGTCCAGAATTATTTGTGTGGATCGGCTTGGCTCCCTCTCAGGCTGACAAAGATGCTTACACAATCGAAATCAAAGCCTCTGAGTAGCACAGGGGGGTCACAGATGAACAAGGTGAAAAAAAAATCACACATCTCTGTGCAGCACACACATACTAATGAAGGTTTTACAAGAAAACTTCTCATTTATCACAGCTCCTGAAATGAGATCCTTCTCGCAGACAGTTCTAGCAGAATTTTAGCTTTAAAAGTCCTCAGTCAGTGCTGAAAATTAATCTTCACTTTCAGATGGGCAAATAAGTATTGGCAAGGGCGTTGTAGAAACAAACAACAAGGTCTGAAAGTCGCTTTGGCCCTTCTCCTTTACCAGGGGATTCTTCTGAATTCTGCAGGGATTCTTCCCTGAAGTGCTGGGATCAAACTCTAGCACACTGCATATGGAGCTGTGCTACAGCCCTTTAAGCAACTCGGGCTCTGGCTGGGCACCAGGCAGGTGCTGTGCAGAAAAAGGGTCACCCACAAAGCTGGAAGCTGGGAATAAAAATGGGTGTATGTCTTATTTGTCTTCTTTTAGCCCTCTGCTTTTAAAATGGTTTGTGGTGAGTTTGATTAGGGGTAGGTGGGTAGGTTTGCCTCTGAAAGATGTTTCACAGCAGTGTCTTTGGCACTGTAGCCACCCCAGAAGTGCAGGTCAGTGGCTCCATCCCATCAGCAGGTATGTTCTCTGACACACACACACTCACACACTCTCTCTTTCTCAAGATCCTCAGTTATGGTTGTGGGACTGAAGGAGCATGAAGGATAAATTCATGTGCCTCTAGTCACTGCTAAGTAGCTGAGAGTTGAGGAAAATAAGACAGCTGCAGTAGAAAGGAGGTTTTAAAACTTTTGTGTGACTTTTTTCCTACCAGGCAGAAGACCCCAGAGAGGGAAATGAAGTAAGAGTTCTGTCAAGTACTTTTCCATAACCATGTGTCAAAAGCTTGTCTGCCATATGAGCTCTAAGCCAAGGCCATGGGATGTGCACGGTTATTTCTTAAGTGCCAGACACTGCCTTGGGTTGGCACCATGTTTCCATACATTTATCTCTCAGCTATTTTTCTTTTAATAAGAAATATCAGGGGAGCTTTAAGGTAATAGAGGGTAAACTCACTCACTATATGCTGCCCAATGCCTTTGCAGACAGCTGATATTAAACTCAGTGATGTGCACAGCCACACAACCATCTTTCTAATCCCTAATCTCTCCAGCCACAAGTGGGACTGGCAGTGACCTGAAGGACTCCAGCCAGCTTTCACTGCACTACTGTCCAGAGGCTTGCAAAGGCAAAGGCTGCAAGACTGCTCAGGCTTGCAAATGGCACGCCACTGGAAAACTACTGCAATTTACTTTGAGAGAGAAAATGCCAAGTATCAAACCCCTACTCAGAGAAATTACATTAGAAACCACTATGTGGAGCCAGCCACTAATAATTTGGCAGATGAGAAAATGGGATTCAAACTAGATGTTGCTTGAATTTCGGGGGCCCATGCTATCCCACTGGCTTTTGCTTTACCTCTCTCAGCAGTCTAGACCTGATACAATTTGCTGTAAATCAGATGCATAAAACCACCAGTGAACTTAGTAAAGTGATGCTGTGAAGCCAAAAAGACACATCCTTTCCCTGGAACGGAGAGAGAAGTCTCCACCAGAGCTGCTATGTTCCCATCTACCTTATTTCTTATTTTACTCCCATCTAGTCTAAAGCCTTGTGGCCTGTGAGAAGAGTACTACAAGCTTCCCAGACTAAACAAGAGAAGAGAGTGTAGCTCAAATGTCATTACTGACAACAACATGCTGTGGTTTGTGGAGTTCATCCGGCAGATGCAGAGTCTCTTTGGCCATTAGATTAGGATGGAATTTGATTTAGAAAACAGAAGAGCTTCTAGGTAATGTCTGTACTCATGAGGCTGGGAAATACAATAAACTTCCTCAATCTCAGGCATGGAAGGCAATTTCAAATGTCATGGAAGAGGACAGTAAGAAATGCACACACCAAGCACACCTTCTGTGTTACACAAGGCTTTCTCCACTGATCAGCCACCAGAATTTATGGACTAAAAGTTCAAACTCTGCTTTGCACTGAAAACTTTTCTCACGGTTTACTCCATTAGTTAATGTGAATGCTTCTTCGTGTTTCCAATGCTCAGTTTAGAGGTTTTGTCACAGGCAGGCAAATGCTATAGCAAGATGCAGACACTTTTTGTTGGGAAAAAAGCCCTCAAGGAAAGAAGAACCTCAAGAGTAGCTCAGGTTTTTTTTAGCAATGTGAGATCCATCTCTTTTATTCCTCCAGTACCTCTGAGGAAAGAGGGAACTGAAATACAGAAGAGAAAAATTCAGACACCCTCAGCAACCATCAAGCAGTATTTATTATTTGATGCAGGCAGCAAGAAGCCGTGGAGAAAAGACGCTTATTGTGGTCCTAGGAAACGAATAGCACCTGCTCAGGAGTGTCACTTTGCATGGAAAACCACACTGTGAAAAGCCAGTGTCCACAAAGGAGACAGAGGAGTCCTGCGACTTCATTCGAATGAAAGGGGGGCGTTCACTGCGGCACACGCCCGCGAGGTTTCAGAGGGCGCAGCCTCCTTTTATGCTAAACTGCATGGTGCCCTCCTCCTTTCCAGAGGTATTCTGTGTTTCCATTATGATCTTGTTGCCGAAGGATCCTTACTGAAATCAGAGTAGAGCAGGGAGATTTAGGGTGTTTTTTTTCCCTCCCAGAGGTTGTCATTAAATACCAGGCAAGGCAAGGGATTGTATAAACAATACCATTGGACCGTTGGATGTGGAGTTAATGTTTAAGGAGAACAAGCCAGCATTGAGCCTCTGCTTAGATGAAAATAAAAAGAGCCAACCAGTCCTAGCAGCTGCAACCAGTCCTCGTAGCTGGAAGAAGCTTGAACAATGCCTAATGATGTGAAGACACACTGTGAGCCCCAACACATCTGCTTGCCTGTTCAGGCAGTTAATAAAGCTGAACACCAGCCCAGAGGTGCCTCTGCAGTCTGCCCAGTCTAAAATGATGAGACCCCTACACGCTGCAACCTGCTAAGAGTTTGCTAGGGATTGCTCCCAAGGTGGGCACATTGGCTGAACCAAACTGTTGGCAGCTGATGGCCACTTGTTTCCTGCTGCACAAGGGGCACTGGGGAATAGCTCAGCCATCTGCTGAGCTCTCCTGCAGCTGCCAGGCTTTGGGTAATGGGTGGATGGGCTTTTCCTAGTTTGATGTTAAGCCTTCCCCCATTTCTTAATATCCAGCATGAAATGCTAGAACGGAGTGTTTACCATCACTTTCATTTAGGGTTGCTGTGCTGTTCTTAGAGCTGCATTTGAAGTTAATGCAAATTACACTTTGAACGTGTGAGAGGCTGTGTAATGCTAAGAACTCTCGACAACAATCCAGCACTTGATATTTGCCAGACACTTTAATAGCTTCAGCCCAAGCTTCTTAGTTCTGCTGCTGCAGACAGGATAACGTGCCCAGTGCCATCGCTGCTGCAAAAACATGTGGTGGCTAAACAGCAGGCCTGTAAAAGCCTCACAGACTGAATTCTGGCTTGATTCAACTGTACTGCCAACCTGTCCTGAGAATGGAATCCTGCAACGGTGGAAAACAGCTTGTTCTCATGAGAGAAGTCCTAGGACTGGGACAGTTAAGTTGCTCCTGTGTAAACTATTCCAAGCCGCCAAAGAGAAAAAATGCAAACAATATCTAAAAACAGATGCTTGCCAGCACGTAGACACCTCTGGTGAGCTGAGCAATTGTTATGAGTAACAGCTTGTTACTGACCAAGTAGAAGTAGGCACGATATGTTTGTAAAACTCTATATAAATGGGATGTGCAACTAAACCAGGATCCTTCCTTTGCTTCATGAACAAGAGCATGTCTCGACTCTCTAACATGAGGTCACAGCGACAAAAATATGTTAATTAACGTGAGAGGAAGCTGGGTGCTGTGGAGAGGGCAGCGCAGAAGCTCTCACCACTGTCACCCTTGCATGCAGTGGAGGGAAGGAAATAAAATAAGCAAGGCCTGAGGCTGTATGTGGAATGATGGCAGAAGGCAGCACTGCAATCATAGAGCAAGGCATGGACCCTCTGAAAGAAGAGTATGTGGTCATGCAGATGAAGACAGGAGAAGAACTTGTGTGCAGAGCTGGGCACGTTGCACCTGGAGGGGGATTTCTGATATTTGGAGTTTGAAAAGTTCAGCATTTTTACAGTGTGATTTTGGCCGAAAGGTGTGCTTTTAGTCTAAATGCTGCTGCCTCATGTCCTGATGGTGTTCACCACACTACCGTGTTTAAAGGTCCTGTTGGTCTGCACTGGGTGTGTGTAAGTGGTGGCATGCCCTCTTCCTTGCTCTCTATCGTATTCCCTGAACTCTTGTTATCTTCCAGTAAAAGGGATACCTACTTCAGCTCCAGCCCCGCAGCCTCATCTCCTTCTGACTACTAGAAATGTTCATAGTTTGAGCACATCACCTTTGATAACTCCAATACTATCCATGTGCTGATTACGAATTAGTCTCTTCAGGGACTCACAATTACTGAAACAAACCAGGTACTTTGCACAGGGGTTCCTACTGCACTCAATATTTACTCTTTCCTTTTCGGAGGGTTGTGATCAGAATTGTTTCAAGTATGTGGGCTTTAAACAACAAATCTCCTCTCCTAAACAGCAAAACTGACTGTTCTTTAGTTAAATTAACCACCTATGATACAGAGGCAAGCCCTTCTGTTCTGCTCAAGCTTTCTGTAAAATTCAAATCCTCCGCAAGGCTCTCGAGATTAATAAGTTCTCATGTCAATTAGGTCAAATACTAAACTCATTAATCTAGTTCCAAGATTTCCAGACTCTCTTTCTGCAGACATATCTAATTATTTTGTTTTGCTAACCTGTAGCTGTCGTGTTTTCCTGCTGGGATGCCGTCCCCGCCTTCAGCAGCGCTGCCTGGAAGCATGTGGCTGGCTCAGCGTGGACTTATCGAGACCTTTGGGTGGGCAGGGACCGCTGGAGGCCCCCACTACAGCAGGGACAGCTCTGAACAGGTCAGGCTGCCTGGGGCTTTAATGGGTCAGACTTTAAATGCCCCCGAGGATGGAGACTGCAGAACCTCTCTGGACAATCTGCTGTGCTGCTTGGCTTTTCTCACAGGGAGCAAATTTCTCCGTAGGTCACGTCTTATGTCATGTTTTCAGTCATGCCCACGGTCTTTTGTCCTCCTTGTGGAGCACTGTGAAGAGCCTGTTTTCATGGTAGCACTGCTGTGAGTGCTGGTGAGCTGCTACTGGGTCCCCGTGAAGCTGTTCCTTCTCTAGGCTGAAGAAGCCTCATTCCATCAGTCTCTCCTCACAGAGCCCTGACCGTCTAGGTCACCTCCAGTAGGATGGAGACACCTCCTGTGCTCCCAAGACAGCTGTCTGGAAGACCTAGAAACACTCTGCTTTCCTTTGAGGTGATGCCTGCATATTGTCAAGCTGTGGTGGAGAGCAAGCTCCCTGCAGTAGACTGAGACACGGTGGTGATTAAGTACCGTCCTTACATCCCCTGGGTAAGAGCTCCAAAATTGCACCCTTTGCTTGCGGCTGTCACCTTTCTGGCAGCAGTGAGATCCAAGAGTGTGACTCTGTGTGTTTTGTGAATTAAATCCTTCAGCACCATGAGGGGTAAGTCCTGCTTGCCCAACACAATTTCCTTCTACAACTGGGAAACCCACCAAGCTGATCGGGGAAAGCCATTAGACCCAACCTTTTCGGACTTCAGCAAAGCTTTTGATACAGTCTGTCACGGTATCCTCCTGGACAAGATGTCCAGCACACAGCTAGATCACCGAGTTATGTGATGGATGAGCAACTGGCTCACGGGTCAGGCACAAAGGATTACAGGGAATGGGTGACATCAGGCTGGTGCTGTCACTAGTGGGGCTCTGCCGGGCTCCATCCTTGGCCCTGTGCTCTTCAACATCTTCATTAATGGCCTGGAGGACTCAGAAGGATGCTAAGTAAGTTTGTGGATGACAGTAAATTGGGAGGAGTTGTCAACTCCCTTGAGAAGACCTGCAGAGACCTCAGCAAATTAGAGAGTTGGTCTCTCTTTCTACAATCATCAGCTGTAGGAAGTTCAGCCAGTGAAGTGCCAGACCCTGCAGCTGGGCTGGGGCCGCCCTGGCTGTACGGCCAGAGTGGGCAGTGAGAGGCTGGAGAGCAGCGCTGTGCCAAGGGCCCTGGGGGTCCCGGTCCATGGACAGCTGAACGTGAGCCAGCGGTGCCCTGGCAGCCGGGAGGGACAGCCCTGTCCCGGGGGCACCGGGCACAGCACGGCCGGGCAAGGGAGGGGATTGTCCCCTCTGCTCCGCTCCGTTGTGGGGCGGCCTCACCTCCAGTGCCGGGGGCACTTGGGGTGCCACAGCCTGAAAAAGGCATTAAACCATTGGAGAGGGTCCAAAGGAGGGCCACGAGAGTGGTGAAGGGCCCTGAGGGGAAGCCACGCAAGGAGGGGCTGAGGTCACTTGGGCTGTCCAGCCTGGGGGAGACTGAGGGGAGACCTCAGTGTGGTTATAACTTCATCAGGAGGGGAAGCAGAGGGGCAGGCACCGATCTCCGCTCTCCTGAGCAGTGAGAGGACTCGAGGAAACAGCCTGGAGCTGTGCCAGGGGAGGTTTAGGTTGGATGTCAGGAATAGGTTCTTCACCCAGAGAGGCGGTTGAGCAGGTTGAACTGGAACTTTCCAGCTCCCCTGGAAAGAGGTCACAGCACCAAGCCTGACAGAGTTCAGAAAGTGTACAGTGCTCTCAGACACAGGGTGTGATTCTTGGGGTGTTGCTGTGCAGGGCCAGGAGTTGAACTCGATGATCCTAATGGCTCCCTTCCAACCCCACATATTCCGTGATTCTGTGTTAAGAGCAGCAGACCAGCTGTCCCTGGTGTGGGAATGGAGAAGGGCTTTTTGAGGTGACCTGCAGCAACGCCACTCGGGGTCAGCAGGCCGGCGTTCTCGTGGCCTCGGTGCCGGGTGTGGGGACACACGGAACCAGCCCCGGCCCAGCGCTGAGCTCCCCTCGCCATCATCCTGGGGGGACAACTGGCTGAGCTCCCTCCACCGTTATCCTGAGGGGACAACTGGCTGAGCTCCCCTCGCCATCATCCTGGGGGGACAACTGGCTGAGCTCCCCCCGCCGTTATCCTGAGGGGACAACTCGCTGAGCTGCCCCTGACGTTATCCGGAGGGGAGAGCTGGCCGAGCTCCCCGCCCCGTTATCCGGAGGGGAGAGCCGGCCGAGCTCCCCGCCCCGCTATCCGGAGGGGAGAGCCGGCCGAGCTCCCCGCCCCGCTATCCGGAGGGGAGAGCCGGCCGAGCTCCCCGCCCCGTTATCCGGAGGGGAGAGCCGGCCGAGCTCCCCGCCCCGTTTTCCTGAGGGGAGAGCTGGCCGAGCTCCCCGCCCCGTTATCCGGAGGGGAGAGCCGGCCGAGCTCCCCGCCCCGTTATCCCGAGGGGAGAGCTGGCCGAGCTCCCCGCCCCGTTTTCCTGAGGGGCGGAGCCGCCACCTCCTGGCGCCCCCTCGGCGGCCGGGAGCGTGTCCGGACACGCCCCCGGACGGGGCGGGGCGAGGTGAGGCCCCTCCCCGGGGGTGTGCCGGAGGCGGGGCGTGGGGCGCGCGCGCCCGCGCCCGGTCCCGCGGCTGCGCCCTGCCCGCGCCCGCCGCCGCCGCCGCCGCCGCCGCCGCCGCCATGGACAGCGACGAGGAGACGCTGGAGGAGATCGTGGAAGGTGCGCGTCCCACGGCTCGGGTAGCGGGGCCCGCCGGCGCCGGACGCCGCCGCGGGAGCTGTAGGGGCGCGGGGCGGTGGCGGCGGCCGGAGCCGGGCGGCCGGGGTCGGGCGCGGCGCATGACATCAGTGGGCTTATGCAACGGACGGGCCGGGGCCGCGCACGTGGCGGAGCTCGGCGGGCGGCGGGGCCGGGGGCGGCCGGGGGCAGCCGGGGCCGGGCGGGCGCTTCGGGTGCCTTCCGCCGCCCCGCTCCGGCCGCAGCGGGAGGCTCCGCAGCCCGGCGCGGGGATGGCGGCCGCTCGGCTCCCGTTGTCGGAAAGAAGCGGTGCCCGTGGTTTTCCGCCGCCGCTGTGCCCCCGTGCGGGCGGTGGCCCGCAGCCCCGGCTCCCCGGGCGGTGCGGCCGGGGCCCGGTCCTTCCCCCGGCGGCGGAGGGGCGTGGGGATGCCCATCCTTGGAGAGAGCCCCGGGAGCCGGGGCTGCGAACGGAGAAAGGAGAAGCGAGCGCGACTCCGAGAAGACGCCGTTGCCGTATCCATGGGCAGCGGGGCTGAAGCCATCCCTAAGGGAGAGGGGTGGGCCGCCTTAGAGCTGCGCCGCCGTGTGTGATGGATCGCTAACCCTTGAGGAGTTCTAAACACAGAGGCACATGTCCTCTGAAGTGAAAAGAAGGGTTGTGCCCTGTGCCCTTGCAGATGTGGTTTTCCGCTGCCTTTCCTCCTCACATCTGTGCGTTGCAGTGGAAAACTATGACACTGGGACAAGGAGTCATAGTTTTCATCCTCATATCGCGGATAAAGTGTTCTGCTGTATCCTGGGTTTCTTTGGCACCTCCATGGGCAAAGGAGACAAATCTTTAAAGCATCTTTTACTCAGCCATGTATATGAATGTATGCGTTTTTCTGGGTGAGATAGACGCAGGATGCTCTTTGGGGGTGAATAGGATGTTGCACTTACCCGGAGGAAGTTAGAAATACAGGAAGCAGCACTTTTATTTATGTAGGGGGGAGTTTGGTTTATTGTTGTTATCCCCCGAACATCCATCTGGCATCTTTGTGGCCAGAATCTTTTATTGATGATGCACCCTATATGTCATCTGTTAAGTAATAGTGATGCCGACGGTAAAGGGCTTTTATCTTTGATTTGTGTACATCAGTGGTTTCGGTAAGTGACTCCATTGTGAGCTAGCCCCTATTAAGGTAATTCCTTTTCTTGAAAAGTTCATTGTCTGAGTTTAAGAGGAAATCTTGGGAGACCCTTAATGAAGCAACCAAAGTGAGGTTTTACCATAACTTAAAAACGTGTTTAGGCGTTTTGGGTTTATTTTTTGCGAATGGAGGAGAGTGGTGAGAAAGGAAAGTGGAACACACTGCTCCCCATGAAATAATGAGGATTTTCTCCGTTGACTTAATCTGAAACAGAATTAGAGCCAAAGGCCTCAGCCTCACAGGAAAAAAAAAAGTTGTATTTATGTTATGAAACTCGAGATTGCATTTTTTCCCATGTTGTTGACTGAGAGAGACTGTGTTTCTTTTTTCGTTGCAGTGATGGGGGCATGGCTTTATTTTTTTTTTTTAGTAAGGGGAAACTTCTAGCACATTAGAATAATTGGATTCTTTGTATTGTGGCTGAGATTAAGACCCTGTATAGAGGCCATTGGATCAAAGCTGACCATTTAAATCTCCGAGGTAGTCTGTATCCTACTGTGCAAAAGTCCTGACGTGTGTTCGGTGTACAAGCGTGGCAGCTTTTGTGTTGGGCTTTGCATTCCAGAAAAATCTTGACAAAGCTGAATGGTCACAGAGAACAAAGTTGCAAGGGGTTTTTGTTGTTGTTTTGGGTATTTTTTTTAAGTAGCATGATGTCCCAATATTATCAGTGTATTTTTTTAAAATCCTAGTGTTTTATGAAAGTCTTGCCCCCGTAGTGACAGGGAAATTGGTGTTGTATTGTTTAGGGTTTGTTAACTTACACCAGTGTACCCTTCTATATTGATAAAATTTAACTTAAAAGGCTTTTAATTAGAACTATAAATGTTGACATAGTTTTTGGTCTGAAAGAGGTGTCGACATCAGAGATGTTACTGACCTTTTAGTTAAATTGGTCATTAATTTATTGTTTATTAATATTTAACCATTAATAATAATTTGTTAAATTTAGCTGAAACTTGTCCTTTCTACACCAAGGAGTGTCCTGACAGAATGGGAGGGGAAAAAAGCCTTGTCTCTGGAAGGAGCAGCTTCTGTTTAAAGAGTTCCTCTTCAAAGTAATTAAAAGCCTTTAGTGGTAGAGCTTTTTTCCTTCCACCTCCTGCTCTCTCTTTTTGCTCCATTATTTCTCTCACTTTGACGTAAGCAGTGCCTGACTGGTTTCACTGGCTTAAACTTGTAACTGTTTTCAGTCTAGTTTGGACTAGGGGCTTGAAGTGAGAGCACAGTCGTGTGCAGGTGCCAGAGAAATTTGGTGGAGCATGCAAGGGAAGGGTGAGGGAGGGAATCCTGGCTCTTGGGTGAGTACAGATTCCTCGCTGCTACTTTCTCCTGTACACCTTTCTAGGTGCATTTCCACACTCAGTGAAGTCTGCACAGCTTCTTCCCTCTCTGGGCACGGGGCTCAAGGTCTGGTAGTACTGAAGTGCCTCTTGTTGCCTGCATCAGCCTGGGCTGTAAATCGGTCCCCCTCACACTGAAGTTTGTTTCTGCCTTTCCATACGTGTGATGAACCTTTAGGGCAGATTTGGTCAGGGAAGAGCTCGACCTGAAGCCTGAAGAAGTGGGTGCATACGCTGTCTCTCACCTCTGATAGGCTGTGTTGTCTCTGCTTTCTCTCTCTGCAACAGCTGTGATAGGGAAAACTCATCTGGCTAGGGGTGGAAATAGGATATAAAGTGAACACATCAGAAAGGCACCGGAGGACAGCATTTAAAATATTAAATACCACGTTGACTGACATATTGCACAGCCTTGTGGGCATGGCATACTTTTATTTCTTTAAATTCTGTGAAAACAGCTGCATGGTGGCACACCCACATTATTATAAGGCGTGTGTTTATCAAAAGAAAAAATCAAACCCTTTCTTATCCCGTTCTTACCAATAAATACATGTTTTAGATAAAGAATTACTATACTTTTGAAGATGTATGTTAATACAAGTTAGAATAATATAAACCTTGTTTCTTTCAGAAACAAGTCTTGCTTATTATTCTCTTCTCCCTCCCGTCTCTCATCCCTTTTCTTTTACCCTTATCTTTTTTTTTTATTTTAAGCTATGTGTTACACAAGTACAACCTTCCGTTGTACAGAATGTCTGATCGCTGTTCCTAACAGCAATGATCTGAATTACTGTCTTGTGCTAGGGAGCTGCTGCATTTCAAGCAGCTACATGATGAGAGCAGGTTTAAAATCTTGTGTAAAAATTAATGTGTTCTGTTGTTCTTTGTTTGGATTTTATTTCAGGGCATCTAGATGACGATGGGCTGCCACATGGATTCTGTACAGTGACCTATTCATCGACGGACAGATTTGAAGGAAATTTTGTGCACGGAGAAAAGAATGGCCGCGGCAAATTCTTCTTTTTTGATGGCAGGTACACTCTGACTCTTTGATTTTTCTTCTGTATTCTTCCTTCCGCTGGTAGCAATGCAAAACTAATCTACATTGATTGTATACCGCTGAGTTTCTGGGTAAGATTTCTCATTAAAGACTGTAGCTGAAAAGTTTGCTGCTTTGTGTGTAATGAGGTGCCTGGAGTTGTTTCCTGCAGGGAGAATGCTGGCGTGTGAGCTCTTTTAGCACTGTGAAGTTATGAGCTGATTACAAATCTTAAGAAATGGGAGGTGGTCAAAACTATTGAAAACCATGCTGACGATGACTTGGACATCAAAGTTCATTACCTCAGGTGGACTTCTTCGCGTTGTAGAGCTACACAGAGAGTGCAACTGCACCAGGAGCTCCCTGTGCCAGCCCTCACACACGGACAGGGGACTTTGACAGAGAGGCTTGCCTTCTGCTTTGTCAAATTGTTTATCACTTGAGGGACTGAGTTAAATACAGGTTCGTTACCAGCTCTAGTTAATCCTCTGAGAGTTGCTTGTAGCCTGATTTACTTCAGAGAAGCCCCTATAATTTCCCTGTTTTTCGGTGGGAATTGTGACGATGAAACGGGGCTAGTGTGTGCCTGTGCACATGTTTCCTTCTCTGATCCTCACTGTGACCACTATGACCACCTTGTGAGTGTTCCCCCCACCAGCACTGCAGCATTCCTGTCTGCAGTTGCTCAGAACTTCCTCGGAGGGAGCAGCAGTATAAAATGACACGATTCTTCATGGTTTTGCAGCTGTCGGTGACACTCTGAATAGCGGCTGTTAAGCTGACAGTCGTGCCAGGCCTGCTCTCTTCCTGCTCAGCAGAATTCGGAGCAGGAGCAGAGGTATTGTGCTGTCTCAGTGAGTCAGCTCCTTGTCTGTGCTTGCCTTTGCACTTGCTTCGTGCTGGGGGTTGTGGGGTGGGGTTTTTTTTCACGAGAAAGATAATATATTTATTCAGTTGTGTGGAAAGTGATTAGGCCTCCAAGCATGGATGGAGAAAAAGCCTCACTGTTGTTGGTGATGGCCTTATTAACTCTTCTCTAAGTAGCTGAAAATCAGTACTGCCCAGCAGCTGAGTTCTCTGAAATAGTTTTGGTTTAGGCTGTTAAACAGCGTCTCTATGGACACAGGTACATAATGTTTCTGTGCTGGGAGAGGATTTCAGCAGAGTAGTTGCTGATTGTACAGTCAGAGGAGCTGACCCACTATTTTGTTCGTAGGGCTGCTCCTCCATGGAATCCAGGGTACAGGCAGCATTTAGTGGGCAGAGTCAGGCTGCTGCTGAGCCTTTTCTGTACTGCTTGAGTGTTGCCAACTAAAACTGGAATAGCTGGCCACCGATGACTTCAGGAACTAGCAGAATGAAAACATGCAAAAATAGTCTGCAATGTGATTTTGGAAAGTGGAATATTTTCATTATATATTTTGATTTAGCTAAAGCAGCCTTGACTGAGCAGTAGCTGATCACTGAAGATGTCATTTGTCTAGCTATGCCCAGCTAGCAAGACTAAGTTGCTTTCTGAAATGGATGGTTCAGGAATCGTGACGCGCTGTAAGAATGACCTGGCATAAAACAGGACGTGCTGTTTCCATTAACCGTGCCATGGGCAAGGCTGAGTGCTCATGAAGATGAGCAATAACTCTCAGAAATGTCTCAAAACAGCTCTCCCTTTGCAGAGTCCTGTGCAGTGAGCTAGCTGGTTTCAGCACCCGTGGGTGTGCTTCCCTGGCAGGCTGCTGAGTAAAGGCTGACAGCTGTACCGCTGTACCTCTGTTGTTGGGGAGCAGCTGAGTCCTGGCAAATGCAGGACTGGCTGCAGTGTAAGCATTCTCATCTTTTCAGTGTTGGCTTGGATGCCTTGTTTGGTCAAGGAAGCTATTCCCTTTACTGAAATAGCTGCCCCCTTCCTGTGGATTATTTAGGGGAATGGAAACCTGGAATTAAATACCCGTTGTTTTTTTTCCTTCCCCTTCAAGAAAACGCAAAAAAATTGCAACATATTCTTTAAGAGAGGGAAGTTTCACCTCTGGCATACTCCCTGTTTTGGATTGTGGACTTGAACTTTCCTTGGTGCCAGTGGTTTCGGAGTGTTCTTTGCAGAACACTTTGCACCATAAAGGCAGGCACGAGAGCCGTGCTTGCCACAGAGCTGCCCTTCCTCCTAACTGGAAACTCCTGTAAGCTGACATCCCCCAGAACACAGTAGAAAACTGTTATTTTTAGGGGAAAAGTTTTCAATGTTTCCATGTAGAGGGAGCGAGAGAGAAACGGATCTGTGTTTGTTGATATTAACTTAATCCCTGGAAGATATTGGAGTATTTCCCCCCACCAGTTCATGTCACTGGTTTAATTTTTAGTTAAGGTGTATCTTCAATCCCTTCTAGGCATAGTGGATAATGGGAAGATGGTACATCTGATAAATCCTGACTTTGGTAGAATATATGTTGTCAGAAGTATGATCGTCTGAGAAGCAAACCAGAGAGATACAGACTAGTTCAGGCTTCGCATTTAAAAGGTTTTGCTTACGGAAGACACAGAAGGTATTTATTTGTCCTTGTGCTGGTGAAGTCTCAGTTGCAATTATTGTGTCTGGCTGCAGACACCATACTTTGAGAGCTTAAAAAAACTGGAGTGGGCAGCAGGGTGGAAATAGCTCAGAAACTGTGAACAGCGTAAAAGTTTCTGAACCTGACTTTTTAGGTGAGCTCGAAGGACACAGGCTTCTTTCTTAAGTTATCATCCTTTTGATTTCCTTAGATGAGACTGATCTTTGGGTCACTGTTTGGAGCTTAGTACAAAGAGAGAAAACATGGAAGTTTGAGGTACAGTAAAAGAAAATATGTTCTTTCCAGGGCTGAAGCACTGTTGTAATTTATCAATGTCTTAACTTCAACTAGTGCAATTTGAGGTAACAAGACAGGATTTTTGGTGTTTTTCATTACATAAACTGGGGGTGGCTGCTTCTTTTAAAGAGTAATCCTACATGTGCACGCTGTGTGTGCTGTCACTACAATGGAATTCAAATCTAGTGATCTGTGATAAATTAGAGGGGAAGGTGGCAAAATTTATAGTTAGTAAGGGCACTGATTTCTGGTGGTTCCCTCATCTTTCCCTATGCTGTAGTGCCATAGCTATCTGTAGCAACCTGGATCAAGAAATCCATTTGACTGAGAAGTAAAACAGTTTTCCCGCCCCTTGTTTTGCATCTGGTGTGCACTGAGGCTTTTGCTGTAATTTGTTTTCCCATGGAAACCTCATCCAGCGTGCCAAAGTTATGTAAAAACAGAGCATGAACCTTTAGAAGCGAGAAAGCGAATTCTGAAAAGACATTCCTTCCTCAACTCTTGCGAATCTGTGTGGTGAAACATGTCGAGTCACGTGCTCACAGACACTGTTTGGGCTTCTGCCTTAGACGTCTGCATCTGAAGAGGAATTACGCAGTGAAAATACGTGTATGCTGACAGCTGGCTAAGTGTGCTGAAGTAGAAAGCTAAACAAGTTGTGCTCCCTTATGCTAATCCTAACATGAGAAGGAAACACCTGAAGAGACCCTCTTTTACGGTGATAGCAAAGGGTTTGCAAGACAAAACCAAAATGAAATATTTCTTTGTTTAAATCCAAGCGCGGCACTCGTTCTGTTTGACGGGCTGTGCTCGATTTTAAGAGAAATACGTGAAAAATGGCCGCTTTCAGTGGGGCCCATACAAGTGGCTGTGAAGTGTTTTGCTGGGGAGCTGACGCTGCCCTGTGGCAGGTTGCAGTTCGTGCCCCGTCACAGTTCGTGTGTACAGCAGCTCAATTTCGTCTCTCCAGAGACGTGTCAGCGAAGGTCCGCACGTAGCAGGTACAAAATCCTAATGTGAGAGCAGCCTGCTTGAGCAGGAGTTCCTTCTTTGGCCAGGAGTGTCCGTTTGCTGACTCTTCCAGCCTCCAGAAAATCCCAAGCGCCTGATTTGAGATGAGTGACGCTGTGTCCACGCAGCACGCACCCGTGAAAGGGTGCTCTAAGTGGTTCTCTGCCTCTGGAGCTCCACAGAAACAAGTTCCTGGTTTTCACCTTGGCATTCCAAGAGTGTTGAGGGGTCGGGTTGGGTTTGGGTTCACGCCTGGGAGGTGAGCAGTTTCCCACCGCTGTTTCCTTTCTCTCTTCTTCAGCACCCTGGAGGGGTACTACGTTGATGACGCGCTGCAAGGCCAGGGAATCTACACCTACGAGGATGGGGTGGCCCTTCACGGCACCTACGTGGACGGGGAGCTGAACGGCCCGGCCCAGGAGTACGACAGTGACGGGCGGCTGATATTCAAAGGGCAGTACAAAGACAACACCCGCCACGGAGTCTGTTGGATTTATTACCCGGTAAACCCGACCGCCCGCTCTCCTTATTGTAGGATTGCAAACCTTGCTCTTCTCCCCAGCTGTGCAAAAATCAGCGCACGCGGAGCCGGGTAAAAGATCTGGGCGTTCTGGTTTAGGATAATCCAGCACCAAGTTTGAAGATCTTGATGTTGATGAGATTCGGCGGGGCTGAAAGATGCCCTCCACCATTTTCATCTTCAGGAAGCCCAGCCCCTTGGAAGTGCATTTATATATAATTTGTGATGTAGTGTAGAAATAGGATGTTTGATAACTTACACATTATCTCTTTGGGAAGGCTGGACTAATGATTTTGCCACTTGGCAATGCTGGCTGCAGGTGAGGAGCATGGAAGCCGTGCCAGTCACTGCAACCTGCTGCTCTTACTGAAGTAGGAGGAGAGATTTTGTCTCCATTTCTGCAGGATATGTTGTGAAGTCTGGCTTTGCCCAAAACATCAGGTTAATTCCACTCTTGAGTGGAGTTGTGGACAAGTAATTTGCTAATTAAGCAAGCCAGTATTTTATCTTTTTGAATCTTTGCAGTTGTTTTACAACCATGCCGGTTAAGGCAGTGACTGTTGTACAGTTTTTAGGGAGGTTTTGGTGCACATTTTTAAAAAATATAATTCCTATTCAGCCTTACACGGCAAAGTTGAACCTTTCAATCTTACCTCATGCCAAGAAGGGGATAACATCTGCACGTAATTAAGCTGCTGATCAAAACCCAGTCTAATTCTGTGCTACCTGTGGCACAAACTTTAGTTGCAGATCCGTTTCTAAATGCTCACCACCACTGGCTGTTCATTTTATTTACTGGTTTTCACTGTTGCTATTAAGCACGTATTAGGATCAGCAAATGCTCGGTGTATGCTGCCAAAAGTTTTTCAGTCCTGGTGTATAAAATACACACAGCTCACCCTTCACTTCATGTATCTCATGCTTCATCTTCCAGCTGACAAAGTGTTGCTGTACCTTTTGGAAATATGGATAATTACAGGTTGTCTATCATTATAGTCTTGCCAGAAAAAAGGATGCAAGGTGTTCCAAAAAACTCCTCTGCTGTGGAACCAGTTGTTTCCTCATGACTCTGTGCAGGATGCCATGTGCATAGTTTTTTCCCCAGACTTAAGGTTCACTGTTCCCTGTTACAACATGCTTGGAACTCCTTCATCCTTGGAGTTGAACAAAATGGTGTCTCTTTGAAATAGACCCTGTGCACGGTGGTCCTGATACAAATCAGTTTCTTTGCACAACACACCTGCTGGTCTTGCTCCAGGGGGTTATTTGGAGATGCTTCCCTGTGGTTTTTGAAATAAATACCTGAAGTGGTGTCTAGGTTTGAAAGAGAGTAACCAGCTACACCCTTCCCCCTCCTCCTCCCAGCCACATCTTTTGTTCTCTTAAGTGTTGGTAGTTATCGTTTTGTAGCAACAGATGGGACAAAATTCCATCAGAGAAAGAAACAAAAAGCAAAAAAAAATGCTAACCCCCAATAAGTGGTTAGACCTGTGCTAATGTATGCATCTCATTTCTGCAGTTCTGGAAATAGATCTAACCTGAGCTGCAGGCAAATCACAGATGGCAAAGCCTGGGGCTAAAATGCAGAAACCTTGGGGAGCAAAAGTGTTGCTGTTGATGCTTTCCACAAACAGTTGTTCTCCCTGATTACCACCTGACAATGGGGGGCATTCTGGGAATCATTTTTCCAGGAATCATTTTTCCTTAGTAGGCTCAAGTCTTTAGAGGTACCATGAATTAGCAAGGTATTGTTAAATCTTCTTTTCCTCCAGCACAGTGTCACAGTAATCAAACTTGGACATCTTTGTGGCTTTGGTCCTCCTTGTTCTGCACAGTGTGCACATAAAGCTTTCACCAAGTGAAACTGAATATTTGTGTCACATGGAAGGAAAGGCCTTTGGTTTTGCCTCTTCCGAACAACATAGAAATAATTTTTATCCTAACTGGAATGACCTCATCCAGCTTCTTTGTGTGTCTGTTTCTCCCTCATTTTCATAATTTCACTTCTGAGCTTACTGTTGCAATTTCTAAAAGCTGGAGAAAACCCTTTCCATTTACTGAGGATGTTGTCTAGAAAACAGATCTTCCCAGCCACATTAGAATGAATATAAAAGCAAACCTTTACTTGCAGGCTTTTAGGTACTCGATGTGGCACAAACTGCACGTGGTACAGTAAATTCACCCTTTTCTAACGTTTGTTGATTACTGCAACTATCATATAATGTCCAATTAAAAGGTTAGTTGATTAGTTGATAATTCCTCGGGTGCTGCCCCACTTTCGTTAGGTCTGGTGCAGATTCTGGTTGGAAAACAGAACATCCTTGTAGTTGGTACTCTTAATCTTGGAGATTAAGATTAAAGAATATTTTAGGAATGTGTTTTAAAGGTTAGCTTACTGTTCCTAAATATAGGGGGAAAGGATAGGAAAAAGTAATAGAAGCTACAGCTACACATTTGAAATCTACATTGAAAAATAGATAAAGCTAAAAATCTTAGGCATCAAGGATAGTAAAGTATAACTAAATGCTTTGCCTTTTCTTTCTTGCCTGTGCTCTCAGGACGGAGGCAGCCTTGTGGGAGAAGTGAATGAAGACGGGGAGATGACTGGAGAGAAAATAGCCTATGTGTATCCTGATGGAAAGACTGCATATTCCGGAAGGTTCATAGATGGAGAAATGATAGAAGCAAAACTGGCAACCCTGACAGCTGTTGAGGATGGGAAACCTCAGTTTGAAGTAGTACCAGGCAGTAAGTTCAGCTAACACGAGCTCATATTCCTGCTCCCAGCCCTTTGCTGGAGACAGCTTGCTTCCTGTGGTGTTCCCCACTGGAGGCTGGCTGTGATGACACAGGCTGCTAGCGAGGACCTTTCTCCAGGCCGCAGAGCTGGCTGGAGAGGAGGCTGGTCTTTGTCCTGGGAACAGCTGGGAAGTGCCCCCTGCGTGGCCCTTCTCTCACTCCTGTGCTCGTGGGCACAGGCCTGCTTGTCACACATCCTGCCAGACGGAAAACGTGCTCCGTTCACCCTGGGAGCGGTGGCACGGCTGCAGCCACAGCTTCGGTGTTTCTTGCAGTGACAAAGCTGCAAGAGGAGAGGGAGGCCCTGGTTTGGTTGTAGCTCTGTCAGCTGGGTTTGTGCAGGCCAGTGTTTGCAGTGTGAATGTTCTGGCACCTGCGTTGCTGGGCTGAGACTGGAATTGGTGAAGCAGATTCAGTGGTTGTGTAATGGTCTGATTCACCAGCGCCCTTCGGTGTGTCTGCTCCTGCTGACAGAGTGGCTGTGAAGTGCTTAGGGGTAGGGGTGATGCCTTCTCCAGTGGCCTGAACCTATAGTTCTGGGGTGGGCTTGTTGTTCTGGGGCGTGTGTGATGTTTTGGAGGAGTGTGGGTTAAGCTGCAGTAACAAGCAGGGACTGTGCTAATGCATTTATTGCTCTGCCAGCAAAAATTGTCTCACTTGATATGAAATAGGCATGTAAAGCTCAGTGAAGAGGTATTGGCAAGCAAATGCATGTGAGTTTATTAGCTGAACCGCTCAGTTATGATAGCCAGTCAAAATTTAACTTAAAACTTGTAGGAGGGTACAGTTGTGCTTTGTGAATAGGATGGAGTTACACTTGGGAGGAAGCTGCCTTCAGCCAGAGCTGATCCTGGACACCAGGGCCAAAGGCCTTACATCAAACTTCATAGTACTCTGTTCTGTGGGGTTTTTTTCCCTTCTTATTTCCACCTTCTTCTTAATCTATCTCCAAGACAGTCCTATGGGAGGACTGTCTTCATTTGGGAGAGGGATGTAAGAATATAATTAGAGCTGTACCACTGAGTTGCTTATCCATGACAAAAAATAAAGGACTGTAGCAAGGGTGCTTTCTCATTACTAAATGTTATCTTCTGCCTGAAGTCTCTGCAGGACTTGGACTAAAAAATATTTCATATTTGAAGTTGTCAAGTTTTTGGAGGAGTTTTTCTTTTGGTATTTTTCAAATGAGCTGTTGAAGACATCCTTTTAAATTTTGCTTTACTTTTAAATTTTATTTAGAGACACTAGGAGGGTCTGTTTTGAAAGAGTATGCAGTTCTCCTCCACAAGTTGGTGATTTGAAGAACATATGTGTCACCTTTCTGTGTTAGCACTGTTACTCTAGAATGTTGAGGAGAGGAAATAATCAAGAAGCAGTATCTCACTTAAGGCTTTTTACAGGTGCAGTTCCGTTTAATACCTTTTTTTGGAAGTGTAACATTTATTTTTTGCGGCCATTAAAATTTATTTTTTGAATGTCTTGATTGAGTTAAGGATTGCATACTCTCAGTACTGTCAGTTAGTTTATTTCCTTCATTGATTTCTGATTTTTTTTTTTAGGCCCAGTATACAGTTTTGACAAATCTACTTCATCCTGCATTTCTACAAATGCCCTTCTTCCTGATCCTTACGAATCAGAGAGGTAAGCTTTTTTTTCTGTAATTTAATATTTCTTTAATGTTACATATGTAGGGCCTAATTTTGCAAACCTTTTCTCATCTAAAACTTAAAAGATGTGTGTAAAGGTTTCTAAAATGGAAGCCCCTGTGCCTACCTCAACTGCAGGTGCTTCCTCATGCTCTGAAATATCTAGATAAGTGATTATTAAAATGCTTGCTTTAATTTGCGTTGGGTGCTTGGAGATGCTTCACCTTGAGAACTCTTGCTCCTCAGTGCAGGTACATACCAGCAACCCCAGCTTGGTGGGGACTTCTGGGGTTCTGATACGTTATTGAGGGCGTTCCTGAATTGGAGCCATCGTTGTGAAGTGACGGTAGATTGGCACTTTAAACAAAATAAAAAATTCCCAAATCAGCCCGAGCTTCCCGCCAAATCTGTTTTGACAAAATAGAGAGAACATATGGAAGAGAGGAAGGGAAGGAGTTCCATATTGAGGTTTTGAAAATAATAATAATAATGGATTTTGTTGTTTTTATTGTTATACTGAAGTATTGGGCTTCATCCCAGTAGTGTTGTACTTCTTGAAAATTAAAACCGCAGCCAGTCATTAATCCCATGCCCTGTTCCTCTTGCAGGGTGTATGTGGATGTCTCTCTCATTTCCAGTGCTGGAGAAGGATTGTTTTCAAAAATAGCAGCAGAAGCCAGTACGGTGATGTCCTTCTATAACGGAGTGCGAATTACACACCAGGAGGTAAAAGAAAGAAGTCAGTCTGAATTTTCATTGTTCCTCCTGAAATTTTCTTTTCATAGTAGGATCTTACACCCACTCCTTTCCCACCCTTGATTTAACATGATGGGGTTTAATTGAAAGGAAGTGCATGCTCACCTGTGTATGGATTTAAAAAGCATGGGTTGTTTTTGTTAATGACGTGCACCCATGAAAAGCTTTATTTGCATACATTTTGAGTGTTGGGTTTCAAACTGCTGACAAAATTGACCCCTCCACACAGACTTTGGATTTTTGCCTCGCAAACTAGGTAGACAGCCGAGACTGGGCCCTCAATGGGAATACAATATCCCTGGATGATGAGACGGTGATAGATGTGCCAGAGCCCTACAACCACGCTGCCAAGTACTGTGCCTCCCTGGGGCATAAGGCCAACCATTCCTTCACTCCTAACTGCACCTATGAGCCGTAAGTAGAGCCCTGTGGTTTCGGGCAGGAGCTGCAGCCTGGCTCCCTGGGCAGCTGGATGGGGAGCAGTGGTGGGCTGGGAGTAAAGAGCTGAGGCACCGGAGGCTGGGTTGGAAATGGGCCAGCATTATGGCTGCTTGATGTCTGTTGGGACTTACACCGTGGAGTGTCTTGAAGTTAGCAACTTGTTGGTTCTGTCATGAACTTCATGAGTTGTTTCTTGGTTGTAGAATGCACGATCTCACAGGTCTTTAAATCCTAGCTTGGCTAGAACTGCGCTGTTTGCGCTGAACTGCCAGTGCCTCGATCCATCGGTATTTTTGCTCGCATTCTTAAACCTTCGTGATGTTGACTCGAGTCTGCTTATTGGATATCAGATTGTGCGGTACAGAGCGAACTCTGGAGCTGTGAAAGGGGCTGGCAGAGTGTGCGAGTGGACAGACGAGCCTAGCAAAGGTGTTTTTGTCCTAGGTTCGTTCATCCTCGTTTCGGGCCCATCAAGTGTATCCGCACCATCAGGGCCGTGGAGAAGGACGAGGAGTTGACGGTGGCTTACGGCTACGATCACAACCCTGTGGGGCAGAACGGGCCCGAAGCACCGGAGTGGTACCAGCTGGAACTGAAAGCTTTCCAGGCTGCCCAGCAAAAGTGACACGGGGAGCAGCTTCTCCGTTCAGCAAACTGAAACAGAAACTTGGATCTATGCACTACCTTTCTACCGAAAACTGGACAACCAGGGATTGTTCATGCTGTTGCATCATAACCTTGCATTCTGTGTTAAGAGATAAGTTCCTTGGATACTAACTAGGTTTGACTGTGTTACTCATAGCAGATTTAAAAATTAGCTAGCATCGCACCGGTCTTATCTGAAGAAATTATTTAATATTCTATACGAGATGTGGTATTCTTTGGTAGCTTCTGCTTTTGCACCATATGCAAAGATGCCAAAAGACTAGGAAGAAACAAAAATGGGTGTATCATTCACTTTTAGTCGGCAGACTTAGTGTTGCTCTCTATCTGCCTAGGCATTATTGTGCAACTGCATTTTGCATATATGCCACTTGTGATGATAACAGTAATATTTTGATATTCTCTAATAGTAGCATAATTTTGCCTTTTTAAACCTTTGATCTGAATCTTGCAATAGAGCAGTTTATTTATTATCATATAGGAGGCTGGGTTTTAACTCCCCTTTCCTCTTGTCTGAGCGTTGTTCTTTCTACAAATCCTCTTTTGCAGGAGAAAATCCTTTCTAACTAGTGGAAAGGCTTGTGTGTGTATGTGAGAGTGCTGTGTGTTGGTCTCTGTGGCTCTCTAAATAGTATAGCGACATGTCTAAACCTAGTATTTATCTAGCCTGTATACGGCTGGCTTATTTTATTTAATTTATTATTATGACATGCAAATGAAGCTGTTCTTTGCATGAAGATTTTGTGAAAAGGAGAAGACAGGTTTGCCGTTGAAAGACTTCCAGATGTGTTCTGGGAGGAAATGCGCATTACTTGCGTCGGTGTTGGTGAGTTGGTTTGTGCATTTCACCTGTTCAAGCGGCCAGTTCTCAAGGCAAAAGGGATGCTTGGATCTCCCATGGATTCCATGAAAGGAGGTGCATGTGTTTGGGGGCAGACCATAGTCCTTGGTGAAGGAGAGCTGTGTCTTTCCTGTGTGTTCACTTGACAGAACGACATAGCCTTATAGCCATCTTTCAGTAGTTTTGGTTTAATATAGTTAAATTATATTGAATTAATATAATGTGAGGTATCCAAATAAGATTTTTTTTAAAAGAAGAAAAGATACTAAAAGATTGTTTTTGAAAGACAAACAATGAATGTAAAAACATCACTCGATGCGCATATTTATAAACAGCAGTCGAACCCACAGCTTTGTTGAAGCCAACAGTGGGGGCTTGTGAATATTCATCTGCAGGGTTGTGTTCTGGGGTTCTTCAGGGGTAGGGAAATCGTGTGGTTTGTTGGATACTGTACTGGTCTTGCCTAATGCTGTGTAAGAGAGGAAAAGTGTATTTTCTTGGTCTGGATACTGGAGCCTTTCTGGGACTCTGATGTTCTCCTTTGGATTTAGCAGCTTAGGAGAAACTCAAATGCATTTGCAACACTTTCTTTAAACGTTTGTAGTTTTAAAAGGTTTGTATATATGTAACATAAATGATCTGGGAATCAGACCTACCTTTCTATTGCAACACATTTTGGTTGCTCGCTTGAACTGTTGGAGGTGTGCGGGGAGCTGGGCAGGGAGAACGTGTGGGGTACCTGCAGGTAGAAGGATGAGGCTGCTGTTCCGTGCAGGCTGGGAATCCTTGCTTTGGTACCTGAGGAAAGTCAGGAATTGCTCACGAGAACCTGGGGCTCCGTTCACTCCCCGTGGCTGCTCACAAACATTTTCCATCCCCTCGTCGCACAGCAGCTGCTCCGTGCGTGTGCTGGGCCGGGGGACAGGCAGGCTCGGGGTGCTGTGACACCCTCCGAGCAGCGATGTGCACGTGAGCTGTGACAGAGACACAGCTGACCTCGCAGGGGAGGGAGGGCTGGCAAAGCTCAGCTGCCCAGCTTCACTGAACGATTCTCAAAAGGAAATGTGCAGGACTTCATCCTTCCCTACCTGGCCGTAGGCTGTTACTTAAGGTCATGAGCCGCTTAAGGGAAAGGAGGGAGCTCCTGTGTTACCTTGGGATTATTGTGCCAGGATCGTGAAGTTTGCGACGTTGAGGCTTTAGACACAGGAAAGAGCAGAGGGAAGATGTGACTGACCCCTGCTAAGGTTGTATGGTAACTCCTTGCACAATCTTGTTAGCCTGCTCTGGACTGCTGGCCTCTCACTGGGGAATTGTGCTTAAAATGTTCTGATCCCTAGAGCTCCTTTCCCTTCATTTCTGATCAGTCTCTGATTCCTCTGCTAATCTCTTTGTGTGGAGTTGCTTATGTTTTAATAGATTTGTCAGTCTTCATATTGCCTGATTTTGAGATAAATAGAATATAGGTGCTCTTTGTGCATCAGGCTAGAAGATTGTATCCTAAAGCAGGGAAATTCTAGGGGGAAAAAAAGGCACTGAGGTGCCCTGTGTCTTCTTAAAAGATTTGGTGAGAGTGAAGCAGACTCTTTTGTACATGTGTGTAGCCTGATGGGTAGCATGCCACGGCTGTGGCTGTTACCTCTGTTACCTCTGCTGTCCTTCTCAGCTCTGTGAAATCTGTTGGTCCTTCTACAGCTTCCTTCTTCAGCGACCGACCTTCTGTAAAAGTTGTGATTACGGAGCTGCTTTGGCTTGAGTCAGGACCAAGCCTTTTAACTCTTCTTTGTTTTCCCTCTCCTCCTGGTCTCTTAGAGTGGAGGTGGCCGGGAGGGCTTTTGCCACTGGGTGGTGAAAGAGCTCTGTGCGTCCTTCGGAGGCGTGAGTTGGCATCCCCTGGCTCAAACACAGCTTAGTTACAGAACTCCAAATAATGCCTTAACAGGTCAGTGTGCTTCTGGGGCTCGCTGGAGAGCAGGAGCAGCTTCACAGAGCTCCTCACTGGTAGTGTGTTGACACATCCATAGACACAAGACCCACACCCGACCACGGTTCTCATTTGGGGCAGAGGAGGCACCACCTGACACAGCAATCTTCTCGGGTGTGTAGGACGCAGCTGACTGCTGGTGAATATGCAATAAGTAAAGAAGCTCCACTTCTTAGTCTGGCCAAAGACCTTTCCTGTCGGCACAGAAGCTGGGAGGAGAGCTGATGCCTGTCAGCTGAGCCCGAGTGAGCCGCTGGCTCTCGGGATACCCGTTGTCACTAAAGAGTAGCGTAGGAGAACCTGGAATTGCTGCGTTTTTTCAGGTACAGATCAGTTCCAAACATCTGCCTGTGGTCTGCAGTGCTGCACGTGGCTTCTCTGTGATGGGAGGGTTGCTTTGAGCTCCTTTGTGAGAAGCCTGTATCACCCTGTACTAGGAGGCTGCTGATCATCCCTTTAAAAGAAATATAAAACCTGAAGGGGATTTCCCTGCGATGGCAGCACAGGGTTTTGTCACCAACAGTATAGAAGCTTTGTTTTCTGGAAGTGGCTACTCTTGGAGACGAGAGCCAGAAAAGTTACAGCTGAGAGCTGCCTGCTGCTGGGGTCACTCCACTGGATAAGAAGAAGGAAAAGGGCTTAGGCCGTGGAGGGGGTGTCTGAAGTTGAGTCTTGTGCTATAATTCTACTTTATGGGGATCCTGATTTTCTTTTAACAAACCTGAAAAGGATTTTCTTCCTTTTTTTTTTTTTTAATATTAATTATATAAAACTGACCCTTACATAAATGCCTGTAAATCTTGACTGCTGAAAAAGTCGAAGGAAATACGTGGAAATGGCTTTTCAGCTTGTGAGAGCTTTCTGTCTTTTCCCACGGTTGCCACGATTGCCTCCTAGTGTCTCCTGGGGTGGGCCATGCTTTTGATCAGGCGAAGCTCCTGGGGGGTTTTGGGAGCTTTGGGAGGCCGTGGCGGGGTGAGGCTGCGTGTTTTGGGAGCCACTAGGCGGGCTGCTCCTTGGCACAGCCTGTCCGGATGCCGAAGCGTGGCGCATGGATGGCGGTGGGGTTTTTCCCCAGGGGTCTTGCAGCATGTTGCTAGAAGCTGGAAGCAACGTGCTAGGAGAAGCAGGAGCTCTCTCGGGGATCTCTTGCCCTCTGTCAGAGCAGAGTGGCCGACACATCCCACCTGCTAGGAGAAACTCCAAAATTGCGGAAATTGCCGCTTTTTGTTTCCTTCCCAGCTGTGTGCCCTTGTCCTGCAGTCCAAGCAGTGCTCACCACTGGGTTGTGCCAGGGGTGCAGCGGTGTCGCTTCTGCCCCAGGGACCTCTGTGATTGGTGTCCTTTCGCTCAGTTTGATGGTGTCTAGGGAAACGCTGCTGTTTCACGTAGAACATTACACAGAGCCGAGAATCTGCTGCTTTGTTCTCCTGTGGCCCAGCAGAATTGCTGGAGCTGTGGGTGCCTGAGGACTTCACCTCCAAGCACTTAAAAAGACCAAATTGCTTTGGAAGCAATCTCCTTACATGCTGAGGTGCTGCCTGTTCCTCACTTGCGCTGCGCTGCTGCGTGCCAAGAGCATCCAAAGCGAGGAGAGCGGGCGTGGGAGCAGCTTCATCTGCGAGTGGAAATGGGCTTCACCCGCAGTGAACTTGTTCCTTTTGCTTCCTGTAATGGAAACATGAGAACTGTATTTTTGGACAAAGAATTTCTAAGCAGTCTTATAAGGGATTTTGGGGTGGGGGGGGAGGTTTAAGGAAAAAAAAGGTGCAAGATTAAGTGCATGTTTACTTGCCCCAGATCAAAGGTTTTGAACACCAAGGTCACTCTCTCTTGAATGGACCTTCCTCTGTCTTTGGGCAGTGGAACTTCCTGCCCTTTTCCTCTTTACCATTTTACTGTAACTGTCTTTTTTTTTTTCCCCAAGAGAAATATCTATACAAAAATTATAAGCAATTAAATATTCAAGCCATAAAATCATGAGTGTGGGAAGACCCGCTTTACGAGTTTTAACATTTGTACTTAAAATGATGTTTGTATGAAATATTTTCATGGTAGAATGAATATTTAAACAAAAAAGCTTCAGTAAGATCTAAACCAGATTTAAAGGGATGTCTTTTTGTAAGATGCAAGCCTAATTGAATACCAGTAAGTAGATTTTTTTTTTTTTTCTTTTTAAGGGGAGCTGCAACAAATGATCCTTACAATTGCAAATGGTTGTTTGTGCTCTTTGGGGAGGTATTTATGCAGTGTTACGTGCAGCCGCCATAAATTATTGCAATAGCAAGGCTAGTCACATCTTTGAGATGTACCTCTCAGCTTGTCCCCTCTGGATACCGTACAAACAGCCCATCCCTCCTTTCTGTAGATCCCCTTCTAGAAAACTTTTCCTACTGCAGCTGTAACAAACTTAACTCTGAGCTAAGAACCCGACTAAAATTGTGTATTACTTAACAGTTTCTGCTGGGCCTTCTGCTGTTTTAATACTCTTTAGCCCATGATTAGTGGGTGTCTCTGTTCTGAAGAACTAAGTGCTAAAGAATAATCTTTGGGGTAAGCTTACACGTGTGTTAACAGTTCACCCCGGAGTATTTCACTTGTGTACAGTACTTGATAGGTGTTTTATGACATTTGTACTCGAACTATGAGCCTTACTGAACATCTGTAAGTTTATTCATGACTTTTAAAAAATGGATAACTCTAAGAAAGATGTTTACATGAATGATGATTGCCCTTCCTTTGATGTTATGAATGAGGTTTTTATAGTGTGTTTGGGCGTATGTGCAAGGAAGCAAGAAAAGTGTTTCTGGGGAAAAACAGACTTGACAAACATTTGTAATAAGTGAATTTTAAAGATTGCTTTAATTGCGCTATGAAGGCAATGCAAAAATAAAATATTCAACAGAATATTTGTCTCTCCTTGTTATTTGTGTGTCACAGTTTTGGGCATCCTCTGACCTCTCCCCCTTCCCCATGTCCTGTGTGACCAGTTTTTGCTGATGCACAGGAGCAGGATTTCACACAGCTAACACATGTCCAGGCCACTTTATGTAAATAGCAAATGAACACTCGACACCACTTTGTTTTTTTCTGACACCTCTGCTGCTTTTCTTACTCCTCTTTTTCAGTGCACGGAACACAGAGTTCAGTTGTACTGTGGTATGGAAGAACATCCCTCCCCAAGTATCATTAGCCGTTGTTTTAAAGTGTGCTGTATTTTCCTCTGAGGCAGTGGGCAGGTGCAGCAGGGTGCCTTCCAGCCCGGTCACCTCTTCCTCTGTCTCCTAATTCCACGGACACATCCTGCTGGGTGAGGGGTGAGGGCAGGTGCCCTGCCTTCCCCTCCTCTGTGATCCCAATTGCTGGGCTAACTGAGCCTCTCTTGCCTGTGCTGGATTTGGAACATAGAATTGTTGAATTATCAAGGTTGGAAGAGACACTCAAAGGTCAACCAGTCCAAGCATCCACTGCCCACTACCCCTGTAACCCCTAAACCACGTCACCCAGGTGTCTCTTGAATGCCTCCAGGGATCAGGACTCCACTGCCTCCCTGGAAAATCTATTCCAACACCTGACTGCCTTAACAGTGAACACCTTTTCTAATATCTAATCTGAATCTCCCCTGTTTCAGTTTAAGGCTGATTCCTCTGGTCCTCTCCCTGCAGATGTATCAATGGCACTCCCAAGCTCTTTTCTGTCGAACAGCACAGGTTCTTTCACTCTTTCCAAAGAGAGTTGGCTCCCTGATGTGCCAGAGCCTGTCAATCTAAATAAACTGATCCCACAAGTCAATAATGACATGTATGGAATTTCTCCCCCACCACGGGCAGGAACACCTTCCACTAGACCCGATTACGCAAAACCCCATCCAGCCTGGCCTTGAGCGCTTTCAGGGAAGTGGCGTCCCACAACACCTCCGAGCGACCTGTGCCGCTTCCCCCAGCTCACAGCATCGCACCTCTGTGTCGTCTGAAGCAGCACCCACGGGAAAAAAGGCCCAACTGCTGTGGAGAAGGGATGGGTGGAGTGCCCGGTTCCGGCTGCCCGAGGCTGCCCGGGGCGGGGCGGCCGCTCCCGGCTGCGGGCGAGGCGGAGCAGCCGCGATCCTGCGCGGGTCCCGGCACGGCTCGGGGTGTCCGGGCACGGCTCAGGGTGTCCCGGCCTCGCTGGTTTCTTTCGGCCCCGGCTCGGAGCCTCTTTCCCTGGCCGCGGAGCAGGAGCAGGAGCAAGGAGCAGGAGCAGGAGCTCTCCCCGGGGAGCGCCGGCCGGTGCCGCTGCAGGTGAGGGCGCAGCGGGCGTGGCGCTTCCAGCGGGATCGGAACGGAACAAGGGGACCCGGGAGGACCCGGGAGGACACGGGAGGACCCGGGAGACGGAGCCAGAGCCGCCCCTGCAGAGGGCGTGCGGTGACCGGCAGCAGCCACGGGCGGTATCGGGGCTGGGTTCTGTTTAACTTCCAAATGGGAGAAATCCTGAGCGCCCCCTGTGCCTCCGGGCAGCGGAAAGCCCCGGGGGAGCGGTCTGAGGCGAGGATCGCGCGTTCCGCTCCAGAAAGGTCGGGAATGGTGTGCCAGTCACCCGCTGAGGAGCGAGCTCTGTACTCCCGGTGCTGGCCCTGCGCTCCCGACCATGCCCGTGCTGATGATCCTGGCCCTTCTCTCTCTCTCCCCTGCCCAGGAAGAGCCGTTCTCCCGACCCTGGAAGGCTCTGGGGCAGCTCGCCAGTCTCCCCGTTCGGGGGTCTGTGTGGGAATCAGAGCAGCATGGATCGGTATCGATATTTCATCTTTAACCAGAGGAACATGGTCGTGCTGGGGATGTTCCAGATAGCCTTCAGCACAGTCTGTGTCACCAGCGGGTTCATAGATGGTATCTTCAGAACAGAGTCTCAGCTGGGCAAAACCAGAGCTCCGATTTGGGCCGGCATGGTAAACTCTATTTTCTGTGCTTTGTTTTGCAGTGGTTTGCTTTCCCCACTGCCACCTACCAGTACTCACATTGGGGGTGGGAGGGAAGCCAGGATTTCTTGCCAGCTCTTCCCTTGTTTTATGCTTTGAACTCAGTTAATAACTCGTGGTACAAGCAGAAGAATGCGAGCAGACTTTCCTTTGAAGGAACTAAATTAAATACATTTCTGCTGGATAATGTAGAAAATGGGGCATAGTGACAATTGACACTATCCTTCTGCTTTTTTGCAGAAGGATAGTGACTGCAGAGAGGTCGCCAAAGATTAGGAGGGGAACACCTCATCCTCTGTTCAGACAGATGAACATCTGGGGGATGATCTCTGTCCCACAGCACAGTGCCCCTAACTTTGGTCCTGCAGTGAGGAGTGGGCAGGAGGTGTCCCTGCTCCCTGGATTTACCCTGCTGAGCCGTGCTGCAGGGAATGAAGAGCTCTCTCCAGTGCAGTGGCTGCACATCTCCTTTCATTAGTGTCTTCCTTTCCTCTGCAAGATGCACGTGGACTGGGGAAAGCAGCATGCATTTTTAGCACCTTAAATCAGACTTAATCAGTTTCATTGTTCTGGCCCACCCCATAAAGCCCTGGTCAGCAGTAGCAAGTGGACAAGATACGGGACACCCGTGTCCTGCCCCCAGGAGATGCTGCTGAGGAAAACAGAAGAAATGCACAATTCTTTTCCAATTTCTGACACAGCAGTTACTCTGATCCAAGCCTTGGAAACAAAACACGGGCTTTTCATTACTCTGCAGCGGTTTATCTTCCAAATCTGATACTAGTCTCCCAAGCTGCCAACCCCTTTTGTGCTCCGCAGGTGATGGGAGTCCCAGGCGTCCTGGCTTTGTTCTCCTCGCAGAGGAAGAACCCAATTCTCGTAAGCTGGAGGGGCAGATGGGTGTTTGTGTGTGGGGGGCAGGGGCTAAACGTTGGGGCAGTCAAGAACAGTTTGAGGAGGGAATGAGCTGCCCGGTCGTCCTGCAGAATTAAGAGTTTATTTCTTTGAGTTATCTTCGCAGAAGCTGCTGTGTTCGTGAGCAGGAGGAGGATGCAGTGTTACCTTGCTTTCTGCTGCAGCAGACAGGCACTGGGCCAAGTAAAAAGCAAAAACCTGTCAAAACACTTAATTTCAATGCTTTTCTTTGGGTGGTCCTTCATGTTGTTTAGTGCTGTGTACACTAAAATATGAAATGAGTTAAGAGGTTTGCATTTCCTAGGCAGGTTTCTCCAGCTGTGTAAACTCCAAGGGAGGAAATTGTACGTAAATAAGAGATCTTTAAGATAAATCTTTAGGTAGCACCTCTGATTAATATTCAGGACTCAGCTGTAGCTCAGAAACTCAGTATTATAAAAACCTCTACTTCTCTGTGTTTGGCTTCTAAGTGACTGCTGCTGCTGGGGACGTTGTAGTGTTATGGTAGGTCAAAGGCTACCTGTAATGCTTGTGTTTGCCAAAGGACAGCTTTAATTCCTGCTCCCCTTCTTTTTCTCACTAAAACTCTCTGTCTGTCTAGGTGAATGTGCTGGTAGTTGCTTCCATAATCTCTTACGTTGCCATCCTCGTTGTCATAGTTTATAGCTCCCTCACACTGAGCTATGGTGAAGAGGAGGAGCCGAGTTCTGTCCCAGTCCATGTTATCCATACTGTGAGTATTGATACCGTGATTATTACTGGGGAACACGACACCCTTCATCTGCAGACAGGGCCGGATGTGGCTTACAAACAGGACCAGACTCCCAGGAGGGGGGACACTAGGTCAGGTTGGCTGCTTTTGCTTCTTAGTGCAGAGGGCTGGTGCGGGCTGAGCCGTGAGGAAATACTGGTGCTGCTCAGGGCAAGGCGCTGAGGGTATCCCAGGCCTGGAGCAAGGCTCGGATCTCTCCAGCCAGCACCTCAGGTGACAAAGATACAGCAGCTACAGGCCAGCTGGATAAACCTGGTCTTATTTCAAGTGCATCCTCTGCAGTAAAGCTGAAGAGGAGGAACGAAGCCTTTTTATCTCCAGTCTTCAAGCAATTGCTTGCTGTGGGGGTGAAGGCATTCCAGATGCTCAAAGCTGATCACCAGTTTATTGCAGGACAGATCAAAATGTCAGGGCAGCAAGACGATGTTTCTCCTATTCAGTGTGAAGAAGAGCAGCCATTCCTTGGGTTTTTACTCGTTGTCAAAGCCATTTCCAAACCCAGTGCCATTGCATAGCATCTCACATTCTGTCAGCAGCCTTATTTCACTGCTTGCTCTGTTTGAGGTTCATACTTGCCTTGTTTTTCAGAACACAGAAAAGCCTTAAAAAACACTGACTCCGAATCGATCTCCTGTCATGCCGTCGCAGCACTCTAGCAGTCATTAGATTATTTTTTTGGTGGAGGGCGTCACTTTTTGAATATGGCTTCACCTTTTGTGTTTGCAGAGGTTCATACTCAGTAAAGTTGTCAAGGCTGCTAACATAGCCATGCTGGCTGCATCCATCTGCAGTGCCTTTTTTGTTCTGGCCATGGCTTACTTGGGATGCCGGAGCCTTCCACGCTGCTCCTGCTACGACAGTGTAACCGGGATGGTGAGTGAGGAGCCTCGGGCACAAGTTTATTTCTACTGAGGGTGTGGAAGAAACTGGGGACAGGGTATTTTTTTTCTCCTATAAACCTAGTCTCAGCTCCTACCTCAGTCATGCAGGGCTAATTCTAAGAAATTAAGTGGGCTGTTCGAAGGGTTTTATATTTCTCAGATTTTTTCCTTTTACTATCTCATGCAAGGTCTGATGTAAGTTATCTCTATTTTCCAAACCATTTGTGCTAAAGCTACTGTGGCCCCTTTCCCCATAAATCCCTGCTGTCCTCAAAAAACCGGTTCCTCTCATCTTTAAGCCAACAGCTGTTGCTTCTGGTGCAGCATTACAAAGACTTACTGGTACTTACACAGTGGAACTTCAAAGCCAGTAACAAAAGCACCTCCTGTGCCGTGTGTGAAGTGCAGGGGTGCTGACGTGTGTCATCTGCCCCTCGTGCACAAGGCCTCTGCCTCAAGTGACGGGGCACAGGGCATCTCTGCTAAGTGAGCTCAGTAGATAAATAAACACCAGCTGCTTCTCTACCAGAGCACTCGTGGTGCTGTGTTATCAAACGTGCACATCCAGCCATTTGCTTTGGTGAGGAATTAAAGGGGGCAGGCCACGAGGCAGCTGTTCCTGACTAAACACACAGAGCAGGTAATGGGAGGCTGCTTTAAACTTTCCAACCAAAATGTGTTAGGAGGAGTGGGCTGCACAGAGTTTTGAGACAAAAGGGTTCAGGTGTATCCTCTTTCCAGGTGAGGTGTTTGATGGTGCTGTTTTTTCCCCCAGGAGTGGTTGCAACCTAATGAGGACCAAAATCAGGCTGTGGAAATGGTTTGTGCTGTACAAAGTGAGTAACTCTTTTGCCTCCACGTGTCTGGATGTTCACCAGGGATGAGGAAGGAGCGTTCTGAACAAGGTTTACATCCTAGGCCAAGATCCTGATAACCAAAAGGAACTCGGGATTTTGTGCAAACGTCTATACCGTGTTTAATGGTTTTCTCTTTCGTTTCTCACACAGGTCCTGGAGGCAGAAATTTTAACTTCCCAGATCGGTTTCCAGCCCAGGATGTAGATGCAGAGGAAGACACATCCAAACCCCCACCATATATCAGACTGACTTGAAAAAGTGGCCGAACATTTTGTTCAAACCTGACAAGAGAGACGCAGGAAGTTCTGAATCTTTAAAGTTGGCTTTGCACTTTTCCTTGGCCATTTGAAAGAACACAAACACACAGAGCAAACTAGTGAATGGCCAGCACTGAGCAGAGATCGCAGAGCAGAGGGAAAGATCTGCTGGTGATTTTGAACTTTCAGACTTTGTATAGTGAAAATACCTCATTGCCTCTGGAAGGGGAGAGCATTTTTTCCTCCAGCTTTTGTACTTAAATCACGTCTTATTTCACTAGAATTCATGGTGTAATTTGTGTAGCAGTGCTAGCCTTAGGCATTTAAATATTAAATACAATTTCTTTTTCTTCAACTGCTGTCTCGATTTCTCCCTCTTACTGCATGGATTATTTGGATAACTATGAAGGATGCACTTCATCCTTGAGCTTCAGAGCGTTTCCCTTTCCTTCTTGGTAGGAATGGGGGCAAGTAAGGTTTTTGATATGAAGCCTTAATAACGCCATTCAGGTACCTCTGTCAAAATGTGGCTTCTGTGGGGTGCACATGTGTCAGCACAATTAGTTTCAGCACTGAAGTGTAACTACTGAGTGTGGCAGGCACTGGAGCTGCAGTAGCTCCTCTTATGAAGCAACTTGAATCTTCTGAATTCAGTTCAGCTTTTCCTATTTCTATTTTGTAGATTGAGAGTTTAAAAGAAATCCTTATTTTAGAGCCCATTCTGCTAAAATTCGTTACAGATCTAGACCAAGGTGTTTTATTGTATTTTCTCTGGGGCACCTCTTCGTCCTCTAGGCCGAGGAGCTACAGCTTCCAGTGAGGTTCTGTCATCTCCTGAAGTACATGGAATTCCCATGTGTGCTTGATGTTTCACTTTTAGGTGAATGTCAAGTGTTTACCTTGCCTGCAGACCTTGAACAGGGAGTGGCAGATGACTTAGCCCATCATACAGGTTAACGCAGCATTTGAACAGGGCCTGGAAAATAAGTTCCCACCTTGAGAAACCTTGAGGATAAGCCATGCCCACCGTGAGGCATGTTACTCCAGGAATGATCTCACATAAAGCTGCTCTAGCTGCAGCAAGTAAGGTGCTTTTCATGGTCCCGAGAGAAGAGTTGTTCTTGATTCATTTTTTTCTCTAAAGACTGAAGTCCTTTTTGTAATGCTGGTGGAGGGACTCCAATACCTAAATGGCTTTAAACTAAATAAGGTGGGTTTGGATTAGATATTGGGAAGAAATTCTTTGCTGTGAGGGTGGTGACACACTGGCACAGACTGTCCAGAGAAGCTGTGGATGACCCATCACTGAAAGCTCAAGGCCAGCTTGGATGGGGCTCTGAGCAGCCTGGTCTGTGGAAGGTGTCCCTGTCTGTGGTAGGGGGTCAGCATGAGGTGATCTTTAAGGTCACTACCAAACAATTCTACGATTTTGTAATGGTTCTATGAAGGTGTTACGCAGCTTTTGTTGTCATCTTGAACAGAGGAATACCCTGAGGAAGTCCCAGTCTGGCACCCTTTTGTGTGTAAGGTGCTCGCCACGTGAATCTGTTACTGACTTTAACCACTAAAATTATCAATGTCTGGGAATATCTCAGATCAAGAGAGTAGCCCTAACCACCAGGCTCCCTCCACAGCCCTCCTCAGGTCACAAATTGCTTCCTTCACTGCCCAGATTCAGCCAGGGAAGCTGTCCCCATCTTTGGGCCAGCAGCTTAACTTGGGAGGCTTAACTGTGTGCCACAGTAGCCAAATTCTCCCTGACTTTGGCTCTGAACACCTTCATTGCCTTGCCTGCAGAGCCACAGCATGGCTGAGGTTGGAAGGGACCTCTGGGGATCACCTGGAACAACCCCTGTGCCAACCAAAACACAGCTGGTGTCTTGTTCATTGGAAGGTATTCATGTTTTAACTGCTTCAATAAATGAATTCAAACGTCGTGGTTCAAATTGGGATGCTGTGCCTTTTCCTCTGAAATAGTGCCTGCCAACAGGCATCAAAGCACAACTGCTTTCCCTGTCCTCAGATGCTTCTGCCATGAAATGCTGGGGAGTTTCTTCTCAATTAACACAAACTGCTGTTCTTGTATATCAGAAGAAGCTCAGACTCCCTCAGAGGGCATTGGGCTCACTGACAGCTGAAAGCAGCGTGGCTCTGGTTAGCCTAAAATGGATTTTGCATTGCTAGAATGCCCTGCTCAGCCTCTGCACCATTTCTGGGTGGGGGTTAGGGTCCCACCCAGAAGTGCTGCTCCAACGCCACTCGCTGCAGCGTGATGCACTGAGCGTAATTCGACAGCACGTGACTGCTGCTTGAGCAGGACCATTTGCTTTGACTGTGAGCGTGCAGAGCCACACATCACCAGTCCTTGTTCAAACGCTGTGCCGTTCGCATCGGCTCGGGCAGATGATTCCTGGGATGAGGGTGGCGGTGCCACCATGGCTGCTGCGGGTCAGGCCCTCCTGGCACAGCCCTGGGACACAATCTGAGCACCAGCCCAGCTTTGAAAGCCTTTGATCGGTGGCATTTGGTGACGGGCGTGGCAGGGACTCTTCTGGCTGTGAAACAGCCTTAGCAGCGCACGTGGAAGTCTTGGGGTGTAAAAGGAAAGTGTGCTCTATGCTACTTCTGAATAAAAATGTGTGCAGTGGATTTATCAGCAGCTATGAGCTGGCTTATTTCTTACACAGTCCTTCCAGTGGTGCAGCTATTGCAGATCACTCATGGACGCACGATTTCAGCAGCTCTTTCCACAAAAGTGGGCTTCTCCAGAAAAACGACTGCCCCGGAATGGAAATTGGTGGAAACTGATTAGCAGTTTAATGTTACGCCTCTCTGGTTAGTGTTGCAGAAAATATATTCCTGACTGCTGTTTCCAGTGCTATATTTAGATCCTGTTCCTGTGTGCAAGGTACAGTGCCTTCCTGCATCTCCAGGGATACTCCATGGCTTGTGTCACCCTCAGCTTTCACTGCTGGAAGTCAGGTGGAGTTACGGACCCCCATCGTGGCCCCCAAGCACTCTGTCCTCACTCTGTGTCAGGAACGCTTGTATTCAGTCAAAGACAAGGCGTTTACATCAAAAAAACCTTCTTTGTGGGGAGATAGACTGCGGGGGAGGCAGAGATGGTGCTGAGGGCAGCCTTGCCCCGATATATCGCAGCTGTGTCCATTATCCAAGAGTGGGATAATGGCCCTCACAGCCATGGGTGTGATAAAGAGCGAGTTAGGGGTCTGTTTGGGGTCAGCTGGCCGTGCTGTGGGGAGGGAGGGACAGGAGATAGTGTGAGGGACAGACAGGGTGAGATGGCCGTGCTGTGGGGAGAGGAGGGTGTGTGAGGGACAGACAGGGTGAGATGGCTGAGCTGTGGGGACAGGAGGGTGTGTGAGGGACAGACAGGGTGAGATGGCTGAGCTGGGGACAGGAGGCTGTGTGAGGGACAGACAGGGTGAGATGGCTGAGCTGTGGGGACAGGAGGCTGTGTGAGGGACAGACAGGGTGAGATGGCCGTGCTGTGGGGACAGGAGGGTGTGTGAGGGACAGACAGGGTGAGATGGCTGCGCTGTGGGGACAGGAGGCTGTGTGAGGGACAGACAGGGTGAGATGGCCGTGCTGTGGGGACAGGAGGGTGTGTGAGGGACAGACAGGGTGAGATGGCCGTGCTGTGGGGACAGGAGGGTGTGTGAGGGACAGACAGGGTGAGATGGCTGAGCTGTGGGGAGAGGAGGGTGTGTGAGGGACAGACAGGGTGAGATGGCTGAGCTGTGGGGAGAGGAGGGTGTGTGAGGGACAGACAGGGTGAGATGGCTGCACTGTGGGGACAGGAGGGAGCCAGCTGGAACTGCAGAGGGCAGGGAAAGAGCCACAGCTGTGTGGAGCTGCCCGTGGGATTGCAGCAGAGAAAAGTTACGGGAGGCTCTGAGATAACGAGGTGCTGATGCCGAAAGCCTTCAGAAGTTTTATCGAAGCGCTCTGAGCGCTCTGAGCGCCCTGGCCGTCTGGACAGCCACGCTGCTTCACCTCACGCAGGCCGAGACGAGCATTACCCGATCCCCTGAGGCACAGAGCAGGGCACACGAAACCCCCCGGCGGATCAAAGCCGGGCCTGCAGGCCCTCTCCATTAGCAGGCGCCTGAGATAATCACCCAGCGCAATCAGAAGGTTAATCGGGGAAGCTGATTCTGGAAGTTAATGTTCAACTAAGGGCAAAGAATTTTTTGAAGTCATTTCCCCCACAGAAGGGGCAGGAGGTGCAGAAGAGGAGGGAAAGAGGAGGGATCTTCATCATGGTGCGGATCAGGAAACCCTTTCAGGCGCTTCTTTGACAACAAGCCCCTTTGGGATTTTATATACATACATACATACATATATATAAATAAAAAGATATTTATATCTGATTATTTTTTTCCCCCACAGCTATCTGTTTTGTGCAGTTCCTGCCCTGTGCTGCTGAGCTGCTGGTGCTCAGGGTCAGGGCAGTCTTTGCTGGGCACCGATGTTTTTCCCTTTTTCTGCCAAAAAGGCAGTGAGAAACCAGGGGATACAGCCACAGTTCTGTACCTCCACAGACCACACTGTTTTAGCTTGTAGTTGGGAACTGAAGTGAAGCTTCACTACAGGTAGATGAACGGGCCTAAAATATTTTGTGTGGGGAATACATAGGTCTTGCTCATTAAAAATGCTGCTGACTGCTAGGGAAAGGCAGGCTACGGAGGAGAGCCTTAAAGAGCTGGGGAAGGACAGGAGCACCACTAATGAATCAAAATGCAGATGTGATCAGAAAATAGGAAGTGGTATTTGCCTTCAGCTGAGAGGAGGAATATTCCCTTTTTTTTTTTCTTTTCCTTATACTCAGCAGAAACCCCACCTAATATAAGAAGCATAACACGCATTTTTTGGAGTCAGACTTTGATTTCTTGTTTCCTAGGATCATAGAACCACAGACTTCTTTAGGCTGGAAAGGACCTTTAAGATCCCACTGATCCTTATAAGTCCCTTTAAAACTGAGATACCATTCCATGGTTCTCCAGCACTAACATTGTGTAAGTACAGGGAGAAGTCCCTGAACTTACCCCTGACTTGAGGAGGGAAGCCCATTAAAGCAAACAGCATTTCCCAGACTTCCCTAGCAGCTCCTCCATAAAAGCAGGAACTGCTTTGTCCTGCACCTCTTCAGGTCAGCCTAACACAAGCACATTATCAAACTGCACACTTTCACTTGCACTTTCTGAGATGTTGTCGTAATTTTTTCCCCTCCCTTCCTCCTTCCCTTTCTCTTTTTGCAGTTACAGCTTCAAAGCTACAGAAATCTGTGTCCTCTTTCATTGACTTGATGTTTATGTCATTTAAAATTACTTTGTTTCATAGTTCATGTTTCATCCTCTGGCTTCTGTCCACTACACGTTTTTAAATACACTCATCACTTTCTTATTTAGTCGATGTTAGTTGCTGTGTATGCTACATTTATGGTGGCACAGGACGTGCAAATATTGCTAAGCCCTTGCCCCTCATCCAAAAACCCTAAGAGTGATTCAGGATGACAGATGGTGTTTTCAGTTTCCAAATTCTTTGCTCTAAATGTGTCTTATAGCAGTTGCTTCTGTGTTTCTTATTTTGTCTGATGCAGGCAGCCTCCCAACCTCGAATGACCCAAGTTTTTGCTTCATTCAACAGCTCTTCCCCCATAAAGCCTGAGAGCTGGAGCCTTAAAGCAGATGCTAGAGCTGGAATCCCACCAGCATCATGTACCACAAATCAAAGAGAGTTAGAATTCCACACAGCACTCCCCTAAGTGTTGCATTATGATGCAAAAATATCTATGCCTATGGTGATGTGAATACACACATTTTCTGGCCATCATCTTCGATACATAGATAGAATATATATCTTTATTCACCCCAGAGGGTAAATCATCACGCATATAAATGAGATATACCTCTTTAATGATAGATGAAAGCATTGAAATCTGCTCTTTCAGGTCAGCTGCATTTTGACAAAAGCACTGTGAGCCTGACAAGGGCTGCCAGCATTTGTGCTTTTTAACTGCAGCATCACAGTGGCTCAGATATTAACCCAGAACTGAAGCTAGCACCTGAGGCAGCCATGAGGAGGCACAGGAACTCGAGAACCCTCTCTTGATTAGCACAAGCTTTACTTAATCTCTGGTGGCAGGGGGCAGCAGCTCTTCACTGTCTCTAATTTATTAATGTGTTAAAAACACCTTGAAGTAAATAGAAAAGCTGTTCCATGTGTTTTAGGGTCAGTTTAGTCTTTTCCTCTTTGTCTGCCCTTCCTTTACTGAAGAAAGGTCCGAGGGACAGAGGACTATGAAGGGCAAGGAGCACCTCAAAGCCCCCTGAGCATTTCAAGTGTTTTCCTGTCCAGGCTTTGGAGAGGATAAATGGTTTGCAAAAGCAGCTTCTGCTTTATGAGGCCTCTAAATCTTCCTGATTTAGAAGCACAGTGTGATGTTTTTTAGAAGAAAATCACCAAGCATATTGCCTCACACCAGCCTTTTTTGCTGCCTGTGACCTTACCAGAAGGGCAGCAGAAACAGTAAAATAATAAAAAAGGAAGTACTGAGCTGAGATCAGGGTCTCATGACTCTCAGTTTCCATCTGCCCAGAGCTTCACCCAGCCAGGCCTTGAACACTTCTGGGGACAGAGCATCCACAGGTGCTCTGGGCAACCTGTGCCAGAGCCTCAACACCCTCAGAGGGAAGAACTTCCTAGTAAGAGCAGCATATTTGTTAAAGGCGGGGCCAGGGAGAGGATTATGCTCTATTTTGTTTTGTTGGGTTTTTTTTAATGATCACTGGTATTGCTGGGAAATTTGTTTTCCATTAATTTCGAATGCTTAGCTAAGTGTTCAGTAATTTGTGATTCACATTAAGCAGCGATGGTTCAGCAAGACAGAGAACAATACTGTCAGTAACATCCCCCCAGGGACTGTGCACCCCAGGGAATGTCCCTGGATGACCAGTAGCTCTGACTTGCCTTCCTTTGAGCCCTGGAAACAGCTCCCAAAACTACAAGGAGCTGCCTTCAGCACGTTCTTCTATTTTGCAGGTGGGAGGCTGCGCAGAGCCCAGTGAATCCCAGAAAATCCCTGGAACCCAGCAGCCATTCTTCCTCTCTCAATGCCTCCTCACAGCCCTCACTGATGATGCCATTCAGCTGGATAAATGAGGCCTCCTTTGAGCACCCAGCATCAACAGAGGAAGGAGAAAAAAATCCCACATCATCAGAACAGTGGGATTGTTTTGCGACTCCTAGAATAATGACAGCTTCTCCTGTTATTTTTGACTTTAGATTTAAGGTTATGTGCTGGTGGGGTGTTGATTTGCACAGAAACACCAGAGTGTTACATTAAAAAGTAACATTACTATTACTTTTAAATAACACATGGCTCTACATTTATCAGGGAATTGCAATGTTAAGCAACATCAGTCAATGACCTCAAAAGCAGGACTCTGGAAAAAAAAAAGAGTATCAGAAGTGTACGTTCTGGTGGAATGGCAATACTCATAGAGGGGACAAGGAATATGGCTTTCAACAAATTTATAAAGTTAAAAGAGGTTTTATTTCTGAACAAGGTAAGACTAGAAGAATAGTAATGGAGAAGACTCCTTTAGGGTCTTGACTTACATCCAAGGGTCAGTAATTGCTATTTTTGTAACTGTTGTATCGCTTGCCATTCTTCTGGAATCTGAAGCAAATACTGAACTCTGAATCATCAGGTGGGTGCTCCAGATGCCTCAAAACCACCCAGAGTCATTGCAAGAAAACACTGACAGTAGTCCAAGTATTGTGACAGTCTTTTTTGTAGAAACTGTCAACCAGAGACAGAAACTAGAAACTCCTTTAACTCCCCCACAGCACTTTTTTGACCATACGGAATTCTATTATAATTCCTATTATAATTATTGAAAACAAGTGATAACAGTTTGTGGCAAAGCCAGTTTATTAGGTTTCTGGGACTGTGCCTTGCCTGCCCCCAGCACGTACAAAAGAAGCCAACTTTACAGTCTGGTCAAGTGGAAATACACACGCAAAGTACTCAGTACTCCGACATCCACTCCGTGGGCAGAACACCACCACCGAAAGCAGGGAGCGACACCGAATCCTGCATTACTGACCACACTGCCTTCGTGGCAGAACCACTACAACATGCTTTGTGCTGAACATGGAATTACACACTTGAACACCATTTCCACACAGCTTCCATGACGTGAGGGCCCTTATTTACAAGTTGTGAGAACTCAAATAAAACTTAACAGATGCACAGCTGTTTCAGGTCAAATTTAACAGTAACACTGCAGCTACATTATTTTCTTACCCCAACCCACAACCTGACTGACTGACTTTAAAATTCTTAACTCTGGGATATTTTTTAATTAAAAAAACCAAAACACTCGATGACATATTTAGTATACAAATAATTAAGAAGGATCCTTCTCAGGAAAAGGATTAAGGACATGAGTGAAAAACAATCTGTCCAACAGGACTGTAAACCATATTCACTTACCATAGTATAAATAACAATTAAAGATCGATCCTTTTCTTAAAGAAATCATTAAGGACACTAGTGTTAAAAAGGTGATTGTTTCTGAAACAACTGTAAATTCTAGTCACGTAAGGTTCAGAGTGAATACAAAAGCTCCCTTTTACAAATGTTTCCTAAGCAAAAACACTGTCACAATTGAAGCAGCTTTATACAGGAAAAAAGTACTACCTTTTCTTTAGATTCTTTTTAAACACCTTAATCGTGTTAGACCAAATTAAATGCTCTTTCAAAACCTAGAAAAAAGTCAACGCATTTTTTTTCTGTATAAGTTGCAGTGAAATTAAGAATTAAGAATTGTTAAGATGAGTTTACATCATAACAGTGATCTTGTTCCAGTCATTTGTTTCTAATGTGAGCGTTAGGGCGGCAGCTTCTGAACTAGCCCTTCCATTTAGTTTCTAGTAAGCAACACAGGCTGCACATTGCCAATAAAAAAATCTGCATCTACGCTTCAACAACAAAAGTCACAAAGCACAGTTTGACGTGGCACGTGCGTGAAGGCACAGACTGCCTTCCGTGGCTCACGTTTCGCTTTATGCAGCTACGTGCAACTTAGCACCATTTTTGTTATGAAACTTGACCTTGCTATGAAACTTCATCTACAGGTAAAACTGAAAAGAAGCAGTTGCCACTATGAGAAGACAGAAAAAGGTGGTTCATGAGGAAGAACTTCCCTCATCTAACCCCTGCTAGCTCACGTTAGTAATGCCAAGGATGCCCCACATACAGTCACATTATACATGCAGCCTTTCGCTCAAAAATGGGATGATGTACTTGGTGGGTTTACTCCATACTTCAGACCCAATTTAGTCAGTGTTTGGAAATATTTTAAGAATGTATCATATTCCTAAGCATTCCCTTTCCTGAAATATGTTATCAAGGTGGCTTTTCAAGACCTCTGAGAAACACCCATGATTTCTTAAAGCCCTGCAAACCCCGACCTTTGAAAACCAGTATGCTTTTGCCAAATTCATCCAATCTTTTACTTAACTGTTTTTACTTACCCTGAGACACTCAAATAAAGCACCTTCAGAAATATATAATTTAATTTTATATAATTATTTTAATAATTATATAAAATTTTTCTGTATTCCATCATTTAATAACTTAATTTAATAATAAGGTTAAAAAAAAAAAAACTTATGGACAACTAGAGTCCCAATTTTGTGCTACAGTACTTTCCACATGGGTTAACATAACATAGTTTGGTATCACATGCTAATTATGAAAAACTAATGAAGTTTTAAGCAACAAGTAACTGTCTAGAGGTAGGGAGAAGTTACTCAATTTTGTTACCACTGCCATGAAGAAACAGACCAAGTTCATAGTGGAATGAAAGGCCAAAACCTAGCAATTTGCACCCACACTGGCAGCCCAAACTTGGACAGACCTGTGGGGTTTTTGCTTTTTAAATAAAAAGGTACCTGCTTTCTAATTTGCTAGAGGTCACCTAATATTCCTTCATATGCCAAAAATCTCCCCACTTGCTGACCCAAAAGCCAAGTTCCCTGGTTGTCACAAAAGGCTCTTCCTCCTACATTATTCCAATGCAAGCAGCAACCAAAAGTATAAACTTTCATAATCTTGTAAGTGATGAGAACAACCCCAGGCAGCAAGAGCTCAACTAGAACTGCTTTGTCAAAACTTGACGAAGTGAGTATGTTCCCACATATTTATAGTGAAACTTTAGTAATTCAGAAAGTACAGTTACAAAGTGCAAGAGCATAAGATGGGCACATCTACACCGGGAAAAAATTATATTAAAAAAACCCCCACATTAAAGTGCCAAAGAGATTTGCTATAATTGCTACCAAAACCTGGAACTTTGCCAAGACCATAATTTCGAAGCACTTGCAAACAAGACAAGGTGACAGTCGGCGACAACGTGATCGGTGACAATCCTAACACCAGCAGGATGCGCTGGGTTTTGGTTCAGGTTTTATGTGTATTTCATCGTGATCTGGGGGTTGACTAAGCATTAAGGGCTTGTGACTTTTAAGCTTGTGAGCCAGCGTCATGAATATGGCCTCCACGTGGTCATTGTCATTGGGGTTCTTGGCAGAGGTTTCAAACAAGGGCATGCTGTGAGTGTCAGCGAACTTCTGGGCCAGGTCCGTGGGCACCTGAATAGCGCTCCTCAGGTCACACTTATTTCCAACCAGAATCCGTGGGATGTCGTTGGCGAGAAGGTGCTGCTTGCACTCCTCTATCCAGGACGGCAGGCTGTGGAAGCTGGCAATGTTTGTCATGTCGTACACGAACACCACGGCGTGCACGTTCCTGTAGTAGTGCTGCACCATGCTCTTCCTGAAGCGCTCCTGGCCGGCAGTATCCCATAGCTGGATCTGAAAACAGAAAGAGGAGGAGAGCAAAAAGTGTTTTATTACTCGCCTCGGAAAGTAACGCAAGTTACCTGTGGCGAGGGGAGTTACGTGATCACAGAAATCTACTCTTCTGAATTAATCCTATCGACAAGCTTGTGCTGAGGAAAAACGTTGCATTCACGCAATTCCAGAAGCTTCGGCTTTCAAAGCTGCTCGCAAGCGAGGCCAGGAGGAATGATGACACAGCTTGAGAGAAAATACAAATTTCTGAAAGCTTACTGGAGCCTGTATTTCTAAAGATTTTTATAAAGTCTTAGCAATAGCACTTTCATTTGAAAATTAAATACATGTTACTTCCCAATACAACTCTCAGCTGACATGATTTTCGTCATTGCCAAAAATAATCTCATCTTCCCCAAAATTTTGTTGTCAGCATGACATTAACTGCCATGTAAAAGCAGGAAGACATCAAACCCTGCTGTGATGAATATATAACTTGAGCTTATTTAGTGCTTAAACTGGGACCATACTATTGTTTGCAGTATCAAGGCACGCACAAGAAGAGAAAATAAAAAGTGTATGTTGTGACAGGTAGAAGAATTATAAAAGAAAGGCCTCATAAAATCAGGCCTGCTCTATTAAATTAATAGCTAGCCTGTCATCTCTTCTAAGTGTAGTTAAGCAATTTGCAAGCTCCCATCCAAAACCAATCTCGGTATGAAAGCTTAGTTAACATAAAAGCTTATTCTTGGGTAGAATAACAAGTGCATCTGTGTAAACAGTAAGATCTGTTCCATGAGAACCCAGAAAAGAAAAATGCAAACAACCTGAATCTTAGCACCTACACACAAATCACCTTCTGACCAAAAAATGAAGGAGTGAGAAAACCACAGTTCAATGGGTGTTGCACACGAGGTGTGTGAAAACTGTATAGAAGAAGTGATGCAAAACAAAACAAAATAAAACAAGCTTTGTAGGGTCAGCAGATGTAAGCAACATCAAAGAGAAATTTTAAACACATTTATCATCCTATGTAATGGAAGCCTGGAGTACTCAGACAGGTAGAGAATGCTACAGAACTGTGCACGGTGATGTTTAAACAAACTTGCTCTTCAGGAGATAAAGAACTGAGATGCACAGCGGTCAGAACCCCTTCACCTACAACACTGCATTACCTGTACACTGTCAGAAATAAATTATCACACATTAGTGATAATGACACATCTGAAAGACATTTTATTCCCTGGGAAAAAGCTCTCTTAGATTCCTGTCTGTCTTGTACAGCTGACCCCTAATGGCTGAGGCAGTTTGATTACTAGTCTGGCTTTTGAGCAGGAAATTTTTCCTCCGTGGGAATGAAAGTTTTCCTTGAGACACAGCAGTCAAGGATCACTAAATATTCTGTAGACAATGATGATAAATTTGAAATTTAATCTGTTCTCATTAAAGCTGCAGACGCTATGTAGTTGCTGAAACTGTTCTCCCATTACCATGGCTCTGCATTTCTTTGATCCAAATGTTTCCGTAAAACTTCTTTAGAAACCGCAAATAGCTTGAAAGTTGTCTTGTTCACCACTTTAACCAGTGACTTTTTATATTAGAAAAAAGCAAGCCCAAGTACAAGAGAAATCTGCTGAGAGCAAGAGGATGCATCACTCGTAGAGGGGAATAGAGCATCACATAAAATTGTTCTGAAAGCTACAACAGTGGAAATGTGGTGAAATTGAATAGAAGCAGGTGCAAAGTCATGATAACAGCAACTGGCGATAAGGGCTTTTTCTTCAAGCACAGGGTTCATCAGCCTGGGAATTATTAAAATGGATAACAATCCAGATCCACGAGTCAATCACAGCGTGTTACGAACCAGCCATGTGACAGACTGAAGAAAACAGAGCAAGAGATGTTTCAGATGGTGTGACTCTTTCTCCAGTATTATGTTCAACCCTGGTCATCCATCCTCAAAAAAACCTCAGACTAGAGCAGGAGGGAATGGCAGCTACCGGTTGCACAAAGGGACCTGAGAATCTTCTTGAGAACATCAGAGCAGCTTGGCTTTTGTAGCCTAGTCCAGTTCTCTGCAGCTTTTGATGCAGACACTCAGAAAAACCCGTGTGCTACCTCTGGAAGGGCCATTAAGATTGTCAGGAAAAGCAAGGCGAGTTGCCCTGGCTCTGATCCCAGGAAATGGTACTGGGCTGCAATCCGTCTCATTTATAGAGCAAAGCCCCACTTTTTGCCAATGGTATTACACTCCACACACAACTGACAGCATCTCCATGAGTCTGCACAACTGGACTGAAACAGGCACGTAAGTCTGGGCAAGAGTCAGTCACACACCAGGTGTGTGCACTTGGAAAACATCATAAAGTCAGGAGACTCATAGAAAATGTTCATGAATTTGAGAAATTAGAGGAAAAGAAGCGCAGGCTAAAGCAATCCTGTGTATAGACAATATTATGTTACGGAATCAGTACAGATAAATCTTGGAAAATGCTGTATCAAATTAATTTAAGGACAGAGTTAATTTTCACAGGCAGAAGTAAGCTTACAGTTCTCTCCCCAGCTTACTCAAGAGAGCAGAAATCGCTCATGCCTCAGTCAAGCAGAGATCTGCAAGTGTACTGCCAGCCTTGGGTAAAGATGGGAAAATTAAATTAAAGGTTTACATAACTTGCAAGCAAAGCTTAAACTACAGTTCTTCCAAAAATTTCATTTACATGCAGCATTCAAGCTTTAAGGGCATCATCAACTGAGTCATTTGTAAATCCTTTCCCAGTGTTGAAAACTGCACCCTTCAGAAGTTTCTTTTTTTTCCTCACTCAAGGCAAACTTGAGGAAATGGTTCCATTCTTGACTCTCAGCCCAAATACTTCCTCTTCTGAAAAACAACACTGAAGATGTTCACACCAATGGGTGTGCACTGATGACATAACGCTAAGATTACTAATTTCATTGTTAGTCCAGAAAAACCCATCTTCAGGGGACCCACGGTTTTTATAACAGCCCTTTAAAATACATAGTTTGACTGGCTGGTTTAACAGCATAATTCAGCTAATAAAGCTGCACAGAGTCACCTGGTCACATTCCCTAGGAAAGACAAATGGCATGAGAAATATTAACTACGCTGACCCAGCTATCACACCCCAGCTTCCAATTCTGTTCTCTGGGTCCACAACAGACCCTAAACAAGGACGCACTTTTGTACGTGTGGTTTATAACACACTGGTGAGAACTTAACTGGCCTTGATGCTACGTCTCCTTTAAAAAGACATGGGGGAAAAAATCTGGAATAGCTCAAAGGTACGGAACGTGATGTTCGGACTCTCCTCTTTGAATTTCATCTGCGTTTTGCTCTTTGAATGTAGGTCAGTGAAGACTGACATCATTGTTTCCTTCAATTTTCAATGCCTGGATCAATCGAGGAAGAGAAAAATTTAGAAGACAGCAAGCAAAACCATTTGCTGGAAGCAAATTTAAATTTACTCATCACATTCAGGCATCAGTGTTTGATATGAACCTGTCAGCCTACCGTACAAGGAACAGACTTGTTCCTACATCTTGGAACTCTACACAACTGCTATGTGAGAGAGAGACCCTCAGCGAGAAGAACCGTGCTTGTGTTCCTGCCAATGACACAGCACTTTTCCAGCTGTGAAGGAAACAGTTACTGCTGTAGCAGCACAAGAAAGAACCATGCAGCTGGCTGGGGGAAGGGAGAAGACACTACTTTATAACCTACTTAGATGCAAGAGGAAAAATTCCCTTCAGGGCACAGCAAGGACTACAATATTTCACCAGGGCTTCTCTCTCCTGGTTCAACTGGTGCTGCTGGAGCTGACTGCTACCTCTGAGAAAGGTGAAGAGGAGTGAGAGAAGTTGCCAAAACCGCCCCAAAACAGCTCAAACTTGACAACATGCCCACTATGAACAAGGGTCCTGGTCATAATGATCAAATTTATTCCTTTAATGCTGAAACAGAGCTCGCACAAAACAATGTGTCTCAGCAGAGCCTCCTTCACTTCCCCAAATTCCTCAACCAGAACTGATTTCTTTTACAGATAATATTCTCAAAAATCTACAAAACCATATATAACAGAATGGCACAATAAGCTGCGTGAAGCACCTAAGACCTGTGGATTATGCTACGTTCTTCTTCACTTCTCTCCAGCTAAGGTCAGGCATCGTTCAGAGGTGATGAAAATGCCAGTGAATAAGATGGTGCTGACGAGACAATATCCCTCGGGAGGTCTCTCCTTTGTCATGGACAGCGACAGACAAAGGAGCACAAAATTTCAGCTGTCAGAGAAGTTCAAAACAGTGGTTTTCAAAAAAAAAAGCCCACAAAAAACAAACAAACAAACCCACAAAACCCCAAACCACAAAAACTCCTATTCACTTTTCTTTTTTAGTTGAAAAGGGATATGACATAAAAATCCTACGAGAGCAGGAAAGCATATTGGCTCTCCTATTCTTACACACCCTCCATCATTTCTTTAAGCAGTAAATAAGCAAGGGAAAACTATAGCTTTCAGCTACGTAACTCCAAGCTGTAATTATAACGCCTGACAATAATAAAGGCCCACGTACAACCAGGAGACTCCTGTTAACTTCCTTTTCTTGCACAACTGAGCTTTACCCATGACAAAAACTCAAACTGTGACACAGAAGCAGACGGGGATTCTGTTTAAAACCGTGTTAGTAAACAAACCGCATTTTCTAAGTGTCCTGCAAATGACGGGCTCAATCATCACACAGCAAACTTAACAGAATCCCAAAAATTACAAGTTGAATCGCACTGCTCAATCCCGAACAATATTCAATTTCCTCATATCTTTAAAGCAAAATTATCATATCAGCGGCACCTCCACAGCTCTGCGGTGTCGAAGGTTAGAACAACGGCGATGTCCGGCGAAGGGAGCAGCGGAATTCCTCGGGAGGCAGAGAAATCCCGCAAAGAGCAGAATTTCACGCTGCTGCTAACAGGCGCGAGTAAGAATTAACTACCGCTAAGAGATCTGCACCGCAAGGATAAATCACCGCCCAACACTCGACAAAAGACGCGAGAAGGTTCGGCCTACGGTAGGAAGCGCTTCACCACCGCGGAAACCCACCCCGAGACAACCTTCCCAAGGGGAGCAAGGCCAAGCAGCGGAACGCTTCCAGGGCGGCTGCTGGCGACGCCACCCCACCGAAGGGACCTTCCCGGGCTTCCAGGAGGCCTGGAGCCCGCCGCCCGCTGTGCCCGGGCCGGGCCCCCCCGGTACCTTGATGCGCTCGCCGTCGATGGTGACGGCCCGCTCGCGAAAGTCCACGCCGATGGTGGCCTCGGTGCGCTGCGGGAAGCGGCCGGCGCAGAAGCGGTAGGTGAGGCACGTCTTGCCCACGTTGGAGTCGCCGATGACGATGATCTTGAAGATGCGGGAGCGGGCGGGGGGCAGCGCGCCGGGCAGCGCGCCGGAGCCCGTCAGGCTCAGCTCCAGCGAGGACTCCACGTCCCCCGCCGCCATGGCGGCCCCGGCCGCGCCGCGGAGACGCCCGCGCCGGAACCGCCGGCCGCGCGCACGCCGCGCCACGCGCGCGCCGGTCTCGCGAGAGCCAATCCCCGCGGGCGGGGCTGGCGGGGCCGCCGCCGGCGCCAGGGGGCGCTGCGCTCCCGGGCCGGCCGCCCTGAGGGGACGGGAGCGGGAACGGGAACGGGACCCGCCGGGAATGCCCGAGATTCCGCCAAGCGCGGGATGTGTAGCGTTTTCTTAAGAGTGGTCGCCAGGTGTTCCAAACACGAGTCATTGTTAAGGTTTATGGCTGGACAGGCTTCAATGTTCTCAGATCTCGGGGAGGTTAAAGCTTGGGAAGAAGGGTGCGCCGCTGCGGACACGGCTGATGTCCCACAGTGCGCACAAAGGATGCAGAATTTAGGGGCCACAAGCACAAGGCAGAAAGAAATGAAGACAACTCGGTCACTGCGCTGGAATCGGCTCCGGCCGGTAACAGGGAATTCCGGCAGGGACAGAGCCCGAGCAGCCCACAGAGCGCCGACCCGAAAATCCCACGGGCCCTCAGGGAGCCAGGGACTGAGCAGGGGTTAACTGGCACGAGAAGGGAGCCATGAACCTGCAGCAGACAGAACACCGACCAGGGAGAGAATTGTGTAACTTGCGGCCAATGGACGCTCATCCCTTTGTTTGCTAAAATGTACCAACGGGGAAAAGTTCTGAGAGTTGATCTGTTGAATAGAATGGAGCACCAGGCTTGTGCAATCTGAAATAGAAAATGTCTCTCTTGAGTAATTATTGGCTCGTTGGACATGAGGTAACAAATCCAGATTTTGCAGACAGCATGGTGGCAGAGACTGAAATAGTTCCCAACTCAAACAGTGACATAAAGCTTTGCTCATCATAACAAAAACTGTATAAAGAAGCCACAACCAGAGAAGCCTCCCTGAAGATACCTTCCTGGGGCTTTGGCCCGAAAGTCAAACTGCTGAGATTAGACCAAGGGAAAACCCATTCTTCAATCACCTGAAACAAACGAGCAAACAAGGAAAAGAACGAGAGCCAAACGCAGCCGCCACGCCAAGAATCATCCCTGCTCCCCGTAGCCCACGGAGCCCTTCGCTGGGAGCAGCTTGGCACAGATCTCCCCCAGCAGGGGCGTGGGGAGGGAGTTTGGTGTGTTGTAGCCTCTGCTCAGGGGCAGTGAGCCCGTCCTCCCTTACACAACCCGGCCGTGGGACCCCCGTTCACTGGGAGGCGGCTGAGGGGGGCATGAACACATCCATGGCCCCCCGGTGCCCCCGGAGTCATTCCTGAGACCGTGCACCCCAGCACTGCAGCCTGGCAACAAGCCATTATTACTCACATGAAAACAAGAGGCTGGACTAAATTGAAAAAGCATTAAAATACCCTGAGTTCAGAGCAACTTCAGTTACGGTGCCCATCTTGGTTTTTGTGGCTCCCTTTCCCCCTCTCTCGGACCAGCCCCTGAGACTGTAGAGCTGCTCCTCCACCCTGTCCTCCTCCTCTGAGACAGGATGGCTCCATTTATGCTCTCAGACAATTCCTTCTGTCAAAGAAGAGGAGTCATTTTGCTGAAGGGAGACTAAAAGGTGGGGGGAGGAGGACGTGCCACCCTCAGGTTCCTGCTGTCCCTGGCACAGAATTGTTCCTTCTTGCACCCAGAGTGCAAAACGTGTTTGGCTGAGGAGAGGAAGCGCAAGCAAGCCCACCTCTATATGCCCAGTGATCAAAGGAGCAGAGAAATGCTGATTCTAGTGGGGGGTGCTCTGATTTGGGCTCTGTCTGGTGTGCTGCAAGGTGAAATTAAACAGCTGTTCACGGGGCCTGCCGACAGCTCGTTTAACTGATGTTGTTCTGGGTTATGCCAGGAGGGCCAAAGTGAACCAGGATTAGGTCTGAGATCTCCAACAGCTCCCAGCTTCTTTTATCTCAACAGCTTGGACTTCAGATGGCAGAATCAACACCCCACCTAGTGGATGCGGGCATTCCTAGTCTTTAGTGCTCGGCTGATTTAAATTAACACCTTTGCCGGCGCAATTGCCTCGCGGTGTTGCCAACAGCCAGCAAAGTCCCTGGTTTGTTAGCCCTGAGACAGACAGAACCTCCTTCACGGGGAACACGGCTGGCCCCCGAAACGATGGACTTGGAGTAAATAATCTAATTTAAACCCAAGAGTTTAATTTTTGGCTCAGATGTGGGCGCTTTTATGTGAGCTATTTCAGTGTGGTACTGGAAATTTCCTCACTTCTGCCATACTAGAAGGAATAAAGACGTTGATTAGATCCTTACATTTCATCCAGCACAGGCTATTTCTGGATATTCCTTTTTCCTTTCTAATATATTTGGAAACCAGCAAATATAATTGAGTTTATTTATCGTAACAGAATAAATTAAAAAATGCATTTGGAAAAGCTCTTGGTTTCATTCTTTTGCAAGGACAAGTACTTTTAATGTGCTCTTCAGATGTGCTCAGTGAATGAACACACAAGAGCCTAAATTCACAGCTATTTTTATTTAGCAGATGCAGAATTTTCTAAGAAGGGATTCTGAAAATAGTTGCAAGTCTCTGGACTTACTTAGCGCTTCAAGAATAGTTATTTCTGTTGTCTCCTGCAGGAATATTTTAACGTGCTAGTCCCATGAAAATGCAGAATGTTCCATATCTAAAAATTGTGTCTACAAGGGTTTTAAATTAAGGAACAAATTGGGGGGGAAAGTGTAAGTCTAAGGCTGTCTCATTTACTTGTTTGTTTTCTGAGGGGATCAAAAAGTTTCTAGGTGATATAATGACAAGTAGTTTAAAAATGCTCTTTAGAGTTTCTTTAAAGCTTTTTAAAAAGTTTTGCAGTGATATTGTACCTCTGACTTCTCGTGGGGCTTCGGTGTGAGGCTTCACATCCTCTGTTTTTGCAGGAAAAAGCCCTGTGCTTTTGCAAGGGAAAGTCCTACCCTTGCAAGACTTGACTCTGCAAGTCTTAAGGAGAGTTTGAACCCACACTAACATGTTCCTTTATGACAAAATACAGACAGCAGAAGTGTTGGAGCAAGCAGCAAAGAACAGCTTTTTAGGAGATGGGGTTCAAGGACCCTGTGTGTAGGACTGAAAAAGCAAGAGTTAACTCACCCCGCTGAAATCACAAAGTCAAATGTCTCATCTCTCTGTGCACTGAAATGAAGTTTTGACACAGCTGCTTCTCTGCCAGTTACCAGAATGTGCCATCCGTGTTCCCTTCCACGCCCTCGTCCTCATCAAAGCCATAAAGTTTTCTGAAAAATTAAAAGCAGTAGCACCTTTCCCATTTCTAGTTTGGGCTTGGATGTTTTCCTCACTGCACGCCTGGAACGAGCCTCGGGTCTGTCGGCATCGCTGATGTGACAACTCAGTAACTTCTGCATCAAGAGCTTGGCACAGAAACCTGGGCTCCTGGCACATCCCAGTGCTGCAGCAGCACCGCCTGCACATCCTGGCCATGCCCTCTGCCCTGCTGGGATGGCTCATCCTAGGGGAATCACTACTAACAGAGAGCAGCCTGGCAGCAGAGCTGCAAATTGTGCGTTAAACCAAAAACTGTTTCGCCCCTTTCTCTGTCCCTGTCGTTGTACGTGCTGTGCTTAAGGGTGTCTGCACATCTCAAAGGGTCATCAAACACCACGGTGCTTCTGTATTTACCTGTGTGTGCCAGTGCCCCAGTAAATCATCCCCAGGCAGCAAACAAACCCCCTTGCACCGGGATTTGCCTGCGGGTTGAGACCTTGACCCCCAACTTCCTCCAGTGTGGCAGCACAAAAAGCAGAAAATGCCTCGGGGCTCTGTGTGATCCCTGCTCAGCAACAACAAAAACATCTCTGTGTTATCAACCCTGTGCTCAGCACAAATCCAAAACAGAGCCCCACACCCGCCCCTGGTACTGCACCCAGAACACCCCCTCTGAAAGAACATCAGCATTCAAGGTGTCAGCCACGAATACCTGCTTTGTGAGAGGCCAGCAGGTGAGGGAACGTTCAAAAGCAAATAACATGGTGCATTCGTGCTATTGAAAATACTGTGATCTCACCAGGAAGAACAGATTATAATGTATGTTGAAAAAAAAGAAAAAAAATCAATCCCCCAAACAGATGGGGCCCGTGCATCTTTCAGTGTACACAGGTATGAGACAAAATCTTATTTTCCTGGTGGTTTACTAAGATATCCTTTCAGGTATCAGATTTATAGACTTTTTTTATGTGTTCAGAGTATAATCCTTATAAATAAGGGTAAAACTGCTTATTTATTACTAATTCCAGTGGCTTCTCTCTTTTTAACTCTTGGCAACAGCCGGTGCCTGCAGCCTGGCACTGAGCTCAATTCGCCTCCTCAGCTTCAGCCTAGCTGCAGCACCAGGCTTTTCCTCCATTTAGGTAAATTTAGGTCACCATGCATTTTTTCCACTTAGCTTGTATGCAGTTTCTGTGCCTGTCAATAACTTAGGAAAGGCAGGATGGTTTTGGTGCCGTCAGGTTCCTGCAATATTAAACAGAACGTAAAGGGCATGGTGAAAAGATGCTCATCACGGGACAAAACAAGAATTCAAAAGCACAAACAAGTTTACTCTGCAATAAAGCAAAGATTGGTTTGGGTTTTTTTCCCCAGCTCAATCAGTTGCATTTCGCTAAGATATTTCACTGATACTGCAAGTGAAGCGAGATGCAGAGTTGTGAAGAACATTTTATGATTCCAGTGAGGAAAAGAAATACTCGAAATGCATGATGAAAACAGTCAGAGGCCAACATTTTCCTAAAATTTTATAGAGAAAAATTTGCAGATTATGACGACAAATGTAAGAAAAAATAGCAAATAACTAATAAAAGCAGCTTAATAGGTTATAAGGAGTGTCTGGGTTACAGCTCCATATTTTTTGCAATAAAGTCATACACAAACCATGCAGGGGAACAAACCGTTCCTCCTTTCAGGGACATCCCTGTGGTCCTCTTAGAAGACTGAGGCCTTGGCTCTTGCTTTTGGGAAGTTCAGGAGCAAATGCCAGACGCTGAAAGAGCCCCCACAAACTCACCACTTGCACTTACCACGGGAATGCCAGTCTCGCTGCACGACCCACTCAACAGCCACACCCCTGCTCCCCATTTAGTGTCCTCTAAGTATTAAAGAGCATTTACGCACCCCGTGGGTTCACTCCATGAAGGCAAATTGGGAATAAAGGGCGCTTTGCACGCGCTCCTGCATTTTGAGGGACAAAAGGGGCCACAGAGAGCTGCTCTTTTTGCTACTGCACGTGGACAGATGGCAAGAGCAGCATGACAAGATTTTTTGTGCCTGATGGAGCAGAGGGGTACTGAAAGACAAACCAGAGATATTTATGCAGATAAAGTAATGCCTAAGCTGCCAGGCTGCCTTGGCTCCTCCTGAATCTTCTGTGCTTCAAATCACAGGGAGCTGTTCCAGGAATGGAAGGGGGCAGCTTCAAATTATGAAAAATTCAAGGCAGGCAGTTTCCCAGCACAAATGCCCTTCTCCCCTCCCACAGAACAATGAAGTTATGAGGACATGGATAAGCAAGGGATGCTATTTTTTTAGGCGTGGTGTCTTTCAGCAGGGCACAGTCTGTACAAAGGAACCCTTCCTGCAACAAGCTCCCCTTTCCCATCCAAAGGGGAGAATATGAGGATATTGCTGCCATCACTTCAGTATCACATCCACCTTCCCTGCAAGGCATCCACAGACCCTGCAGGTGCTGCAGCCCTGGTGCTCCCAGCAGACAGGGCTCATCAGAGCTGTTCCTCATTACACACACTCATTAACAAACCTTTTTTCCTCCTAGGGAATCTGAAATGCCAGGTGCACGACCCACTGTAGGTTCCTGTGTTGCTGTAGCAGCAGTCTGCTTGGCTACTTTTACTGCAATTTGTCAGCGTTACTGTGTTATTTTGTATGCTAGTTGATTAAAATTGCAAGATACTCCGGGCCACTGAATCAGGAAAACTTTGGGATCAGGAGGGTTTATGGGTGGGGAAGAGAGGCCTTTATTTTATTTAATCCCTAAAATTGTATTTGAAGAACACAGCAAATGCTTCTTCATTCAGCTTGCCTCTGAACACCTATTTATCCAGATCCCCATATCGGCTCTTTGTAGCCTGAAACAGCAAAGGATTTTTTTGTTCTTGTTGTTGTACATACAGTTAATTTCTGGGCTAGGACAGACAGCTCCCTGCCAAGGTGGTTCTCTTCCAGCCTGACCCCAAATGGAGTCACAGCCTCTTCCTACTAACCTCTTTCCTTTTCGGAGATCCGCCTCCCCACTAACAGCTCATCAGCCTGGAACACAAGGGGAATTAAGGGATCTGGCCGCGGGATCCTTAATTACAAAGCTGGTGGGCCATCCAAGGAGGACGCTGAACCCTACAAGGAAACACTAGTACTCATTTACAAACAGAACTCAGCATTTTTATTCTTTGAGTGACTTCCTGCTAGTTTTGATACTTGCCACCACCGGAGAAGAGCGTAAAAACACAGTACAACATTGTTAACCAGTTAGGAAGGCCGGAAGAGAAAGCAAATCCCAGTACAATTGCAAGTAACTTGGTGGAGTTTATAATTGAGATTTTTTTTTTAATGGATCAGCAATGAAGCAAATAAATATGCTGCTGCACAGAACCAACAACAGGATTTAATCGCCAGCTTTGCGGTTTATTGCATTACAGTTTAAAACTAAATGTCATCCATCATCATACATTCACCGACCAGGTAAATGACACTTTCTCGTATGTTTTATGCTAAATGGCTAAAATGATGCAGTCGCCAAACTAGACTAGGACTAGTAGAGGTAGATATCGAATGGGCAGTGCCAGGCAGAAATATTTTGTGGAAAGTACTTCCTCTTTCATTACAGTTAGCAGGTTTAACACTTTTAATTAAAACAAACATCTCAGGGAAGCTATTCTAAGATCCTTTGGATTTTGTAGCGACATTTCTCTTGCAATATCACAAACTCTTTGACGCTGTCTCTCATAAAGGGGACAATTTCTGTCCTCCCAGTTTTCCGCCACGATCCGCGTCAAGACTAACGTACAGAGCTGGAGTCTTTGTGAACATACTAGGGGTTTTGCGTGGTGGCTAACAGCTGGCCTGGAGGCCTCACAGTTATAAACAATCCTAATTATAACTTTGTAACTGAAATATAACTGATTATGTAACTACCTTGGTTATACAACTCGACCCGTCTGGGCCATTGGGGACACGGGCAGCCATTGGCCAGTGAGCCGGGTGGCAACTGATTCAGCCAATCAGAGCTGGCCGTGAGCACTTCCAAAACCACCTAAGGACAACAGCACTCCTTGGAAGTTGGCTGTTCCCGTATGAACACGGAGCGCCAGAGCGTCCGTCTCCACTGCGGCAGTTCTGCCAGTACTGCTCCAGAAGTAACACGCATTTACAGCTTCCTTGGCGTGGGAAGACCGCATTTATATAGTATTTACAGCTTCAGTCATCTTCCTAGTAATAAAAAAAGCTATTTTACATTTAATCCAAAAAGGAATTTCTAGTATACCACCTCCTTACAGCTCACTTCAATCTTCTTTTGGCGAGCTGCCCTATCAGTTGCTCCTTGCCATTCCCACTGCTGGCTGTATGCTCCTGGAAAATGTCTCCGGCCAACACCGCCATTAGTGTTTGCAGATTGCAGCTTTAATTTCCAGGAAATATAATCGTGACACGTGGCCGGAGGCTTTGTAAAAGCCATTTGTGCCTCACCTCATCCCAGGACAATTGAGAACTGGAAGGCTCCTGGAACAAAAGCCTTTCCCCAAGCTCAGCAACCACTTTCCTCCAACTGGAATTTGACCTTTCATTGATGAGCTTAGAGAGGGCTCAAATCAATTACCAATACAACCGTCCAGTTACGCTACACTTGCACCATTTTCCTTCACAGGACCCCAACTTCCACACGGTTCAAGCCATTTTACGTTACACTCAGGTAAAAATGGCATTTGTAAAGCAAAATTCCTTGGGGGAAGAGATTTCAAAGCTAGCTAGATACTCTGTACAGAACACTCAGAAAAACAGTTAAAGCAATCACAAAAAGGGAAAAATAAATTTTTTATCCAGGCCTGTTGAGCTGGATTATGGTATCAAGTGGTTTTGTTGGCATTAGTAGTATATGTCCAAAACAGAACTGTGGGAACAGCAGGTGAATGCTGTGGGAATGATGGCACCATTGCTCCAACCCCCCAAAGGCATCGCATTAGACAGAGACCTTAAGTCTTCTTATTTATCCTGCTCACGTGATACTGAAACTGTATTTGCACCTCCGGCTCCTCAGGCCTGATCTCCCCCTGCCCTCAGGGGCGTGTTCTCTCAGGGAAAACATAATTCAATCTCTGAGTTGCTACACCAACTTCCAGAGTCTACTGTTAGGGCTGCAGCACCTCCAGACCTGGCAAATCCAAATGCTAAAGGAAGATTTCACAGGCTGATCATAAACACCTCCTCTAGCCCTAGAGGGAGCTCCTTGGGAAACTTGGAATTTGCTCCCCATGCTAGGGGAAAAACCTGGGTGGCAAACTCTCCTCTGTGTTCTGGCTGACACAGCAGAGGACAAGCCTTCCCTCTACGAACATGCAAATATTAAGACCTCTACTGAAAAAAAACCAACAAACCCCACCCAAAAATGTCAAATACAGCTTTTAAGGCATTTAATATGCAAAGAAATTAGTTACTGGATAGGTAACTTTGAGGCTATTTTACCTGCTTGCTCACACACGTGCCTGCATGCTCTGGTCTCTACCTGGACGAAGCGAGCACCTCAGCCACCATCACAGGGAAAACCACAACTTCCAGTTCCCTACAATTTAAGCCCAGATCTAACTCTGGCATTGCTTTGTGCAATGTGCACCATCTTCTATCTAGGCAAAATTTACTGACTTTTTTTGTCCCCAGGAAAGATACCCGTATCACATGTCATCACCAATGGCGAAATCCTCCTTCTCAAGGGAAGATCACGAAGAATCAAATCAATTTGTGTCACGCCCATGCTCTAGGTCACCGACCACAACTGCATTCCCTGCTCACCTGCTTTGGCAGCCAAGCACCGGTGATTACAATTCTGGATCTCAGCACACAAAAGCAAGCTTCCATTGCAGCACAGCACTCTGTGCTACCTAAGACTCATTGCACTGGATTTCAACTTCATTTCCAGCTCTTAAAAGCTCCTCCTCAGCAGTCAGCCTTGCATCTAACAGGGCAGATGTGAACATGAAGGAATAACAATTTCTTTGCCAATAAAAGAACCTCCATCTTCAGGCAAAACTCTTGGCTTAGTTTCCTGCCCTGTGCTTGCAGTCTTCTGGGAAGGGATGAATAAACCTCTTTACTCCAAAAGGACCATCTCAGAAGCAGTGTGGATGCCTTTCAGCAAGGTTGTGAATTGTCTTTAGGGAAATCAAAACAGACGTGTAGATGGAGACTTCTGGAAGGTCCACTGAAACAATCCTTTTCCCCATTTGCACAATTAAAATAACAAGTAACTTCTGGCTTTTAGTTCATCCATTTCAACACAAAAACAGGCAGTGAGAAAGTAAAGGAAATAATCCCATTTACAGGCAGCACCTCAAACCCCCAGTATTTTTGGAAAAAAAAAAAAAAAAATTGCTCGATGCAATGTGCAATCTATTACAAGTGAGCACTCATTTGCCCCCAGCTTAAGCATCAGCAGCCAAGAAACGGGCATCAGCACTCAAGAGGCAAGGCCAAAAGCTTGCAGGTTGTGTAGGCAAGACTGAACCATCTCCAGGAGTTGCAGAAGACATGCAGTCCAAGTACCTCAGGCTGCAGAAAGAACTGAGATCAAGACATCGATGCCAGAGTCAGTGGAAGGCTCTGTAGGTATTCTAGTCCCTAAAAGCCCAGCAGGTTAAATAAACAAACACAGCGACCTACGCCTCTGACAGGAACTATACTGCAAACGTGCACAAGGATAGGCTGACCATGAAAAGACAGTGGAGCTGAAGACACAGTTAACAAAAGCCTGTTGTTCTGACAGTCAGAAAACTACAAACCCCAGTAAGTCTTCCGGGATCTCTTAACTGTACACGCCAATCACCGAATTCCACTCTGTGGAGGAGGAAGGCTGCGTATCCACACAACAGATAGTCTGTAACTGAACTCCTGCAGCAAAGAAGGCACTCACTTTGTAAGCTGTAGTTTATTTCTAATCTGTTTTATATGACGAGCCTACAAAAGAAAACATTTGAGCATTTATCTGTATTATTAACACAGCAGACTTGTAGACGGAAGCTTGACTTGGAAAACGAGATTCATCCCAACACTGGTGGAAGTTGAAAGCCAAGTAGCAAAGCACTGTGTTATAGGACTTCCCAGACATTCAGTATTTACATAGAATGCATTTGCACTTTGTACTCAATGACCACCCATCAGCATGGCTGGACAGCACGGTAAGCCAACCCTGAGCCGCACACCAGCAAATCCATCCACTGTCCAAGTACAACAACATAGATTGCTTTAAATATTCACACAGTTGTTTTTCAAAACGTTTTATTGCATTATATTTGGTACCTTATGTTTGACAAAGGAAATTACATCTGTAACTGCAGGAATAAGAAGCTGGTCTGTTATTGAAAAAAAAAATCTTGGGCCCCTTAAAAGTTACAAAGTCTTGGGCTTGCCTGAAACAACTGAGCAAGAAATATATTCTTAGAAATGTAGGGCTTCAAGTATTACAAACCTGTGACACTGTGGAAAAGTTCCAGAGGTATCTAAACTGCAGCACTTTTTTTTTTTTTTTTCTGCATAACGTGAACAAGGCCTGCTGAGGTTTTAATCTATTAGTCTCTTGATCAGTCAAAATGGTAGTCAGGAGTTTTCCTCTTTGCAACTTCAAGCCATAGTATGTTCTCATTTTGTTTTCACTCTACGTGAAAAATGCATGCGATCTTTCTAATTGGTGCCACATCACAGTGCATAATTTTATTTGGTTCTTGCATTACAGTTTTAAAAAGTTTGGCCAACCTACGCTGACGGGTTCATCTCATGAACAGCAATGTTGATTCTCCCTTCCCCACCCCCCAAGTTTAATTCCAGGAGAGACCATTTTTAACTGGTTCCTTCAGGTAAAAACTGTGGTGCAAGAACACCAAACTGACCGTGTACAGTGAATTTCAGAGACACAACAAGCTTATTGAACACACTATGTTTCTTAATTCTGGTTGATATCCGTATGTCCAAGCACCCCAACATGACGAGCGTGTTGCGGGTTTCTCTGTATTTTCTGATTCACATCGCATACTTCCTATGGACACAATCATCCCCCGTATCAAAATCAGTCGGATGCTAAAGCCCCATCAACTTTGTGCTCAGTGAAAGAATCCAGTGCTAAAACAGCAGTTCTGCTGTCTGAGATAACAGTAATCTCACAAGACAAATTTAAAGTTAATATTTCTGCCACACACCTGCTCTGAGGGCTACACACCTCCAGGTCTCATATAAATTAGTTTAAAAACATGGGTGGGTAGGTAAGGAAAAGGTTGTTTATTTTTTCCTTTTTTTTTTTTTCTTTCAATTTTAGCAGCTTTTAATTTTTAAGAAACCAAACAACCTATAACCAGTAATATGTTAGATATTTCATATATATAACTTTGTCAGCAGGATAAAAAAAAGTAAAACTATTTGAAGGCAACGGGGGTTTTTTTCCTTCTGTTCTTTGTGTAAGTTATAAACGATTCAGCAGGTGCGTGACAAAAATATTATACACCAGATATGGTCCAACGTCATTTTTTTTCCAATAAAGTTGTTCATATTTCATTGGCCAGTTCTTCAGGTTCTGCAGAACTATCTCCATTAACTGTGATCTTCATATCCTCTTCATATCCAGGGGGCATGAAAGCCAAAGCATAAGGGAAAAGCTTATGACAATTTGCTCTGTAAGTTTCAGATGCTTCTTTACAGTCTCCAAGGCTACCATCACATAAAGCTTCTAATACCTCCATACAAGTCTGATTAAAGAGAAAAATAAAGAAGTGTTATGGTTTCTCAAACACTCAGCTGAACACTCACAAACCAATGCTACAAAAAACACTTCTATTGTTTGCAGGTTTCAAACAGCAGTTCCGCTGTCTGAGATAAGAATAATCTCACAAGACAAATTTAAAATAGTATTTCTGCCACGGACCTGCTTCAAGGGCCACACACCTTTCAACATCAAATGACATTTTAACTAAACACAGCATGAAATATTGGTGTAGTCTGATTTGAAATAATGCAGTTTAAAAAGGGACTGAAAATACAGCTAGAAATCTTGACTGTAAAATGAAATACTAATTTGTCACTTTTTTCTTAATTTCAAAAAAAAAAATTAAAAATGTTCCTCTTGCTAAGTGGCAACCAAGAGCCCCACCATTTTTGGGACACACTGACCATATCAGCAACACATAACACACCTTTCATTCAACTCAAATTACTCTTATGTTACCACATTCTTCAGACCTATGCAGCTTCCTGTCCTTTTCTGTTCACGATTTAGAAGAGGAAAACGAGATTTCCTGTGGAATTTTTTACAGCCTGCATTCCAAACATGGCGAAATCAACCTACTGAGCTCCACTAAAGCCTGGGAGCATTTAACACCTGCCCATGGCTGTGTGCAGGCATTACCATAGGCAGGCACTCTTTTCCTGCTCCTCTGACATTTAGAACAGTGTTTATTTCTTCTGTCTACTGGGATTAACTGCTCTGTCCTCCTGCTGTAGGGTTATGGAGCTCTCCTCAACGACCCCTTTTCCTCACATTTGCTCTTTGTAACACTGGCATCCACCGAAGGTCAAATACATCTGGGTTTATGCCTGCGGCGTGCTCAGAGACAGCTGGTCTTTACCACAATGAAATGTAATGAATTTCATCTCTTTGCACACAAAAATACCTTTCAACAAACACCTAGACTCCTTCAGCTTCTCCATTTTTAGGGCACTTTCAATTTCTCATCTAGAAGTTCGGTAGAAGTCCAACTCTTCCTTAATGTTGGCACCAAACATGTTTAAATTCAACGTTTTCAGTTTTATCACAATGCACTCACTGTACAGGACATTTATGCAATGCTCAGTCAGTAAAAGCTTCATCTAGTCTTACCAGGTTTGCACCTCCAGAACAACCAAGCATTTCTGGTTACACTTCATCTTCCCCAGTCCAATTCCCAAAACCCCACTCACAGGCAAAAACCAGCAAGTAGAAGGCAAATTAATTTTTGTTTTCTAAATCTACTGATAATCCAGATAAAGCTCTTTGAGACCACTCAAACAGTGAAAAAACCCAAACCCAAACCAGGCAACTTCATGAGAAATGCTACACTTGCCTACAGAATATAGAAGACATGAGTTTGTGTCCCATGCCCCAACAGCTAGAACAGAGAAAGGACCTGAATCTTTAACATCCTAAACAAGCCCACAAATCAAGGCAAGTTGTCATTTATTGTCTCTCTCCCCCGCTCCCATCTGGTCCAAAAATTCTGCTATGAACTTAAAAATCCTTCACAATTAAAGTTCTACTGAACCCACTATTATTTCCTAAGAGATGTTTTTTTAGAAAACTCCATTTTTTTGGTCCAAAAAAAAAAGAATCACTTTAAAGTAACATTTACCAAATTTACTTGCAACAGATCTATAAAACTGAGGGCACAGACTCCTGTAAATTCTGAGTCAGAACTGACAAGCCTTCCCAGATAAAGGCAGGGGAATGGGAAAATGGAGGCGGTGTCACAGGGAGATTTGTTCCATAACCACCAGACTGGAGCAAAGACTCAAAATTTGGTGAGTTTTTCACTTAACTACACGCCAAGGCAAAACTGTGCATATGCAGCTTTTATTGAACCTAAGTTAATTCCCATAGCTTGCAGAAAGTTGACTATGGAAAGCCTTCCCACAGTCTGTGCCACTCCTTTTCTTGAGGACAGCTGCCTGTGTAGCAGCCAAAGCTCAGACAAATTACTACCTTTTATTCTGCCTTGTGAATTCTCTCAAGTTTAATAGGTTTTCCCATTCCCTGTGGCAATAATATGGTTTCTGTTGCTGCTATTTTTATATTATCACAAAACTAAGTTAATTTAAATGTGCAAAAAGGATATTAAATATTTCAGTTCAGATGAACTTGACACCCCTTCCTCTCACAACTCAACCTCTTTACCATAAGGCACAGCAATGACCTCAGCTTCCTTTGACCTCCAAAATTTGCTTAACGCTTCAACAGATAAAACAGAAGTTTGTCTACAATTTATAAATATGTTACCTGAAGATTTCTGTTAATAAGGGATTCATCCAGGGTCATTGCCAGTTCCACTGCCCTTTTCTGACTGGAAGGATCTAAATAGTACATCATTTTGGCAGCTACAGGACAAAAAATAAGACTCATCACCCAGTGGATGACCAAAGCCATCTTATATACAAACATAAAATAGAGATAATATGAGGAAGAGGGGGGCATTTCAGCCTTTGCACAAAGAGAAAATTGAAGAAAACCACAGACAACTTGGCAATCATGTTGTATTTAGAGAAATACAACAAACAGAGAAGAAAATAGAGAAGAAAAGCACTCCAGAGTGAAGGAGCAGTTGTTCCATCACTGGGGCTGATACTGATAGCACTGCCAGAGAAGCACAGAAAATGCAGAAGCAGGGCAGAACAAGGAGAAAGGCGAAATACCTGATAACCTATGTGGCAGTGAGTCATAGTTCCTTTTAAGGAAAGCTTCATTGAAGTTCTTTGGATTAGTTGCTCCAAAAAGCCGATTCATTTCTTGGTTTAACACTGTTCTAACAGCATCAGGCAGATCCTTACTTTCAGATACTGTTGGAAAAAAGAAGTTGAGGTGAGCACAGGTGATCACAATAAAATACGATGTATTTATTCTAGTATTTTCCATGCTGACATTACTAATATAATTGGAAAGTTATCTCAAAGGAAGATGCGTGAAATTTGAAAAGGTAAATATTGGGTGTGGTTGGAAGAAGCTTAACTGAGGCATTTTTCTGATGCCTAGAAAAAGCCAAAGATTTTTTGCATTAATCTACTCTCCCCCTTACCAATTAAAACCTATTAGGCTCAAAGGTTAATGTCACACAAATTCTTAAATGTGTCTACTCTGTAACCCCCATCAGAAAGGGTGACCCTTGGGGCAGGGGAAGGGAGAGGATTCTTCCAACTTCTACCAATAAGGACAGAATTCTAAGCCCTCTCCTTGCATTCTGACACAGGCTGTCAGCAGAAGAGCCACATTCCTCACTCTGCAGTTTCCATTTCTTCATTGCCTCTCTCTTTCAGGCTTCACACACTGCTCACAGTCTTAAAAATTCTTAGCAATACTGGAGTGACTCCTAAATCCAGATGCAGTCATAATTTCATGCTTAATTTCAGCATGAATCACTTGCTTAAAAAGCTTTCTAATACATGCTTTAAATATTTTGAATTAATCGTGCTAAAAATGAATGAGTGCAGGTTTGGCATCGCCTGGCAGCACGCACAGATGGAGTCCTACCAAACAGGTACCTACCACTGCTGAAGAGATGTATCATACACTCGTGAAGCCAAGGATGACTAGAATCAATAGCAAAGGCTCTCTTCACAGACTGAAGCATCAGAAGGAACTTCTCTGGAGGAAAAAAAAAAAAAAAGAAGCATTGACAAACTTTGAGAAGAGCTGTGGTAGGAACTCACTGCATTGTGAAAAGTTCTGTGTCGTGACAAGGACGGGCTCCTCACCCCTCATAAATAATTGCTGCTTAAGTTCCAATGTACACCTTTAGGATTCACAAATTGTTTGCTTCCATTAAGTGTTCTCACCTACCTTTTCGAAAATAAATCTCAAAGGCAAAAAGATGAGTCTCTATTTTGTTCTTCACTAAATTCTTCAGGGGTGTTAAAAATTTAATGGCTTCTTCCAAAGGGGCTTCAACCTACAGATTCAAGGAAGCGACACAACTAAGTCAAAGTTCAAACTTAGTAACTACGACAACAAAACCCAGCTATTGCTGAGTCACATCAGAGTTACTCTCCTAAGGCATAAGATGCTTAGAACCTCTTCTGTTACAAATTTTGCAACTGTCACTCAATGTCTAAACACAGACTAAAAAGTCCAAAATATCTGCTTTCTGATGGCTACAAATCACGTTTTTGCTATGAGACACAAATCTCTTCCTTCTATCCTACACCAGTAGTGAGCACAAGTGGGGCTGAACCTGCAGTGAGAAGGGCAGGGTGGCTGCCCACACCAACCTAAACACACGGGCCTGAGATGACAGATAAACTCCCGTGACATTCTGCTCACGGGAGCTTCAGACAGGCTCCTGAAAGCTGCCAGTGACAGTCCCAGCCAGAACACCAACAGCAAACGGGAAGTAATTAGATAATGAAAAAGGTCTCCTGATCTTAGCTGGTGTGCTCCATTACATGGACAGCTTTCACACAAATTAATTCTGTGCAAGGGTTCTTTTACAGACAGGTATCTTGCACATAGAGGTTTGGGATTACTCAAGTAAGAACTGTCTGTTGTCTTTAATTTTTTTTAATTAACAGAAACTACTCTCTAAGAAGCACATACAAATTTTGTTCTGTGCCAATACCAATTCAGCAGTGTTGAAGTAATACATTTCACTGCAAATAACTTGAGGTAAAGATCACAACAGACACCTTCCTGCTAAATATAACTACAGCACCTGACATAAAAACCCTCTTGTCACTTCTATGTGCTGCTGATTTTACATGCACACTGTGCACATAAACTATTTGGAACCCATAAAACCCCGTTTCAAAGCCATGCCTTTAGTGCCAAGGATACATATCCCAACAAGTCTAAGGACAGCTGCTCCAGGAAAACAATCAGCAAGTGACCAGCTAAGTCAAAAATGGTCTGTTGGCACCAACTGCATCTGGAAGTGTCTATATCTTGATTGTGATACTGCATTTGGAATGATATTATATTGACATCTGTACACTCAAGACACATCTAGGTTTGCCAAAGGAATGCATTATTACAGCTGCAACTATTCTTTATAATCTTGGGGTTTGGCTACATTTTTCATTGCTTTCCCATGACATCCCTCTGCCACAGAATTTCCATACATGCTGTTGCACTTCCATCTTGGTTAGCACTGCAAGTAGTCCTGCTTCTTGCAACCAGTGAACTAAACAATGGAAATACCAACAATATTCTTAATAACTAGTTAAGTTTAAGTTGCTTGTTTCCTGGCTACAGAGTGAAGTTCACTGACTCAACTTCCAAATATCCCCTCAAGAGCAAACACGACTCATTTCCGTGTGAATAGTACAAAAACATATCCAGAATACTGGATCTATAAAGACTTGCAATCTATACTACTGTTGCTAAAAAATGAATTTTTCCAGTCGCTATAATTTTCTTCTCTTTTCCTCACATTTTTTGAGTGTTTTCCCACTCCTTACAGGTATAACTTCTGCTGAAAGAAGAGTCTTCTGGGTCACCTCCCTTTTATATCTCTCTATAGCTCTTAATCAAGATTTCTAAATCCATCTTAATCTAGTCTACTATTTACTACTACAGCTTCTTTATTCCTTTCTTCAAATATGCAGACAAAAGAGTATCAGGGGGCAGAGAAGAGTGGATGATCATCACCTTACATACAGGATAGAAAGAATTCCACACAACCAACTAGAAATAGGATATAATCACCAAGTTAGTGCAGTAGGAACATGGAGATACTTCCATACATAGCAAACATTTATGATTTCAATTACTGCCTTTGAGAACTAGGCCTGAAGGCTGTGATTTCCATGCTACTGACACTGTATCAACACACTGACCCTAGAAAGGAATTATTTTTAAAATGCTGCCTGTGAAGAGATGCCATACCAAAAAAAACCAAGTGATTTAAATGGATTTTAAGTTTTATGTGTGCTCACTGCAACTTTTCTAGAAATTTCTAAGACTTTATTATTACACTGGTAAGCACCTTTGCCAGTTTCTCAGGGATAAGTTCCTCTTTCGGTCCTCCAATTTCTTCATCATCATCATCTTTCTTCTTTTTCTGATTCCTCTGTTGCTTCTCCTTCTCGGCATTTTTCTTCTCCTCCTCCAGCTGTGCTTTTTTCTGGGCTCTTCTCTGCTTATTTCGTAGCTTCTTTAGCTCCTTGTCAGACATATTTGCTGTACACACACAACCACACAACACTGACGTCTAGTATTAACAGCATCAAGCAGCTGTCAGACAGTGTCACCTTTCTTAATCCACATCTACTAACGAGCAATGCTGTCATTAGCTTTGTAAAAGCTTGTTTACTACAGATAGATTATTTTATAGTCTATGCTGATGCTTCATATCTCACAAGTTACTTAGTGGAATCAGGGGACAGGAAATACAATATTAACGAGATGAAAAATACTAAAACTTGATGAATTCCTTATAAAGGATTCTCTCTTGAAGGAATCCTCTACTTGCACCATTTGAGGTGCCCCAAGCCATAACCACTTAAGATGCTCTCAAATTAAAAATGAGGGGGAAAAAATAAATAGACGATTTAAACGTTATTTTTAAATCAGAAGCAAGAGATGTTAAGTTGCTACTTAGCGAAATTTCTGCACACTGATAAAAAGCTTAGAAAGAGCTACTACAAAGCACATCTGCTTCCATCTCCTATTCCATGGACCAACCACCATGAGAATTCAGGGGTTTGCAGCCATTCTGTAACACAAACTTTTGTACTTAAGAGTCACAACTCTCGCTACAAACCCATCGTTGTGCTGTAATTGCCACGATAAAAGCATAAATTAGTTTAATTTCCAGCAGAACATCGACTTTACCGTGCGGCCCAAGCCGCAATTCGCCTACTTTGAGTCGTGTAGAACTCTGGTTTTGCCTGCCACACTTGACAACCATAAGGAATGCCCAGACCTTCCTAAAATGCCCACTAATTAGCGAGAGTGCACGATGAGTAAATGCTGAGGGTCCAGTACCTGTATCAGCCTCGTGCTCTTTGTTCTCATCCGTTAAGGGGTTATCGTGAAGTTTCAGATAGATCTCGATGGCGATGCGTGCTGCTTTGAAGTAGAAGGGATGCTGTCGAAGCACATCTTCCAGCTTTAACAAGTCCACGTAAGACCTAAGGGTGATCTTCCTCATGCAGTAGGTGTGGAAGTCGAACTGGTCATCCGTGATTTCTACAAAATGCTGCCACAGTGGAACAGAACGTTATTTAGCCGGGGTTAACAATGGGGCGCTAAGCTGGGCTTTCAAAATAATCATTTTCTGGTTTAACGGACAAAAGTTTTACATCCATTGAATTTAATCATTTGAGAAGTTTTTCTTCTATGAACTGCTCTAGTTCTTTTTAATACAAAATTATAATTTCAGTTTCTGCTAAATACTACGGGCAATGAATTCCACGCTTAAATCCGACATGAGGTGAGAAAGTACTTTCTTTTGCTCAAGCTCTGCTTTCCACACCACCTAATGTCCCTTTGTTTTTGTCTGAGAAGCAGTGAAAAGTCATTCCCCTCTTGAACTTCTCCAAGGAGTTATGGTGTCATGTAACTTTATCCTAAACTCAGCTTTGTTGGTCACGGCTCAGGATAGAAGGGTAAGTACAACAAGCTAATTGCAGTCTCTTCCTTTGGAAGTTACCTCACAGTGGGTGTTTTACGAGCACATTTTTAAGAAGGTGTGACACTCAGATGTAAACAGGGGGACAGATTTACATAAAGGAAGTTAAGTACTACTTCTTGAGTTTTAATCCCTCACTGGTCCTTTTGATTGCTGTTTTCGCAGCATTATCTGTAATGGTTTCAGGATTCCTGAGGAGCAATAATTATTGTAAGACCATTTTACTCCTTGTGCATAGGCAGAGAATTTGTCACTGACTACACTGCTGAACATTTCATTTCATGGGCTGCTTAATAATTTAGCACTGAGACAGAGCAGGTGCTGTCCCTGCAGTATTCAGTCTGTTCCTGTGACCATTTATTGATGAAATAATGAAGACTCTACAGAGACGCCTTCGTAGTCTCCGTGATAAACTCATTTTCCTGCAAAAGCTGATTATTTGCTCCTACTCTGTTTTCCCAACCATCAATCAGCCATGAGATCAACTTCCCTGCTTTTTCTGAGACAGTTCAGACCCTCTATGGTGTAAAGAATGAGATAAAAAGTGCTTCTGAAAACCAGAACACATTTTATCAACTAGACTGCCCTCTCTGCATAACTGGCCCCTCTCAAAGATTTAGAAGGCACTGCTTTTTCTTAAAAAAAGCTTCCTGAATGGTTTCTGAATTCAATATATTTGCTTCTTGTTGAACTTTACTGCACCTTTGATCAATTAATCCAATAAATAAACTAAACATAGTGACTCAAATAGTTAGAAATATTTTTTTAGGTGGCCTAAGTTATCACTTCATTTGCTGACCTCTTCCGGTACCCAAGACATTTTACAAGACTAATAGTTTCTGACACAAAAGAATCTTAAACTAATTTATAAAAAAGGATTTGTGCAAACAAAACATGGTCCTGGCAAATACAAATCGGTGTAGGTAGTCACTTTTTTCAAATCACACATCACTTTTTTCAAATCAGAGAATACTCCAGAGGTGAGTCCTCCTTGCATAAGAGCAGCAGTGCTGAAATCCTCTAAAGCCATTCTATTTGCAAAGAGGGACAGCTTCCTGCTAACTTCTACTCTTTCAGCACTTCTTTTAGACCCTTCAAGGTGCTCATAAAAATCCAAACCCATACCTGCTTCTTTTTAAAGCTGTGCATCCAAATTTTGTTGTTTACCTCACTATGGACATCTACATTTAATGGGCAAGTATTCCTCCTTTTTAATAAAATCTCAACTTTAAGAAGCCTTTACTTTTGCAATAGCTTCTTTTAAACTGTAGCCTTTTTTTTTTTAAAGACAGTTAATATTTTTGGTGATTTTTTAAGTGTTTATTGTGTACCTCTAGAACAGTGCCTTCACAGTTACTGACATCTGTCCTTTACTTTAAGGATGGGCTTTGTCAGCTCATCCACTTAACTTTTGGACTTAAAATACACACACTCTTAAGCTTGTACCCAAATATCCGTTTCTTATATACACTGACAGAACCGAGATAATTTTTGACAGTTTTCTGCTCTCATCTGGATTCTCCAAGTAACTTCATAAAATCTTTCCATAATAATACAAGTTTAAAATGGCACTTTTAGGAGGAAATGTAACTGTACAAACCTGCCAGTATCCAATAGGAAATCTCTCCTGCAGCTACCTGAAATGCACCCTCACTGCCCAGGAAAGTAACACATCAGCCCAGCAAACATAAACCGATGTTTTCCAAGCGAAGCAGCTGAGCTGAATACCTACTCTCTCAATTTCGTGGCATTTCTTAAGTGCTTCTCCAAATTTGTTCATTGCCTTGTAGGCTTGTGCACATTCTGTCTGAAACCACATGCACTGCATTTCGTTAAGGTTCTCTACTGCCGAGGTTCCTTCCTAAAAGCAAAAACAGGCATTATGCAAAATATAAATCTCTTTGGATTCATCAGCTGCCTTTATTTTGTCCTAATTAAAAGCAGAAACAAAGAAAATTAACATTAAATCTCAGAACTGGAGTCTTGAAAGTTGGAAATGCCACAGTTAAAACTGACTGGCTTTGCTGATTAATTAAAACAAATACAAAAATCTTCTATTACACCTATTGGAAGAGTCAGAAAGATACAATGAAGAGCCAGGCAGTGACCATTACACTGTGACAGTTCCTCATCTTTAGGCTCAGAGAGACCTCCATTCAGTGTTTTTAATACTGTGTGCACACAAATAACACATCGTGGCATGGGAAAAAAATGGCAGGAAAGTTCTAGCCCACAGCAAGACACTGACACCTGCAGGAAATCCTGCAGGATTTTTTTTTCCTCCCCTCAACTGCCCTCTGCATCTCCCAGAGAACTGCTGATTGAGCTAAGCATCCTCACAGTTGTAGTAGGGGATTATTTCTAATGCAATCAGTACTAGAGAGGAGTAGCAAGGCAAAAGGAATACTGCTAACTTTGACACCTTCTGGTTCAAAAAGGGGATTATAGTTGTCTTTCCAGTCTTATGATATATATTATACTTGCACGGATCCACAGAACTTAGCAATGAAAGAGAAAGGCAGTGTTCAAAACAGCCTGATTTAGGCAACTAAAAATGAAGAAAAAGTGTCAGTTCTATTTCCATTATGCTTAATCTAGGCCTCCTCTAATTATTGCTTTTTAATTAAGAAGCCTGTATTTAAGCACTAGATGCAAGATCAAATGAAGATAAACAGGATTCTAAAGAACGACATCATCAAATGATATTCTCCAAGTTCAGTTTTGGGTAACTGGTATGCTTCCCTTTTAACATCATCTTAGAGCTGCTTAAGGCATTGAGGGAAGTCAAATTAACTTAAATTCATAGTGGGTTTGCATCAAAACTCCCACACAAAGCTACTGAGCATATATAAACAGAACTTCCCCTCCCCTCATGTCTGTATGCACAAAGCCTTCATTTCACAAGATCCTTCAGATCTCCTTTATAAACACCACTCCCCCTTCTCTCCATTCAGCCCAGCTTACATTCCAGGTTTCTCCTGCTCTTTAAGAGAGGAGAAAATGGGACAACAAAGAGAAAAGGCTTTACTTTCGCAGGTAGATCCCTTGTTGCCTCTCTCCCATAGACAAACAAATGACACTGCCAATATTCCAAAACTATCATTTGACAAATAGCCTGGAGAGACTTCACTGAGCTGTTTTGACTTTCAGTTATGAAAGAATAATATCAAAGTACATTTAAAAAAGTAACTAACCTGTGTGACCATCAAACCTATCAAAATGGGGTTACAGAAATCATGCAATTTCCATAACACAATACTTTTCTTCCAGATAATTTGCCATGTGTAGGAACATGGAAAAATAAAAGAGGTGGAACATGCAGCTTTCCTTCATCACTGATAAACAAGGACTTGGAGAGGAAACATTGTTCACACACATCTCACAAAGGCTATCAGCAGTTAGCCAAACAAAAATTGTGTTCCGAGAGACATCTGAATTCTCTAACTTAACTACCATGAGAAAAAAGAGACAGGGACAACTTTACCAGATCTTTCAAGCATCCTACAGAATCAACATTAAACCCAAAGATTATTGTGCAAAAATTATTTTCTCAGAAGTTCTCTCTAAAACAGGCATGCTGTATTTTTCCTACCTGGCAAAAAATAACCAAATCCAAGCTTTACAGAGTTTTCACTTGTTACTATGGAATCATGCTTATCCAAGATTAACTCAAACCCTGCTATGGACTACCATAACTGAAGCAAGCAGCCATAGCCGCTCTGAAACAGAACTTAAACATGATAGTGAAGCTGAGTGCAAAGTTAAAAACATTAAGAAGTGCAAAGTTAGAAAGTTAAGAAGTTATTCCACAAGGGATTAGGCCCACATTATTCCAAAGACCTCTAGTTAAGTGCAACAAACCCGCGTAAACTTAGAACACATCTCTTCTGCTTCTTTAATGGAGTTTGCTTTCAACATATATTTTGCACATTTGGAGTTGATAAATCTGTCTGCTGTGTCCAAAGCCTGAGCCTCATCCATCCACCTTGCAGCTTCTTTAATATTTCCAGCATGCTATAAAGACAGAAATTTAAGTTAGATTCGGCAATTATAAAACAAGCGTATTTTATCTGCTCACTGCTTGATAGAAGTAGGTTTTTAGATTTTTAAAAAAATAAATAGCTCTCTTCAAAAGCAACAGATCTTGAAAGGAAAAAAAAAAAAGCAGTTAAATACCTTTCCTCTTAATCATGGAATTACTGGTCTTTCAGCCCTGAATGTTTTTCCTGAAAATGCTTAAAGAACCAGTTTGGATAATCCCATCTGGATACAATATCATAGTGCACTTGAGAAATTGTTTTAAGCAGTCTTTCACCTGTTCCTACCCCCTAAAAAAACAGAGGGTAAGAACAGATGAAAGACTCAATCTAATTTATCAGTGTGATTTTTAAACTGAGAATTCACATTTTGCTGTACACCTCTCCTTTACTGAGTTAAAAACCTTCCCGGTGGCTTTTTCATGTGCAGCAGAAAACCCCACCTCGGTCACTAAGAATAAAGCCACACTTACCTTATAGATTTTTGCCTTCACAAGGAAGAGTTCTATCAAAGTGGGAGTACTTTCTATAGCAGCATTTATATATTCTAGAGCCAGGGATGGCAGTCCAATTTTATCATAATGCTGAGCCAAGTAATACTGGACCCAGAGTAAAGTGGTTGGAGGTTCTTCTTTACCATCATCTGGCAGGAGGAGAACAGAGAGAGGCTGTTTGTTCAGTTTATTACTAAAACAACACCCCAGAAGTAGAATGCTATAAACACAGCTACTAAAGTTAATTCTGCCTCTCTGTCAGACCTAGGAGAGCTTCCAAACAGCGGGCTCCAGGAGAGTACATGAGTTTTTAAGTCTATTCAAGACCTAAGTGCATACTGCTCCCTTCTCCTTCAGGAGTTTCAAGGAAAAGGGAGTTGGTGCATTCTGTTCCTAAATCTAAGTATTTGCTTAGGAGATATGCAAAAACTCCAAGAACACAAAACTTAGTCCCCAGCAAAAGCTCCAAAACTGCACCTCTCCCTGAAGATTGTACTATCAGTATATATTGCCTTTTGTTTGACATTTCTGTAGTTGTAAATTAGACACAGCTTTCAAACTTCAGTTTCCTGAACGGTGATAAACTCAGGTCTTGAAAATAGCATACTTGAATTCAAAACTGCAAAGAGATGACTGAATTCACGGATCCAGGAAAAGAATTTAGAAGAAGTGACCATATTTTGAATACAAACTTTGTATTTGGCAGCTATGGTTCAGTTCCGTGTTAGGGGAAAAACAGAAAAAACCCACATCACCTCTGTTTTTTCACCCCCTATTTCCCCACCTGTGAAGGGACACGCAGTGCTTACAACCAGGCACTGCTTCCACGAAGCACAACAGTCCCAGCACTCACCATTTGGGTTAAATAACCTGCAGCTTCTTAGAGAGGTTTCATAACCTATCACGAGCTCTTCTATGATCGCCACCTACACATGCAAGACGAGACACAGAAAAAATAACCTGTGGGCCAGATAGTATTTTACTTCAACTTGAGCTACTTGGTGTTACCCAAACTAGTTATTTTGGTACGAAAACTCTGCAATATCCTGAATTACATTATGTTTGAGAACGTACTCAATCTCACTCTATTATTAACAAACTAAGACCAGGCCTCCCTCAGTGAACACTTACACAGCTTAGAACTGTTACATCTTAAGTTTTCTACATTTCCCAACTTGGCACATGCATGACCAATGTATGTACTCTGTTTTTCTCCCAGCTCTACCAGGTCACCTAAAGCAGTGCTGATGCAGTGAACATGGAAGGAAATGGTTTCCTTTATCTCTTCAATACACCCCAGTTATGGGGTAGAAGGTGTAAAAACCTGTTAGAACACTCACCTTCTCCTTGTCTTTATATAACGACCTCAAAGTATTGAAGACTGGTGGGCAACCTTTGCTGAAATTCATCCTTAAAAACTTGTCCAGACATTCCTTAAACTTTTCACCTTGAGAGGAAAAAGACCTGTTGATTTTGTTTTACCAGACATTACTCATCAATTGCAAATTGTTTATAACGTTAAATCAGAATTCAAGAAACACAAGGGTTGATCACTACCTGCTCAGCAAAAATGCACTTACCAGACAAAAAGTTTAGTGGTAATCTTCTAGGAACTAGCCCCCTTGGGTATTTAGTCCAGGCCTCTTCATAGATCTTTAGTCTCTCCATCATATTAGCTGGAAGAGAATTTGACAGTTTACTTTCCCCTTCCTTTCTGGCAAGAAGGAAAAGAGAGGCAGGGAAAGTGATTTATACCTGACTAGAAAAAGAACCAGAATACAGAGCAACTATAATATAATATAATATAATGGCTATATCCTTCCTAAAGAACACAATTTCCTCCTTCTTCTTATTAAAACTAATGAATTGAATGACTCCAAGGTACTCAGTATCTGTTCATTCCTCTTCCAGCATGAGAATACTAACTGCTTATCTCTCCCATCTTAAAAAGAGCTCCTGCCTTATTGCTGTCTAAAACCTTCAAAGACTACCATCCACTTGTATTAGCTACAACATAAGATTAAGACAAGAGGCAGTAAAGGAAAAATTTCAAATTAAAACTGTCATCTAAGAAGTAATTCTATTCTTTCAACCACACTCCACCTATTGCATTTTTATGACTCTATGATTTTGGATAAGACAAGGTAACAACAACGCAAGAAATATTTCCAGCCTGTCTCACGAAACCCCAACATTACGACCGTATGTACACGCTGTGACTAAATTGCAAAATTTAAAAGAGGACTTTTAAAGTAATAGTTTTAGCATTTAAAGCAATACAGGCTTTTCATAAATATATTAATTTCAAATATGCAGAAAAAGCTTATTTACTACAAGATATCAAATCATTACCTGGCTTAAGTGCCTTTTCTAAGCCTTTGTAGTAAGCCCAGTTTTCAGGATTTCTTTCTTGCAGTCCTTTGTAGACTTCAACTGCTTCTTCAAGTCTGCCAAGCTGAAGCAGGAGTTCTCCTGTGTGAAAAATAACAAGTTTTAAATTAAGGAAGAAGGTACTAAAGCAGTGTAACATTTATCACTCTACAGTAAAAGACTGGATAACCCTTAACTCCGTGCAGATTCTAATTTCTTAGAAAAGATAAGCACTACATATAGCATTACAAACTAGTTGACAAGATATGCTTTTACTTTGACAATAGCTGCAATTACATAGTAAGATTTCACAACTTGGCCCGTAATTCCTGAGACTTACTTGAAAATTTAATGCAAAATGCATGTGATTTGTCTTTTTTCTCACTTACTGAAGTGACTGGTTACTTTAAGCACAGTTTCTACTGCAGAAGGCAATTAAAAGCAGTACATGGTATTTGACGTATACAGCATCTTGAAAATCAAACTGAAATTGCAGAGCTGCAAGCAAGAGAATGGTTCTTCAGTCTGGTATTTCATGAAACTAACTTCAGTGTTTTTAACCAAGCCATTGATCTGATGAATGAACTTCCAGGTCTCTGCAGACAAGTCTCCTTTTAATGATACCGCAATACAAATTAAAACTGACAAAGTAAAGATTAGGTCTAACAATTGTATACGCATCTTTGCTAATGCTGGAACTGCAACAGGAGTCAGTTTGCCATTTCACAATGGAAAACTATTTTACAAAGCTTTGCTACTGGCAAATGTTAGGCATGAACAGACGACCCACCAGAGGTGAACAGCATCACTTTAGACTAAAGCAAGATTTTCTTACCCTGTTGCAAAAGGAAAATGCAAATTTACCTTTCTTCTGCCCTATGTTGCACAATTAACATAATTTTGTCAAGAGATGCTGCTTTCCACAGTTAGAATTAACTCGAGGACTACACACAGAATCTAGGGCCCAGGAAAACATCAACAGTTCACTCACTGAGAATGACAGAATTGGGAAAATAAACCTGAAATTCTTTCTCTGAGGTGAAAGTTAATTTTTTTCTATCTAACAGCAGTAAATGCCAATACAATTTTCAGTGTTTGTCAGTTGTACTTCATCCACAGTGGCTTTTGCATGCATGCTTAAAATTTGTACACACTCATTTATTACCAGGCTCTTCTAGAGAATGCACAGCAGCCAAGCCACACGGAACAACAATGGGAGCTGTGCCCCCCAAAAATTCATCCCTTGTACCCTTGTTGAAAGTACAGAGAGTACAAAGTATTTCCATCCTTTTGTCTGGTAACTTGCTAGGAGGTTTGGTGTTTTGGTCTCGGGTTTATTTTTAATGAAGTCCTATTTGAAAAAAAAACCTATTTCACTCCTAACTCTGGACCTTCAAACGCTAAGTATGTCACATAGCACGTCAACACAGAACATAAAGTATGTCAAAAGATCCTTCAGATAAAAAATAAAGTCCCACTACTGTGTTTCAAAAATGATCTCTGCTACTGTAGTCTCTATATGCATTTCCTTTTATATGAAGTAAGATATTCAGCTACTGTGGAGAGTCACCTGCAATCAATTTCCCTGAGGAAGCACCACACCTCCCATAACACTGTCACTACTCAATTCCTAGGTTCCTTTCACAAGGCAGTGAGATTACTGTTAGCAGAAACAGGGAACTAGCTACAACATCTACAGGAACAAACTAGAGTAAAAGGACTTCTTTTCTTTACTTAAAGCAATTGTTTAAGTAGATTGCAGTGTGGGCCAAGGACAAGCAGTACCTTCAATAGATTGACAGTTTCACTGAAAGACTGTACAAGCATCAAGCAGAAGAGGAACAAAGCACGCTTTAAGGAAGTGCACCTGATAACAGCGCTGCTAGCATGAACCTGTGTCACTCTGCAACCCCTTCTATGGAATATAAACTACTTAGGATCTCCTGTCTGAAACACCTGCTAGCTTCAAAGTTTCAGTATGTCTGTACTTCACTGATGTCTTACCAAACTGGGACAAGAGCATGGCAGGGACTGAATAAACTGCAAAATTAAATAAATCAAGCTAAAACCAAATCCAAGTCCCAAAGGACGGGAAAAGCTGACTGTATGGACATCCCACTGAATGCTATGTGTTTAAATGTACCTTCAGGAAGGGAGTGATTACCTTTAGTTTCTTCAACAGCCAGTTTATCACAGATCTGCTTTTCATAGGTACAAAGATGCTCCAAGGCCTCTTTATAGAGCCCTGCTTCCCGGAGGACTTGATTCTGATAGAGCAGCAGCTCACTGTACTCGTAGTCCACTTTGTCAGGTGATGTCTACAGAGGAAAGCCACACACAGGACACTGCTCAGCCTTCTAATTCGAAAACTTGGCATCAAACTCATTTGACTAAAGAAACCGCAGAAAGTTTTCTCATCGTGAAAGGGATGTTTTATTTTTGGCTCAAGCAGCACTCTCTATTATACCAATTTCATGTTCTCCTCTTACCTGCTGTGTCTTCCTAAATTCCTCTAAAATTTTTGCTGCCATTTCGTAGTCTTCCAGCAGATGGTAAGCAATGGCATAACCAATCCATGACGCTCGCTGTGCAGGTCGGAGCTGAAGCAACTGGTATCTTGTTTCCTGCAAAAAAGTAGCTGCTAATTTTCCTGACTTTACTCTGACGCTCTCTAGAATTCATTAGGCAATATTCTGTCTTCAACATTCTAGTACTGAAGGAAGTTACTACGAAATCGTTTTCTGTATGCATTTTATTGACCAGAGAAAGAACAAACTTTGAACCGTAATGGTGTTCACTGAAATTAAAATAGAAGCCTTCACAAAATAACAAGTCCAACCAAATCCTGATGAGTCAGACTAATTTTGTTAATGCATGACACACATGCTTTTCCTGTCTAACCACTTATGAACAGAACACAATTAAGGATACTTGGTTCGAATTGCAGGAACATTTACCGGTGTTTCAAATTAACCTTGAAAGTACATCTGTATTTAAATAATTGGAAGCGTTCTTAGGCAACACAGGTCACGCAAACACATCCCCATTCTTTGGCAAGAGGATAATTACAGCTGAAAAAGACAACAGATTTGCTTGGTATCGTGCAATTTTAATCGGAGGAAAATGCTGTAACTTGTTTCGTTGTAGACTCCTGAAATGCATTTCCAAGTAACTTAAAGGAAAAAAGTTACTTCCTATGGAAAAAGCCTTAACTGTCAGAAGTGGGGATTAACAAAGAACTAAAACTGGTTACAGCTGTTTTAATAGAATGATAATCACTCAAAATATTTTGAACTAGGAGAGGCTGGAATTTAAAGCAAAGGACAAAAACCAACCAAAACACAACCTTATTGCCAGTTTTGAGAGCAAATTCACGTTCTTCAGAAACCAGCATTTGATTAGCCATGAACTACTGACTTCTAAACATCCTAACATTAAACCCTCAATGCATTCAGTTACTTGCATGTTTAGAGATTACAGGATTTGTATTCACATCCAGTCAGAGGCCAAGAAAACAGAAACTTGCCAACACATTTTGCAAACGTGCATTTGGCACCTACACTAAGTTTTAGCTATCTTCTCTCAGCAAAAGCAGAACCAAATTTCTAAATTACTAATACGAAAAAGATCAGTGATTAAGAATTGTCCTGACTCAGGAATAAGTTCTCTGAAGACCTGTGCTAGCTGACGGTTCCACACAACCGAGCACAGAACTTGCTCCTGGGTATACTAATGTTACCCTAATTTCAAAAGGAAATAATACATGCAGAGACCAACTAATGTGTTTTCAACAACACAACTTCAGAGGTTCAAAGGAAACCTAGAAAGATGAAAATTGACAAAAAATGGAGCTGTCACCCACTAATGCCCAAGTTGGCCAGGAACCAAAATACGATGTTTCATGCAGGACACTGCTTGTTCTGTTATTACCAGCTGCTAAAGAGAAAACAGGGGCCACTGATGTAAAGGTGGAGGGATATATAGTACACAGTCACTAACAAATACAAACTCCTTTGGCCTGAATAAAAGTCACATTCCAAACACATTGCCCCTTACTTACAGGAATCCTTTCAAGAAAAGAGACTGGAGATTGTCTACGGCTGGGTTATACATCATAAAAAAAAAAATAAGGCAGGCAATTCTGCACTGAGCTGAAACCACATCATTTAATTTGCCATGAAATCTTTGTCTTTTATAGAAATTGCTCAGTAGCACATTCGCTTTTACTTCCATGAAGTGAAAGAGTGGCATCTAGTTTTAACCCTCTGGATCGAACTATTTTTTCCAAAGTGTCATTAACCAACCTGCCACCTTTGCTGCAGCTCCCTAGATGGTGATTAAATGCAGTATGCATACTCACCCTGTAACCTTCAAGATCCCTCATTTGAATCTGTAGCAGAGAAAGGTCTCTCAAGATTTGAAGATTGTCTTTGTCCCATTTCAGTGCATTTCTGTAGCATTTGATAGCTTCATCATACTTCTTGTCTGACCTCTGAAGAAGGCCATAGACATGCCAACCTGGAAAACTCTATTAAGGCTTCCACTGAATTTGAGCAGAGACAAATGAGCTCCAACATGACAGCTGGCAACAAGGAGCTGTTTTATAAATGGACAGGAACTTTGCCAGTTATATGTATACAGTAATACCCTGTAAATGTTACTTTTCACATACTGGGGGAGGAAATAAAGTAACAGGATCTCTGAAAACACTATTAGGCTTACTTGAACACAGTTTTAGACAACTGAAGTGCTCATATTTCCTGCACTCTAAGTATATGACCAGGTTTCAACAATGTAATGACAAATACCTCATGCTTCCAAAGCAAATCACATGCTTAAATGCTCACCTCAACAGTTTACAGTTGCAGATTAATGATAAAAAATACACAACGCATGCCAGAATGATATGTGAGCTAACTGTGCCTGCAAGGACTGCAAAGCATCTGCCCTTTGGACAGCTTAGATAAAACATCTATTGGAAATTGAAAATTCTGAACTTCCAGTCTGAAGTTTAAACTGGCTTTTATTGCTAGTCTAGAAATCAAGCAGTTGCAGAAATCAACCTTTTCAATTCATCAGTAAAACCCTGTTTCAAAAAGGATACAGACATGACTCTTCAAGTCATTCCTCAGGCCTCTGCGCACAAGTTCATAAGCTTCCTCTTTCTTCCCTAGACAGTTCAATGTTAGTCCTTTCATTGCCAAGGTTTCTAAAAAAAAGAAAAAAAAAGAAAAAAGAAATATTAAATAAGTATCAGTTAACTTTCATGCTTTCTAAGCTTCACACAGCAACCCTAAACATAGTATAAATGCAAGTTGAGATTCAGTTTTTACATTATCGAGATTATCAAGATTCTTCTCTCACATGGAAAACTCTACTGTCATATTATTCACTTAAGTATATCATACACAGCAATAAACCCTTTATATTACTTCCATCAAAATATGCAGTAATGTTTTATTTTAAACCTGTCTGCTCTACAAGCATTTGGAGACTTCTTTTTATTCACAACTCTGGTATTTCTACACATCCACCAATTCCAAAGTAGTTGCAAAAAACCCACAAAGCATTTCTGAACAGTGCAGAGACTTTCAACTCCGTATTAAGAGCTGACTAAAAATACAGTGAAGGAAAAAACAGCTTTTTCTTTTAAAATAAGACTATTCCTTCAGAAAAAGTAGCAGCCCACGGAGCTGACAGAGTACTGAACAATGTTCAGCTCTTCCCTTTGTTTTCCACTTTTATGTCAGTGACTATCAATTTCCCAGGAAAAAGTGATTTAATTAATGCATATTTGTATTAGGAAACTTGAACCATGAATCTTAGACTTGAATGATAAAGAATGGGAAGCTGTGACTGTCGGTAAGATCAGTCTTTAAAATGACACATCTTACCAACATTTGTCATTTTTGGATGCTCTTCCTACTTCAAAAAGTTAGCAGTGAAGGGGTATAAAAAATTAAAATAATTACTCTATTGTAAAGTACAGTGAAAAAGAGAGCACGTGCCATTTGAAAACTTACCTCCATGTTCTGCAAACTTGGGATTGGAAAGGATCTGTTTACAGAACTTCAGCCCATTTCTATACTGCTTATGCTCATAACACCTCTGTTGAAGAACAAAATAAGTTTATTAAAAAAAAATAGAGTGAAAGTATTTATGCACGCCTGAAACGAAGCATCAGTAGAGCTACAGATTTTAGAAAACGTACTAATATTTTAATGAACCCTGTTTATTGAGCTTCTTGTGTTTAAAAATTCTTTCAATTGTCAGAAAAAAAAATAAGTTAGCAACACCATGAGTTTAAACGTGTAAGTGAAGACATCACACAGCAGATTCACAGGCAAGACACCACAGGAAGTTTAAGTGCCTAAAGAGATCCAACTCCCCCTTAATATGAAACCAAACCTTATGTTTTTACACTGCTAAGCACTGGACCCACTTTGGCCAATTATCCTGGACGGCAACTCCATGAGACAACCTCCAACAAGCACACAAGCTGGAAAGACACATAAATCACTGGAACTTGGCTTAAACCACCTCTGAAAGCAACCTCGTACCCTCAGTTTGATTGCAGCGTATATCTCAATCATCCAAACTTCCAAAGCTAGCAGATAGTAACATTATCTAGCCACACTGGAAATTGAAACATTCCTCTGCTGTTTTCTAACTCCAACTCTTTTGTCTGAGTCTCATTCGTTACGCAAGGCGACTGCAAAGCGCAACAGCACAAAGCATGAACTTTTAAAACCAGTTGCAGTATTTTAGTTATGTAAATATACTTCTTGCACTCATATTTAAATATAAGCCAAAGAAATAGCATTATAAATGCCAATTCATACATTTTCAGTCACTTCAGCAAATGCTTGGAACCTCTTACATTCAGTTTTATTGTAAGAAAATAAACATTTATGAGCCCAGGAGTACAGGAGCACACACTGATTGAGCAGCGACCCGTATTAATCCTGTTATTAATTACAAAGTCATTCATAACAGGACCTCACTGACTGATCAATCTGTTCTGGTGGCAGGCTAGCTGACAGGGGTGTAAAAAATTGGGTACAGCTGAGAGCTTTCAAGTCCTCCTAAGTAAGTTGTTGCTCAGGATTCCATCTTTCCTCACGCTGCTCCAAAGTAATTATCCGAGAGCATTCATAAGCACATATGGACACCACGTGTCCTCAAAGCACTCTCAACAAAAATATTTAGGAAAGGCAGACCCAAGAGGTCTTCCCTTCAAGCAGAAGGTTCTAAAAATAAAACTTTAAAAAGTTACATGAATATTAGGGGAAATGCTTTAAAAAAGAAAACGGCACGTTTACAACTTCTGCGTTTTATGCTGTTTTCTCTTTATGTCTCGTTTTCTCTTGGAAACACCAACAATAAACTTCAAAGGTGTAAAAAAAAACCAGTCAAACACTAAGGGCATGTATTATTTCCTAGGTATTAAAGTCATACAGCTGAAATAACATGACTGAAGACCAAGATGCATTGCAAACCACCCATCTTGCTCCCCCTACTCTGTCACCGCCCTTAGGAGAAAGGGAATTGCTCACACAGCAAAGGAGAGAGAAGAAAATGCCCAGAGAGGGCAAGCAATATGTACTCAAGGAGGAACAGATCCACAAAAGAATTGGCATGGTTTCAACCTGAGCAGACCTTCAAAGACCACCTAGTTCCGCCCACCCCATCCCAAGTGAAACACCTTTCACTATGCCACCTTGTTCAAAAGCCCCATCCAACCCTGACCTGGAACCTTTCCAAAAGACAACTCCCTCTCTTCACCAAGGACAGGAAAAGCACATAAAGGGTTAGGTAAGAAGAAATCTGTACAGACAACTATTTATTTTTTTATTATTATTATTAAACTTGACTGGGTATTACTTACACCTTCCAGTCATTATCAGCTTTCAAGTAGCTGGCTGAGTCACTATAATCAGCCACAAGTCAGAGCTGACAGACTTTTTCTTCTTTCTTTTTTTTTTTTTTTTAATTGAAACCATCAGTCATAAAAGTTACCAGCCAGGCCTCCTCCCTCAAAAGTAGAGCCGCCACTTGCCCCCACCCAGGTGGTTGTGAAAGCAGCAGAACCTGTCACAGAAGCGCTGCAGCCGCAGGAACTGAAGAATGTGTCTGCAGTGCAAGGGAGGCGCTGCCACAAGCACATGGGGCACTCGGGGGTTTTGCAGTCTGCCTTTTGAGTACAGCTTGCTCAGATGGTGCCTGTGAATGTGAAACCTTATTGCTAAATGGCTGCATTTAATGCACTGCAACAACCAGGCTCTCACCTTGAAGTTTAAGCTAAGTCACATATGCCAAGATGAGATATATGCTAGAGACAGGAAATATTTGCACATAAGATTTTCTAGGGTGATACAGCAGTTATAAAGCAAGGTAGTTTGGAACAGAGCAAACTCGCTGAGAATTGTAACAAATTCTTTCTTTAGGCTTCATGGAGGAAAGACTTACAAGTTTACATCCACTTGCATCTACAGAAAGGTTCTCATAACCCAAAAACTACTTGGATGGGGCCAACAAATTATCAGCAAACAAACTGGATATACTTTTATCTCCAGAATATAGCTCTGTATACAGACATAGCTATGCCCTGTATATTCCCCAGTGAAGTATCAAAGGTCTCCTTTGACAGGTTATTTCTAGATCAAGCCAAGTTGGAATGATTTCCTGTATACAATTTCCCCAAGTTTTCTAGTTAATACTTTCAAGCCTATTTCATTCTGTTAATGCAAACATTTCAAATTGTGTTCTTTTATGAGTTTCCTTATTCTGTGTATGTGTTCTGTGTACACGCTGTATGTTGTGACAATGGGAGGAAGGGAACAAATGAAATTGAGGTCACATTCAGTTCTTCAGAAAAGAAGAGACTCTTTCCTCACAGTGGTCCCAACAGCACCAGTGAGATTCCCCTGCCTGAAGCTGTGCACATGCTTATTAACTCATTCTCCAGAGAGATTATGGGCTAACAAGCTTAAATTAAGGTGTGAATGAGACAGAAGGAAGCCAGGATAGAAGCATATGCAACCATGGATGGAACAAACCTCAGTGAACTATAGTTTCAAGGAACAGACAATACGAACAAAAATCTTTTAATAAAAAGGAGACAGAAAATATATACATAACCCGGGAAAGAAGATCCTTAAGCAAGTAAGTAGTTCCTGAGTAAGAGAAGAAAAAAGAACCAGCAATTTAAATTAAAAAAAAAAAAAAAAATCACAGAACCAGGAATGGTAACATGTCAAGTATTCTTGGGACATAAAGACACAGGCTTTCTGGAAACAGGAATTTTATTCATCTGGGTAGCTTGTTTCCCCCAGATGAGTAACTTGTAGCAGCCATTCCCAGAGCTCCAACCCTTGCTTTAGCACAGATGTTCTGCAGAAGTAACGTATTTCTCTGTTCCAGAGATGGCTAGAAAAGCACAGTTGCCTGCACTAAGCTAAATTCCTGCACACATAAACTTCAAAGGCAGCAGTGAGAGCATGCTTGTGATGCTTGACAGACAAGTGCTGCAGCTACAGCTTGTGACATCATGCAATGAGAAAACATAAAAGCTAAACTTTAAAAGAGGGAGGTTAAGAAGGCTAATGCTTCAGAAGAACAGAATCTGACGCTACATCAGTACTGAATCTATTACACATTTCCTGCCCTTCAAAGTTTTTAATTTAAAAAGTTACCAGATCTTTTAAGACATCTAACAAGTTTTTCTATACATGCTGTGGCCAGAGTTACAACCTATTCCAAACACACCAAGATTCTTTCAATACCTCTTAACTAATTTTCTGTCTTTAAAGCAAGGAAATAACATCTGCTTTAATACAATTCTCCAAAGAACTAGCAAGATGAGGCAGTCAAAGTCTGACTCCTTCAAAATCATGCGAGACTACAGGAGGTAAGTGACAATTTACATTTGCATCGCTTCCCCCACCAAGTTTTTATTCAGTGCATCAGAATGTGTGGCAACTACTAGACAGACTGACACTGAAATTTTAAGGAACAGAGATGGCCCATATTGTCTAGAATCCCAAGTATGAGGTGGAAGGGGACTTAGAATTTAGTGTTCTCTAAATTGTATTAAAGCGTTTGTGCCGACTCAGTCTCTGGCCAGCAGATGCCTTACGCACGCACATGGGCTCACTGTGCCAAATGTGAATAAATTCCTCCATGTTTCCTCTTCGCTGGCTGCCATGGAGAAAGGTGAAAAAACTCCCAGTATTTACACTGTACCTACTTCTAGCCACAGCTCATGGCTACATGGAGTTTGTTCCCTCCTTGCCCCAGCCTTCCATTTTTGAATCTTCCCCCATCTGCTCTGTAAACCTTGCTGCCAAACCTACAGTTAGTGAACAGACATGGATTCTTGAACAAGGTAACCACAAGGTTGTTGTTATACTAATTAAAGTAGCACTGAGAGCTGCTTACAACAGCAGAAATTACTTTTATCCAAACTCAGTTCAGCACTGTTTTCTTTATATATGGTACAAACAAATACATTGTCACAAGAGCATTTTAGAGATTTTGTATTTTTGGAATATACCCAAGTAGGCTCTCTAATTGTTTCCTCCCTTATCACAAAGCAGTCTTCACGTCCTGCAAGCATTCAACAACTAAGGTAAATAATTTAATAGCCATCCAGAGTTAAATTTATAAGACATTTTATCATAACCACACTGCAGACTGAAGTGTGTCGTATGTTCAGTAACACCAGTAGTTAACATCAGCTCAAGAGCTCTAGCCCAGCATAACACCAGGAGTTACCATGAGCCTGACTAGAAGCTTCACAATGAATCTACACTGCCACCAAGTACCACTCAAGCTACACAAAGAATCACCTCGACCACAACATAAAGCAGAAAACACAACCTAGCTGATTCAAGACTGTTTAAAAACTAATTTGCAGCAGTAAAAAACAAAAGAAAAAGTCTCACAGGAGTCTGCCCAGCCTGGATTTTGCAGCTGATGAAACAGGTGAGAAGCAGACCCCAAAATGTTTTATGAGCAAGATGAAGACAGTGACAGGAGACCAACATAAAGGAGAAACCACCTTTGTCTTCCTACCTGGAAGCATGCAGACTAGAGGTTTTTCCTTGAGAGTAATTATCAAAGGCAAGAAGGCACCATCTACTCCCCAGGTGGGAACACTGGGGCATTATTGACTGCTTTCTTTTTATTCTTCCGTGAATCAGCACAACTAAGAAAGCAGTGTGAGAATAAAATTGATATAGCAGAACCAGGTGGGCGGGATGGAATCACATTACCAATTGTCATGCCCTTTGAAATTGAACAGGAACCCAAAATAGTGTGCAATTTTCATTAGAGAGACAGAATTTTACAAGAAACAGTCTAAAGAACTTATAACTGTTTTCTCTTCTAAGACTCTGTGTTTTACCAGGTCACACTTCTTACTCCAACCCAACACCCCACATCTGCAAATTAACTGAAGTAAAATGAATGGAAACTACCTAATGCCCCAATACTTAAAAACAACCAACTCAAACCAACCAAACAAAAAGCTCAACCAAAACCCCCACAGGAAATCACTTCTCACCCACAAGTAGTGCTGTAAAAGCAAGCATCCTAATTTAGTCAATGCTGTGATAGACCAGCTGAAGAATATGATTTTCTCCACCAAAAGAGTGCCAAAATTTGGATTAAACCCCAAAAGAGCACAGCTCCAAAGTGAACTTCTCTGTAGTTCTCTGTACTCAGCCCCTCCTCCCTCAGCAAGTGACATAGCCAGTGTCATCGTCAGAAGAAATGTACTGCAAAATATTCCCTGCTACATACAAGAGTTACCAGGACAGCTGATCTACACACGGCCACAGATGAACGTTCTACTGCATCTGCAAGTCCCCAGGAGGAAGTACCACGAAAAAGGGGCTGCTGGAACAAAACAATCCACAGATTTGACAATCTGCTGTCCTCTTCCAGGGGGTTTTGACCCTTGAGCCTATCCATGGTGGACAAGGAGCTGGACTGGATGACATTCAAAGGTCCCTTCCAACCCAAATTATTCTGTGATTCTACAAGAAACCCTTTCAACCGCAGCAGCGTGCTCTTAGGGGACCCTACAGTTTCTCCCAGTGGCAGTCATGGATGCACACTTGGGGCATCCCATGGCAAAACTAGGATGCTGTGAGCCCTCTGGCAGCGGGAAGCATTGGAATCCTCGGCGTTTGCACGACCCAAGGTGTGCACTCGCAGCGCAGGATATGCACATCTGCCGCTATGACTCTGTCTATTTCTTCCAGCACAGTTCAGCTGCAGCACTTACCCGACAGTAACTTCAGGTGCTGGGCAGCTCAAGGCTGTTTTCCAGAACACTTCTCCTCTCTACAGGGAGAGGAGATCAGGTCAAGTCACTGAGGTGCACTAATTCAAGCTAAATGTAGTAAAGAAGATTCGGAAAGCTGGAAGCATTAGGAGCTACTACTCACCATGAATTAGTGGGTCCTTTGAGCATTAACCATATCAAACAGCTCAGCAGCTCCAGGCAAAAGATATTCCACCACACACACCGATTCAACTTCATGACAAACACAAGATGCATAAACCCAAGGACTGAAGAAACCACACAAATCTTGTAGCTATTTTAATGCTGAAAAACTCTGGAGCAAACTTGTGTGGTTTTCTGCTGTCAAACTGAAACCAACTATCCTCCTTCACTGCTCTGAAGTGTTAATTGAACTGTTCAGTGTAACAAACAGCTTCAGCAACTGCCTGGTCCAAGGTATTAAGAAATCGTCCTCTGCACAGCATGCCCTACCTTTTGGAAGTCACTGATATCTTCCTAACTAGCCCTGCTTGGTAGCATACAACCAGAGGAACACAAAAAGCTGAAATTCAAATTACTTAGGAAGAACGTAAGAAATACCTTTCCATTTAATACTAAGGCAGAAAAACCCCCAAACTATGCTATATCTATGCTTTTAAATTGGTCCGATTCCTATATTTACACAAAATTCAGCTGGAAACAGGGGCTGACAAATAGTTAACTACAGCTCTTCTAGAAGACTAGAAATCCTCACTTAGTGAGGACAGACTTGCTGAAAAAATCCCTTATTCGACATCAGTTCTGTTGGCCTGTCCTTGCTTACCTTCATCTCTTCTTAGGGAGAATTTAGGCCACAAATTTGGCCCCGTCACCTAAAATACACTGACTTCTGCTCACGACCCTGGAACCCGTACATTGAGACTTCACCCCTGAACTCATCAAGAAACTGACTGTATCTCACAAGAAATCCAGTATGCATGGGAAATGTTTGGTTTTTAACACTTATCTGAAACAACTAAGTGCATCTATTCAAATTCCAAGATCTGTAAATAAAATGTCTAAAGGAGCCTCACCTGTTCTGGACTCAGACCCGAGTTGAAGTGTCCATGTAGCTCACAAAATAATCCAAGATATACGGTGAAGCTACTGGCATTTTCTACCCATGTATTACACCTGGAGTACTCCTCACCCTGAGCACTGAGGTATGCAAGATGAGGTCTGGTAGCATTGAGAAATAGTTAAATGGCTCTATTAAGATAAGAAAGGTTGTTCTTCAACATTACAAGGTTCACTGCCTTGATTCTGTGGTATCTACATAAGCAAACAGAAATCCCTGCAACAAATCTCACTGACCTCACTTTTAAGGGAAGCAATGAATGATTGTTAATTTTCTCTAAATTCCCTATCAGCAAAATCAGAAAATGCGTAATTCCTTATGCCCACTCCTGTTGCATTGACACAGTGCGGCTGCAGACAAGAAATTCAAACTTGAGACACCCAGAAAAAGTGCGGTCAACAAAATCTCATTCAGAAAACCTCTCAAAAACAGAAATAAACACAGCTTCATCAAATTCTAACCAAAATAAAGGGTAGTAGCATATAAATGGAATCAACTCCCTTGCCCCTGTTAAAACTACTTTGGGTTCAATTAAGAGTATCTGTAGCCATATCAATGTAAGACTGGCTATAATCTTACAACTGAGGATGTTTCTGTTAATGAGTCTTTTATTTTCACCAGCGAAACAGGTAAAATTGTGCTGCTCCTTAGAAATTTACAGCAGTGAATCACGTTTCAACAATTTCCAACAGCCCCAGTGACAAAAAATGGCCTAATTTCATTAACAGGCTTTAGTAACACATGTATTGCTCAAGTGAATCCTCAATGGCATCCTAAAGTCTCAAACAGTAATTAATTTCTTAAGCAGCTCTGAGAAATAGTTCTGAAAAATAAGATCAGTGATTCTGCTTAAAGCAGCAAGTCTATCTCGTGCTTCCATTCCACATCCCACTGTTTCTGCCAAGAGATCATTTCTCTTCCTACTGCTACGGACCAAGCAGGGTACTCCTCTTGGCAAAGAAAAACCAAGTGATTGGCATCTCAACAGACAAGCTATTGGAAAAGCCTCGTTAGCAATTCCGTATTTTGAGACGGTACACGGTAAAATTCCAGCGGTGTGCATACTCGATTACTGCACAGCCACGCAAATGCAACAGTGATTGCAAACTAATCTACTTGGTTACTGACAGAAGTGAAATCCTGCAAATCAAGCCTTCAATCTTGAACTACGATGACTTAGGAGGAGCTTTCCAAGTCTGTCACCTTGGCAATCTCTAAGTCAGCACCCGAATTTCTATGGACGGAACACTGTTTTTAAAGGATGCATGCTGATGGAAGTATTAGTAAAGGAGAAGCACTGGTCTGTCTCGTTTCAAAGTGGAGGGACGGGGAGCAGATTCTGGAATGAAGAAACAGGAAGATGGCCCAGCACGAGGGACTTGGCATTATTTACAGCAGAGGCATTGAACAGAGGTTGTTCAACAGGCTTTTTATCACCAGGAAGTTCCCGTATCACTTTAGTAGGACACTTGTCAAAGCCAGCAAGGAAAGGAAGCCCACGGGCTCAAAGACGGCGGCCTCCAGCGCAGCGATGCTCGGGAAGGTGAAGTGTCCCTGCCCTGCAGCACACAACCCCTCTGGAGCACACGGGTTCTGGCTGTGCCCAGTCAAGGCTGCACAGCCCTAAGGAAACTGATGGAGGTGGAAGGAACAGCCTCCATATGTGAAAATGGCCATGGCTACTCCCCAGGCACCAACAGGGAAACTCTGATCTTCACACAAGGCAATACACGTCAGCTCAGACCAGTAAGGCATCCTCTTCCTCAGTGCACTACTGCTGCGGCACAGAACAGAGGTGTGAGCCAGTGAAACCGTTTAAACAAGGACTGAACACACTTACTCAACTGCGTGGCTTGTTTCCAACGTAAAATACAACCATGTTTCACTTCTTAAACACTTGGACTTTTTTTCTCTTTGCTCATTAAAGGCTAAGGTCACTAGGCATGGTGAAAAATACCTGCAGCACCTTAGTCTGCCAGAACCCCACAGACTTCATCCTGATGTTTAAAGGGACTGAAAAAAACTCTTCTACAAAATATATGGCACCCCTAACAGCTTTGTATTTAATTCTTCTTCAATAAATATATTTAACTTCTACATCCAAAGAAAGCTTAATTAAATATTACCTTTGGGATTGGTGAAATAAAACTGAACATCATCGATGAACTGTACCTGACCAGACAGAGCAGATGACTAATTTGGCAAAATAACAGGAATGGTCAAGGAATGTTCATCAGTTTTATTTAATTAAAAATAAATTAAAATCAGTCAATCTTACTTCCTACAACTAATAGTTCTATAGTTGATAGTAATGGGGGGGGAGGGGAAGAAATGGGGTGAACTTTTTCCATTACTTCACAGTGCATCCAGCCTTCTGTGTACCGAAATGCCAACTTAGCCATTACTGTGCTGTGTTTACTATTCTACCCTTTCCCCTGCCTCCACCTGAATTCTTCTCCAGTCATTTCTGGACTGCCTAGAAATTATGTGTGTTCAAAAGATTCATAAGGACTCAATTATTTTAGATATTCAAATGCTGAGATCTTTTGCTCTAAGTTCCTCACAATCTCTGAGCAGCAGAACATCCACTTGTAGACCTAATAGCAAATATTTAAGACTATAAGAACTATATGAGCTAGACACTTTTTTTTTTAAATGGAAGTTTAAGGAGAACAGTGATTGCTAATCCTGTGGGTGGTTTCTTTTATTCAAGCTAATCATGCAGATCACTTTCCTGCTGTACTACAGGAACTCGGAATTGTAAAATGTCTTTCAAATGGAAAAATGTTTCTATCATAACCTCCACGTGCCTCTGAAGTGACTAGAAGGGGTTAGTCTAGTTAGAGTGTGTTAGAACACGCAAAAACAAAGTGTACACGCTTCTGAACTCAGAATTTGTCAGGAAAGTGGAAATGCTGGCTCGTGAGCAAACATGAGAAAGGTACTGACCACACAGGATGCTTACTACTAAACAAACAAACAAAGCCAAATTCTGAAAGCTAGTTATTGCCCTTTACTATGCAAAGCTGGGCAGGTTGGTAACTTTCATGTTATAGATATACATCTGGGGAGAAAAAAAAAAAAAAGAAAGGAGGCCTCAGGAATTGAAAACACACACAAAACAGATTGAAAAAACCCAATTTTATGCTTCACTTGCAAAAATACAGGGCAGTTATCCCCTTAGCTCCTGTGTTTATTATCTCCACGAAAATCAGAACGGGAATGGGTTTATACTTCTGTTAACAGCCTGGGTACCAGTAATTATGTATCTGTAGGGTACCACATCCTTTCAAGAACTCTCAGGCCAGTTCCCAAAGCATCTGCTGAAAAAAATCTCATGGAGGCACGCTGCCCAGGACACGTGGCCTGGCCGGGCCAGGAGGCAGCAGGGGCTTACCCAGGACCACCTCATTCCTGGCAGGAGCTCAGAGCTGCACAGGCAGGGCTCAGCTCCTCCGGCTCTTCAGCCTCCCCAGGACACAAGAGGTGGCACAGGATGAGTGCCACAGTCTCCAGAATGAGGAGAGGCTGCGGGATGAGAGAGGAGAGAAGGCACAGGAGAAGGGAAGTCATTTTTCTTAGGACTTCCTAAAAGATGTCTCAGAAATTCAAGTGGAACACGTAACCAAAACTTCACAAAGCAGGGTCATTATCCGTAACAAGGCAGATGAGAAGTTCATTAGCAAAATTTTCAGTGTGATGAAAGCCAGCTTCGAGCCTTTTCTGTTCACCACTTGTTATAAAGATACCTCATAACAGGACAGTCTTAAATACCAGACTACACATCTGTCTCACAGGCTCATCCCTGTGAGACACAGGAAAAGGTCACAATGACACAACAGCCCTTAGCCTATCCAGATACCTCAAACTCCTCGATTTTTATTAAAGATTTTCAGTTTAAAAAAAAAAAAAGTGTACAGAAATCTGCTTGCACTGGGGCACACCTTTTCTAATCTGAATCGAGTTAGGAACACAAGGGTGCTGAGGCAGCACTTTCTCCAAAGACACTCTTATTCCTTGTTTGTCCCTGCCCTCCACACAAATACTCAGACACATCCAAGCACAGGGAAAAAAAAGAAAAACAAAAAAAGAAAAAAAAAAAAGGAAAGAAACAAAACCCCAGCCAAACCTGCTGAGATTTAAACACAGACAAGCTCCTTGATTCAGTGTGCCCTGTAATCACACAAACCCTCCTCAATGCAAAGGAGGATGGATCACTGAGCAGCAAGGCTAGATTCTTCCTGGCCTGTAACACATCAAAAACGACACACTCAGCACAAGGGCACACCAACTCGGAAGCAAGACTGAATCTTTCAAAGCAGGAATCAGATTTATAGCTCATCATATTTACTTTTTAACCCTAACTGAAATTGCACGTCTCATGGTCGCATGCCTGTTCAAAGGGCTTTCTAGTTCTGCATGCTCCATTTTCATAAAACATTTTGGAAACAAAAGTGACAGAAGACTACATTGCTCCCACTTGAGTGGCAGAAACTTGCAGGACCTTAAGAGTGCTGTTGCTCCAACAGAACAACAGTACTCATCTTACTTCTGATCTTTGGAATGACTCAAAATAGCAATGTGAGTCTCTTGGAAAGACAACAAGAGATTTTTAGACAAAACTGACTCCTTCTGAGAGAAAACAGCTAGATCCAGACACAGAATCTTCTAAATAAATCCGCTGAAGTTGCTCACTAACAACAAACTTAAGACATTTCCAATTCAAGCCGAGTCCTTAGAAACACAAAGTTCCTGCAACACCACCTGAAAGCTGAAACAAGTTCCTTAAGATGCAGCTGAAACTGGGTACGCTTTGGTGGTATTTGGGCAGTAGACCATCTTAACCTCGTTCTGAAAACCAGGCTTATTGCCTAAGTTCCACTGAACGTTCTCTCATCCATACGCCAGCCGCCACCCAGCAAAATCGATTGACAAATTTCCACAGAAGCCAGCTGCAAATTAAACTTCGGGAAGACTTCAAAACCTTCATCCTTCTCCACTTCCTCCTTCGAAAGCCATCTTCCCACCGACCCACAGACACGGTTACCGTCTACGGCAAAACAACGAGTTATGAAAGAAGGAAAAGAAATAACGATGAAGCGAACCCAGGGCGGGTGGTTCGGCAGGACAGCGGCTACAACGGCGAGTGATGAATGGAGCGGGGTATGTCCCGGAGCCCGGGGTGCCTCACCGCGGCCAGCGCCGGCACCCGGAGCGGGCAGAGCGGCGGCCCCGGCGCTGCCCGGCTCGGGCGGCACGGGGCGCGGGCGGCGCTGGGGCCCGGCCTGCCCCGACCCTGAGGAGCCGCGGCCGGGGCGGTGGCGCCGGGGCTCCGCTCCCCGCCGGCCCGGGGTACGAGCCGGGGCCTCCTCGACCCGCTCCCCGCAGCCGAGCCCGGGCCTCCCGCCCCGCCACTCACCAGGATGCGCTTGAAGAGCGCGTTCTCCTTGGGCGGCAGGCTCACCGACGGCATCCTCCCCGCCGCCGGCTACGGCGCCGCCGAGGGGTTCCGAGGAGGAGAGCGAGTGGGCGGGCGGGCGGGCTGCGTCCCGTCCCCGCCGCTCGGCCGCCGCCGACCGCCGCCGTGAGCCTCCCCGCCGGAGCGCGGCCTCTCCCGCCGCCCGCGCCGCCGCGGGCCCGGCCCTTCCCAGCCGCTCCCGGCCCTTCCCGGCCCCTCCGGCCGCCGCGCGCGCCGGGCACCCCGCGCCAGCCCCGGGCGCGCTCACGTGGTCCCGAGCGGCCGCCGAGCCGCCGCCAAAATGGCTGCGCGGCGCTTCCCCCGCCGGGTCACGGCGGCCCCGCGCATGCGCCGCGGCCCCGCGCCGGCCCCGCCCCGCCGACGGTGCGGGCTCCGCCGCGGGGCCGGGGCCGGCCCGGGCTGGTTCCGGCGCGGCGGCGGCGGCGGCGCCGCTCGGTGCCGGCGGCGGGCGGGGAGAAGCGGGGGGCCATGGGGTCGCGCAGGGTCCGCGCAGGAGGAGCCGGCCCGCACGGGAGCCGGGGCGCGGGCGGGGCGGGGCGGGGCGGTCCCGCCCCCGCGGGCGGAGCCGGGTCCGGTCGACAAGATGGCGGCGGGCCTGAGGGCGGTGAGGCGCTGGGGGCTGGCGGCGGCAGCACCACCCCGCCTTGGTGAGCGGCGGCGGGGCGGCGAGAGCCCGTTCGGAGCGGGCCGGTGGGCTTTGCCCCGGTTCGGCCCGGTGACCTGGGGCCGCGGGAGCTTTGCTGCCTGTGCGGGCGGCGGTGACCCCCTAGGCAGTCTGAGTCCGGGGCTGGAGGAAGCAGCTTCGGTGGCAGCTTCTCTCCTTTTGCTGTTTTGAATCGAAGCCCATTAGTTGTTTTTTAATCTTTAATTTACCTGCTCTGAGTTGGTGTTGCTTCCAGGCTGGAGGCTCAGCCGCGGTGCTGGTGCCGGCCCTTCCCAGCAGGGCTGTGCCCGGAGCGCACCTCAGGGGAGGTGGGGAAGGGCCGGGGCTGGGGGCTTTAGGCAGGGGACAGCGAGCGGCATCCTTACAGAGCAGAAGGTGCTGGGGGGAAAGAGTTACTGTGGCTGGGGAACGGGCAAAAGGCGCCGCTTTTGAGTTGCTGACGCTCCGCCGTCCCCTCTCTCGCGGATCAGCGCCTGCTGCGGGGATCCTGCGGCGGATCGGCCGTAGCAATGCCATAGAGACCACTTCATCATTGCATTCGTTGGGGGTTTGCGTTGCGGTTGGGGTTTTTTTTTATTTTTTCCCTGATTGCGTGAATGTCGGTAAGTAGTTGGTAGTCTAACCCTGAGGAATGTTAATGCGTTTGTAACTTTGTGCCTTTTTAGCTTTTACTCGTTCTGCGTTTGTTGTGAAAAAAGCGAATAATGCCCAACCAAACTGGCTGGGAGTTGGCTTGGCGTTTGGCACCAGTGCTGCCTTGTGGGCTTTTGTAAGTGTTTTCATTTGGTTTTGTTGAACTTAACTATTCCTTAAAAATCATAGTAGTGATATGAATGCAGTGACTGCAATCTACTGAGTTTATTGGAGTAGTGGGTGGTCATAGCACGTGTAAAGATTGAAGAATGATTATGTTCATTATTTATGTTTTCCCAGCTTTATGTTGTGCTCTTATTTTAAGAAATGAGCACCTTTTTGAGCTTCTCTCTGTTGCAAACTTAAAACAGCCACAACAATTAATTCTTCAAGCCTGTTGGATTAATGCTTTGGCATTATTTTCCCCGTGGTCTTTTCAAAAAGAAAGATGACCTGGGGATGTGCTCAGATAATGTTGTGCTTATCACACTACCAATTCTCTTTTTACTTTTCATCTGGTTAAGGTGGTTTTAGCTGATTTCAATGGATAAGACCCTTTTTCCTCATGCAGGTGCAGATGTGAGATATTCTCTGTTTCAGAGAACTCACACTTTATGGTGCTAAAGTAAGCAGAGTGCAGGAGCTTCGGGAAGAATCATGCAGGATAAGCAGCACTCCCACAGTGACAGTGTTTTCAGGGTGGGATGGATTCCCTTTGGGGTTTTCCCCCGTTTTTTGGGAGCGGTGAATTAATTGGCAGTGGGAGGCTCCGCCCCCCCATCTGGTCAGGAGAGAATGTTTGTCCCGTGAGGCATTGTTCCCACGGCCTTTTCAGCTGATAACTTGGATGTGTTGTGCTCTGGATGGTCCCAGTTCCATACTGGCTTGCGTTCTGATTAACAGGTATTTATATATATTTATATATCCTGTAGAACGCTGTTGTCTGGGTCCAGCTGTGATTTGTATAGCTGTTTATAACATGCTGCTGTTTTACAGCTTGTCAAGCAGCACAATGACGATGTGATGGAATATGAGAGAAGAAAACAAGCAAGAGGACATAAGTGTACAGAATGTTCATAGTAAGTGTGCACACACCTGCTTTTGACTTAGCTGAATGCAAAATCTGAAGATCTTGGACACCTTTTAGGAGTCAAGATACTGAACTGACTTATATTCTTCTTTTTGTCCTCGGTACTTTGCCTTTTGGCTTTTGTTATTCTTTTAACTCGTTCCCAGCTTTAAAATGATGAGGTGGCTTATCTGTATTTTCATGTATTCACTTGTGTGCATATTCCTTCTCAGCTTTCTACTTTGAACATGCACTCTTAGAAAATAACGCATCTCTTACAGTGTCTGCAATAGACAGAGATTGTAAATTGAATGTCTCATAAATGGCTCAGTGGCAAGGAAGCAAGAGTGACTAACGATAACTTATCTTTCCATCTTGGTTTTTATTCTAACACGTATACAGTGGGGTATGTTTTTTTCTCAGTTTCACTTCTGTGTTGCACATAAAATGATGTAAAGTCAGTGCCTGTAGATGTGCACTCCAGGTTGTTGTCCCTTTTCAGTATAAAAAAACCATAATTTGTGTTTCTGCCAGCTTTGGGCATTATGGCCTCAGAGCAATTCATATGCCACATGAAAAAAATTCCTTATACTATAGGAAAAGTCATGGTGCTGTGGTTATTTTTCCCCATAAACATTCCTCTCCAGATAAAAATGAAGGACGTTATGTTTCTGACCACTTCCATCTCATCTATATTTCTTATTGCTAATAATTTTTTCTTTTCTTTCTTAGGCTGATGACATGGTCACAAGGAGATGTGCTCTACAGGACAAGGCGAATGTGGTCATTGTCCTACAAAAAATGAGCACGGAAGAAGTAAAAAGTTATCTAATTACTTGTATGTTCATACATTTCATGTGCATAATTAAAAATAAATTATAAAGTCTGCAAGAAACCTGAGGCTACTTTCTTTGCCATTAATATTTTATTCTCCTGGTCTTGAATTTGTTTTATGGGGCATTTCCATTTCACAGTTGATCGTTCTTATTTTCAAAACTGTCTTTGCTATTCTGGAAGGTGTATTACAAAATTAGGCATCAGATGAAGTTCAGTAAATACTCGGAAGCGTATTTTTGCTCTGCCGTAGCTTTCACTGCTGCGTTTATAAAATAAACAAATACAAGAATAGGGTCTGTACAAATGCTAAAATACGCGTTTTCCTGTGAGCATTTTGGGACCTGGCCGTCGCTGAAAGGTGCCCACGGAGGTGAGGCTGCACAGCCCGTGGCAGTCCTGGGTGTGAGCGCTGCCCTCTGAGCAGTTCTGCCCTCTCTTCATGCATCAAGGTCAGCCAAGGACAAAGGCTGGGAAAATGGCATCATGGCAGTCAGTGGAGTATGGCATTAGATGATCGTGGAGGCGACAAAGAAGCTCTGTATAGAGGAAGGAGGAGGATCGGGGCTGCTGCCTGACGGCGTGGGTAGGACAAGGACAGCTGCACAGCTTTGACCCTGTGACAGTCAATATGATCCGAGAGCGGCGATTCACTGCGAGCTTTTCCCTGCCAACACCGAGCTCCTTTGGCACGGCGCTCACCCGAGTGCCCTTCGCCGTGAACTTCGTCGATTTCTCCATTTTTTCCCCTCTTGGAGAAATCCCTTTTTAAGTAAAACAGCGGTTCCTCCCTCTCTCCCGTCTCCTCGGTCAATGCCGTCCCGTTATTCCCGGCTCTGTTGCTGCAGCCAGTACCCAGCGCCGTTCGCTTCCCGCGGGGCCGGTGGGTGTCGGCACTGAGCCGCCGCCTCCCCGCGCTGCGGCCGCGGCTCCGCTCCATCCCCGGCTCCCCCCGGCCGGGAGCGGCGTCCAGGTGCGCGGGGCGGGCCCGCGGCTCGACCCGCCCCGCCCCTCCCCGCGGGCCCCGAGGCGGGAGCGCCGCCGCCGCCGCCGCAGCCCCGCCACGCCGAGCGGCCGGGAGCGGGCTCGGTTCCGCCGCTCCGCCCGCCACCATGTCCCTGTGCCGGGCCGCCTCGCAGGCGCTGGCCTCCCGCCTGAGCAGGGCTCCGGCCGCCGCCGGCCGCCTCAAGCAGCGCGGTACGCGGGGCCGGGCCGGGCCGGGGGGCGGCGGAGGGGACGCGCCAAGGTCGCGGGCGGGGGCGGGCGGGAGCTGGGAGCGGCCGCTCGCTCATCCCGGCACCGGCACCGGCTGCCGCGGACCTCCGCCGCCGCCCGACGGGCAGCCGGACCCCGGGACCCCCTCCCCACGGCAGCGCGGTGGGCGCTGCTGCCTCCCCTTCCGCGTGAAATAGCGGGCTCCGCGTCCCCCGGTAGGGCGGCCGGCCCCGGGAGGGAACGGGAGCCGGCCCGGTGTGCCGCAACCGCGGCTCCTGGCGCGTCGGGGCTTGTGTAACCAGCGGCGAAACCAAAACATCTGCCGGGCCGGGGATGGGCGATGGCAGCTTGCTGAGCGCTGTCCTGCTCTAGCTGGCAGCCCCGGGGGAGAGGGTTAAGGACAGGCTGCTGCCGAACGAGAATATAAACGTACGCAAATCCATTAGGATGCCCGGCTGTTGGAGAGGAGTCAGATGATGCTAAAGATAATCTGGCACGCCCGGTGGCAATGTTTTGACGTTGCGATTATTTTTGCAGCTGTCGGTTGTGATGCTCGGAGCCATTTTATTTTTCATGAGCGCTTTTTCAATGAGACGCTTCTCACCTGGGGTCGAGGCACCAAATTCAGCAGAAAGCTTTGTTGACCAATAGAATTATGTGTTTTTCATGGGTCTCTTTTTGAGATGTACAGATGAATCCAAGGCTGTAGTAAGAATCGGTTTATAACAAACGAATGGGTAGCGCTGCTGATAGAATTTAATATGTACCCAATCAGGTAAAAAACTGTAAAACCCTACCTCTCTGCCCTGTTCATGAGGTGAAGGATTTGTATCAAAGTGTCAGCAGTCTGGGAGTTAAAGAACATGGATTCAAACGAAAAAAAGCTTTTAAATATATTCCCTGTCATTATTATATAACCTGAAGAAAGAATTCATTACTTCTGCTGATCATAAGGAATAAGGACAAATTAATTGTTTTACCTACTTTAGTCAGGAACTATTTTATGTTCCTTTTGTGGGTTTTTTTTAACATTCCTTAGTCTATATAGACTGTGCCCAGTACTTAGAAGCTGATGACAGACAATGTAGTTCACAGATAAACCCCTCCTAGGAAGAGCTCAGCCGTGTACCTTATTCACTTGGGCACCACACCCTGTGTAACTCAGTCACAGGACACATCAATAAGCTGTACCTCTCTGTTTTATAATCTTTTTGCACCATTCTTTCCCATAGAGAGTTCAGATCCCGTCATTCTTTTTGTGGTCATATTTTAGCAGCACTTTACACCAATTTGCCTTCTCGTAGCACCTCCTCGCCAGATGTCATCTGGGAGAGTTCCTGGCTCCTCTGGAGACAGCATGATCATCTATCTCCTCGCTGGCGTGGCTGCTTTTGGTGGTTTGTTTTATGTAAGTGTTTGGGGATGGAGCTGCTGGCGCTTTCTGGGCCGGCACGGTATAAGCTGTGTTCTGGGTTAAAGGGTGTGGTCCAGACGCAAACCATCAACGACTGTAGGATATTGTAGCCTATAGCTAAGTGCAGCCTCACTTAGAAACCAGCTCCAGAGAATTTAGTGAAGCTGAAAGCCGATTGCCTGCCTGTTTTACTGTTGCTTTGATAACTAGTGCTGGGTCATTCTCAGAGGAGAGCATATTTAAAACGATGTGGAATTAATGTGTCCAAAGATGGAGCAAGGCACCTGTCCCTAACCCCTTGCCTTGGCTTGTCCACCAGAAGCATTAGCGATATCTCAGAGTGGGCAAGGCAGATGTGAAATGAGTGATCTGAAGTTTCAAGGGGAAGATAGGAACCTTGTTAGATTGGGCACAATAAAAGAAGATAAGAGCATTAGTTACTTCAAGAAAGCACGTTAAAGTTTTGTAAGCATCTGTTTTTGTTAAGCTTTTCAGTAACCGTTCTCTTCCCTGCTTCTAAACACATCTGATTCTGTGCTTCACATCTCTAAATCCCCTGTTTTCTAGCTTACTTCTACCCCACTCCCCCAAGGTCTGGGATAGTGGCTAGCACACCCCAGAGAGGTACATATGTCCCTGTCCCACAAAGTAATCCTCTTGAATGGTAAGTAGCTATTTGTTCAAAATATCAAACACGTATGAGGATTGCATTTCTGGACGAATAACATATTCTCTTGCTGTCACATTTTTACCACTCTCTATATAAAAATATGTATTCTTAATGTAATTATCTTTTAAAACACTGCAATTCCTGGACCGCTGCAGCACTTCAAAAGCTGCATGGTATATTGTATTTGCTTTAACAATGGAGAAATATGAAATATGGAAATACATTAGCATAGCAGACTGTTAATTTTTTTTTAACCTTGCTTAGGATAAATTTTATTCATGTTTCAAGATGGGGAATAGCACTTGCCTAAAGTCCCTTCTCTCCCCGTCCCCTCTTTGTGTTTGGTGTGTTTGTAGGGATGTGGCTGTAAATTCAGGTATAATTCCCTTTCAGGCCTACAGAGTAGTCAATTCATCCCGCAGCAAGGTTACCGAACATGCAAGCACCCTTCACGAGAGAGCCGAGGGCTGGAAAAGCCATCCTTGGCCCAGGAAGGGTGAGTTAAGCTCTTCTCTCTTGTTCCCTGGGTACATGAGGATTTGGAACACATTTCTGGATTGTCTAATCAGGCTTTAGCACTGCCCAAGTTCTTGTCTGAACTGGGTGAGTGGGAGTGAAGACAAAGGTGGTTGGTGCAGTGTTGTTCTGTCACAGAGCCGCTGCTGCACAGATTTTGGTAGTGGCTTTAATGTTCAGGCAGGGAATCTGGTCTTTGATCCACCTGTGGAGTCTCTTTGGATGGAAAGAGTTGATGTGTGAATACTATTAATGGTATAATGGTTATTTGATTTACTGGAAGCTTAATGAAACTTGACTGAATATGTAATGCTGTCAAAATCGGTTTTGTTCTTTTGTTTTCAGTGGGGGGGAGAAGATAATATCTTTTTCTCAGTCAACAGGTTGGCTTCAGGCCACGTGCCATCAGGAAATACAGTTCAGCAGTGAAAAAACACCTAGATTTAAAAAAAAAAAAAAAAAAAAAATTAACTTGGATCATTTTTTTTTGTCCTGCAGCTTTGATTTTGTCTTTTCTAATTTGGGGTTAAATGAAATGCAGGCGTTACCTAAATGTATAGCGAATCCTCACTTAGCTCTTCATGCTTGAATAATTAGACCACGTTAGTTCAAATACTTGTAATGGAATGTTGTCCCTGTCCACATCAATTAGTGTTACAGCATTAGTGTAAAAGGTAGAGCTTTTTCCAAGCATGGCCTTGCTAGGAAAAGCAATCAGGAAAATTTCTTAAGCAATTATAACATTTCTTTTTATTTTTTTATTTGGTTGTTATTGTAAAAAATAAATAAAGTCTCGAAGCCAGAGCACTTGAAGCTCTTCCTTTTTTTTTTAAAATGTTGACATCTAGGGAACTGATTTAATGTATTTCCATGCACACAAAGAATAGATTTGAATAAAGTATCTTGCGTTTAAATTTTGTTTTCAGTGTGAGGACACGGTTTAAATTGTCTGCCTCTATAATTTTTTCTTCAGAAGTTGTTAGCCTTGAACTTGTACAAATATGCTTTAGTTTCGGAACTTTAAAATCACAGATCTTAAGATTTAAAGTAGTCAAATATCTTCATTTCCAAAACAGAAAGCAGCTGAACACAGTATAGTTTTGAAACTCAATTTTTTAAATAAATGCTGAGAATTCAGCCCCAATTTACAATCCTTCATTGTCCTTAAAATAAAAAATGGAACCAGGACCAAAGCAGGTCTCTCCTAGGGACCCGGTCTCCTGCTGTTTGGGGCAGAAGTGAGGATTACCCTTGTCACATTCTGACTGCCGTGGTTGGGAGACCAGGGAAGCATTAAGCAAAGCTTCCAACATATTCCTGGTGATGTCAGTGAACTCCCCTTTTCTCTGAAGGTGCGAGGTGCTGAGTTTTGGTACCCACATGTTGGAGTGAAATACCTGCAGTGCTGAGTGCTCAGCAGCTGATCTTGAGTGCTCTCCAGACATCCCATCATCTGCTGCTTTGTGCTGCTTAATAGGTCACATGAATGTCACAGCCAGTGGCAGAGGATCACTGCCCCCCTTTTTTATTGATAGTAAGAAGTCCAAAATGTTTCTAAGGGCACTCAGTGAACACAGTTGAAACTTGTTTCCTGTATTATTTTCAATATTTGACTTCTGAATAAACGCTCGACCCAGAGTTTTTGTTGGACTTCTGAGCAGCTAATTCCAGTTCACAGTACAAATCCACCATTGAATCAGCTCCTTTTTGAAATCCTTCTTCATCCCCAGCTGTGTACACCCAAAAGAACAGAGCGTTAAGAACGAGCATCAGTTCTGTTCTAACTTTTCCTACAGAATCCTCTGTGTGCCTTCTCAAAAGAATTGACACCCTTCTTCCTCCCCTTTTTCTCCCGTTCCCTGCACGGTCATATTTGTGTGGTTATCTTCTCACAGAGTGTTAGCAGAGCGTTGCCTTTCCCAGAAGTGCCACTGCAGTTTGTTTCCCTGTGCATTCTTTAGAGTCAGTCCTTATACAGATTTTCACAGTAAACCTTGCAGTTAAAAATTCTGTTCTGGGATTTTTTTTAGGGGCACATTAAATCAAGCTGAAAATAAGCTCTAAAACAGAGCTGGTAACCGTAGGAAGTGGCGGATAGAAAAGCAGCGTGCCCGTGGCATATTTGCTGCCTGTGGTAAAAGAACTTTCTAGGTGGGAGAACTTAATGCCGGAGAGCAGCTGGTCAGAGATGCTTTTGACAGGATTTTTGTGGTTTCTCGTGTGGGGGAAAATTCTCCCCTTACATCTGAACCCAAAATGTTTGTTACAGAGAAATGAACAAGTCTGTCAAAACAAGGGAAACAATCATTCTAGGGTTTTCTGTTCATTTAGAGGGCTGAAATTATATTTAATGACCTTTTAATTAATTATTTTAATTCGAAAGGGATCTGACAGCAAATTTTCTGTGCCTCTTTTTAACTGAAGGCTACTCTCAAATTAGGGAGGGATTTAAAAAGCCCCTGGAAGAAGCCTGACTCAAAGTAGCCATAGAAAATCTGGGACATCATTTGGAATGTAAAATGATGTTTGGCTTGCAGGATGTTCTACTTGCTTATTTAGTGAGCTCTGAGTTTTGTCTTCCGTTTGTTGTTTGTGACCTTTAAGCTCGTTCCTGATTTCCTTCTTTTTTAGCTGTGACTTTTCTTTTTAACTCGTCACAAGCTGATTCAATCTTTCTAATCTATACTCTGCTTTTACACTTTCCAGACTCTCTAATCATTATGCTTTTACGCTTTCCAGACACCAGGGAAATCTCTTTCCAAACCTGAGGAAGTTAAACACAAACAAAGGACAGTCGTTCACCATTGGGTACATTGCAGCCTACCTTGGGATGCCTTTTATACCTTCTCTTGTAAAACTCCATTCGTGTGAGACTTTAAAGGAGCTACCTATGTTTGCAAGGCCAAACCATATTGAGCTTATTACTGAATCTGCTTTGTAGAAGGCAGTTCTGGGGTGGAGAAGCTGGCTGTTCTGAATTAATGCACTCTATATTTGACTATCCAATAAAGTGTACTGAATGCTGAGCTTGGCTGTTAGCCTGTTCTTTGTGTAATGAGTTTAAGTTGGTGTTTTGTTTTTGGTTTTTTTGTTTTTGTTTTTGTTTTTGAACAGTGCTTTCTTAAAGGGACATGATCAGGTTTGCATAATGTAAAGTTTGGATTTTTACTGAGCAATGAATGGACTCGTCTTGAAACCTGAACACAAAATGATCGGCTTTCACGGGCACAAGAAGACCAAGAGATAAAATTGATCCGTTTAGTTTTTAAACAGATACAAAAAGAGTCAAACAAACTCTGACCGTGTCTCTTTAAGCTCTTTTGTGTCAATTCTCACGTGGTTTGTGCTGCATTACAAGCTTTATTTCCAGTTCTATTTTTTTCGCACGGTGAGCTGGTTCTGGCGGTGAACTTGTGATGAACAGTGGGTTTATAACTTTCCCTTTGTGAACCTGTTGTTAGTGCATGTTTGCATGGTGAGCATCTCTGTTGCCTCGTGCTGTTAACTTGTCTCAGCTGAAATTTGAAGCGATGCATGACTGGGAAACACTGTTCTTCAGGCTCTAAGGAGTCGGACCCGCGGTGGCGTGAATGAGTCTTTAAAAGGGAGCTGTGAGTTGTAAAAAGAAAACAGTCAGTCAGAAGTGGTCGTGTCTCGTGTAAGAAAGTGAGCTCTGACCACTTAAAATTGCCAAGTTATTTCCTTACTTACACAATTACCATGTGGTAACTCCAGAGAGTCATGCTCCCTCTGGCACCCGTGTGTGTGTCCCATCACCGTCCCTCTCAGCAGAGTGGTTTGAGGCAAACCCTTGGCCAGGTCCTTTGTGATCCTTCCCTGCACCCCCAGCACTTGCTTTAAGCCACGGTTCCTTTTCTTATCACACCTCCAAGATGTTATGAACCTCAGTAATTAAGAATATGGTTTCCTCATCTTGTACACATAGTTTTTTGATGCCACATTAGACAATATGGAGGATTAATTATTGATCCTTTTGTGTTGTTGTTGTGGTTAATTGTGATCCCAAACCTCAGCTTACCACTTTAAGTTTAAATGAGGATGATGATCAAAAAGTAGTTGGTGAATGTTTTTGTTGCATGCATGCATTTTACTCTCTTTATTGCATTGACTAAATCCTTTGAAGGTGATGAAGAAGAGGCAGATGAAGTCACCGAAGCACAGAAGGCCGGGGCAGAGGCTGACGCAGCAGCTGCTGTTGAACCTGCAGCGCAGGACGAGAGTGCTGGACCCACAGCACAGGATGAGACTTCTGGGGTATCCCCAGGAGCTAGAGGGGAGGATGACTTACAGGCTCCAGAGGCACCCCAGGCTGTGGAGGAAGCACAGCAGGAAGCTGCTGCTGATTCAGAAGCTGCTGCTAATTTGGAACTTGCTGCCGATTCAGAAGCTGCTGCAGTCCAAGGTTAGCTTTTGAACGTGGTTTTTGAGTGTGTGTGTTGTGGGTTCTTAAAGCTCTGCCTCTTACAGAACACTAGGAATGAGCCTCAGTGTTCCTAATGGAGTTTGTCCTGCAGTGAAAGCTAATTCAGGCATTAACCTGACATATCATGAGCAAAATGTAATTAAGTTCATTAAATCAGCGTCTCTGAAAGCATCCTGCCTCTGGCACCAGAGTTACGGTCTAAAAGAGGTAGAGTCAAATGCTTATTTTACTACCCCATCCTATTAAGATATTGAGGATATAATGTGGTCAGTCAAACAGTGATCTAGTTCTCAAGGGTTTGTTAAGGAATCTAAACACTTCAGTTCACTCTCCATTCCAGAGATATTCACACTGAATAATGACATCTCTTCTATCAATGTAACTTAAACAGGATCTCGCATAGCAAAGAAAATGCTGTCATGGCCTCAGTTTCAAGGATATACTAGGCTACATTTTCACAACACAATAAAACATCAAGTTGTTAAGCACTGAAATGGATAAGTGGCAAAACAGTCAGTATTTTGAGCTGCCAGGATGTGTGAAATATTTTGGTTTATTGTGCTTTTTGAAAAATTGCAATAATGCAAATGCAAAACTGTCCATAAAGTGCACAAGATACAGGATTATAGTTAAATTTGGCAGATTTTAAAGTTTGGGGGGTTTTTCTGTTTTTTTTTTTTTTTTTTTTTTTACTATTAATCTTGAGAGGATCTGTCCAAAACACAGCTCAAACTGAGATTAAAGTATTTTGACTGCAAATTTATGGGTGTTTATCGTAGCACTGTCAAAGGTGTTAGCAGATTCGGAATTATTTTCATTTTCTTCCTTGGTGACTCCAGTGAGAAATGGATGCATCTTAATTGCCTTTTTAACAAAGAAACTCGAGAAATAGTGCAGCACTATTAATTGCTGAGTTTTATGAAAGGTCTGGATATGAATGCAATTTTAATTCAAATGTGAATAGTTCCTGTGCTTGTCTCTGAAACAATCTATTACAAATAACATTTTAAAGCAATACTTAGTCTGATCTGCTGTAAAAGGGTTTATAGAAGTAGAAGTAATTACCTTGGTAGTGATTATTACTGCTTACATATTGGAATATTTATAAGGTAGTAGTTAAAATACCTAGAGCCCTAAAAAATTCCATTTCTATGGAATATTTAGACCACTTCATTTAGAAAGGAAGTCGTTTGTTGTATGATAAATTCGGTGAATCGGAGCCATTGAGAGATAGGTTTAAAAAGGTCTTGCAGCATTTCTTGCTCCACAGAGCAACTGCAAAATTTCCCTTTAATTTCATAAGCACTTGCTTGTGTCTGGAAGCGGTTGTGTATCCCTTTAACAGTGCTTAGCTAGGAACAGCTGTCAATTGCTGGATTAAGGTAGGATCTTCTGTATGGTGAATGTTTCTGCCATTTTATTGAAGAGGCTCTTCCCTGAGAAAGGGAAGCTAGGATCTTCCCTGAGAAACATGGAGCATAAATTGATCAAGTATTAGGAAAAAAAAATTCTTTCCTGTGAGGGTGGTGAGCAGTTTCCCAGGGAAGCTGTGGCTGCCCCATTCCTGGGAGTGCTCAAGGCCAGGTCGCTTGGGGCTCTGAACAATCTGGTCTGGTGGAAAGTGTCCCTGCCCGTGGCAGGGGGTTGGAACGAGATGGTCTTTGAGGTCCCTTCCAACCCAAATCATTCTCTGATGATTCTGTGATTAGATCTGAGGATCTCGTTCTGGACATGTCCACGTCATGCACTTAGTGATCACTGTTTGATAAGAAGGAGTATGGCTTGGAACTGTTAGTTCTTCTGGAAGTGGAGGAGCTCTTTAGAAATTCCTGATTTCTAAGATCTAGTATCTCTGGCAACACACTTACTGAAGGAAACAGCACCAGAACCAGGCTTGTTGACAACTGGAAGCTGTCAGGGAGCCTGAGGGCCATCCCAGGTGCCCAAACCTTGCTGCAGCGGTTGTCCTTGGCTGGGTAAAGCTAGCAGGAGCAAACCTTTGGGGTGTAAAATTGCCGAGAAATTGAAGCAAGGGAGCGTTCTCCTTGCCTGGTCTCTTGGGGGTTCCTGGGATGCTAGAACTCGCTCCTGAGGGTGCCTGTCCTGTGCCACTGGTCCCCAGTGCAGATTGCTGGGAACAGCTGCTGGTGACAGGAGGCCAACCCTGGGGACCTCGCCATGGTTCACGTGAGGTTGCACCCAGCGTAACCAAAGTCCTGGCCTGGGAGGCCGGACAAGCTCCTGCTCCAGGTCACCTTAGCGCTCCCTGCTCCCTCAGCCAGCTCTCCTCATCCCGGTCCTGCCTGCAGGAGAGCGGCACGGCTCCCAGAGCAGTTCTCCCCAGCTCCTGGGCACGGGAGGGAGGCCACCAGCAGCACTTGGTCTGACACACAGGCCTAAACCAGCATCCCTCTCCTCTAAGCTGTGCAAGAACTCGTTTCCATTGGTATCCACTCACGAGAAGATGGGGGATTGTTTCAAAAGCTCTCTGCTCTCTCTGTACCACTTTGTTCAGTGCCTACTTGCAGCCAACAGCTATTGGTGGTTTTTTGTTTTTTTGTTTTTTTAAATTCTAATTAAAATCCTTCTGGATACAACTTCCAGTTTTGGATTTAACCATCTTTATCATTCATGTTTTCTCCAGTTAGAGGAAAAAAAAAAAAATAGCATAGCTCCACTTTTGCTGAGGTAGAGAAGGATTTTTCCTTCAGAACTGTGGAAAAAAGGATATATTTTAGTAGCTTCTACTACTTTTATTGGCAACTTGGTGTTACTTCTGCCACTGTGTAACTTCTGCAATTTGCTGTGCCTTCTGATGAAGGTGTAAGTATTTTTATTGTTGCCAGTGAACCTCTGCTTTTTCAAATGCCATTGTTTCTTTTAAGCTGTAAGGCTTTCCCTAATGTTTGGAAGTGCAAGCTATGAAGGGATGCCTGTCTCCAGCTCCTGTTTACAGGTAATGTAAACGTGTGATTATACGAGGATGTGCAAAAAAACCCCCACCCAAACCAAAACAGATATCAAACAAACAAAATAACAACCCAGCCTTGCATGTGGGTGCTTAATACTTAATCAGTTTAATTTTCATTTCAGACAGTTAACAATTGTACCTGCCTGGAATGTTCTCCAGGCTTCAAGTTAAGATTTACAATCCACCGCTGGTATCTGGAATTCTGTGAAATACTGTTTCCAAAAGAAGTACTGAGCTATGTTACTCTGTTTCCAAGGTTTTAGCTTCCTCTACAGTCCGATTTTCTCCACCTTTTTCTTGCTTGAGCCGTCACTCGTGGTTACTGCCTTAAATTCCTGTTGTTCCCCTTCTAGTGTACTCTGTGTCTGGGCCCATAAATTAAGTGTTTCTTCAGACAAACCAAATGCTGTAAAATTCACAGACTGGCAAGCTGCTATTTGGATTAGGCAAGGTTGTTGCATCTGTGACTTCTGGCATTTGGGTTGCCACCATCAGCTCTTCTCCAACCCTGGTATTGAGGCTTGAGGTTTTGGCAATATCAGCTGAAAGAACAGAAGCAATTAGCTTCAAACTGTGCTTTTCCAGGCTTCTTCCTGACTTCTCTAGCATAGGTAGCTTGGTTTTTTTCCTTCTAATTTTGGAAGTGTCCAAGGGCATGGTCTCTTCTCTGTTCGCTATTTCCAAGGCCATTTGAGTGAGTGACTGGGTTTGGGGAGGATTAGTGTGTGAATGTGCCAGTGTTTTCCATGCTAAGCTTCAAACACACTACAGTGCCAGTTGTCTGCAGCCTAGAGAAACAAATGGAGGCTGCTCCGGACGGGAGTTGCTGCTTTTGGGACGGGACTTTTGCTGACCCCATCACGCAGTGATGCCAAGCAGACAAAAGCACCCGATAGAATCAGTGCACGCCGGCTTGGCTTGGTAAGTAACCAGATTCTGGGTGTGCTGACACTGTTAGTGCCCAGAACATTTCCTGAAGAGTCCTGGGAGTGATTTGCAGTTGCTCATCCTTATTCGGAGGCTTTCAGAATGACGTTGCTCAGAAGAACAGACACATCCTCCTAGGCATCTATTTGTGTGAGATGGGAGAGTGAGGACCTTCTCCTCTTCACTGATTATGATAGACTGTTCTAGCTAAATTAGGCCCTAAGAAGTTGTATTATGTAAAAATCATCCTATGGGGGAAGTATCTGTACCTGGAATTCCTGTTGGGTATTTCTGTTTCACATTTATCACGTTCTTTTATCTGTCTCTTGGACTGCTGCACTTATATCTCTCTGATTGCCATACACTGGCCACTAGTCTCTTCTTCTTCCTGTTTTTCCTTCATAAAACTGAGTTTTAGGTCAGTCATCATGGCATAACTGGGAAATCTGTTGGAAGAAAGTGAACAATATTTAGGAAAAAAAAAAAATCTGTAAAAGCTCTGAGCATCTGAAAACCCCAGCTGGTGCATGGAGAGAATGTTTAGTTTTGATCAGCTTAGCCAAAAAGAGAATTTTACAGCATGCACTGGGCTGAGGAGGAGGATTTTGGTAAAATGGATAAAACCCTAGAAGTGCCCAGCTAAGAGTGCAAACAAACAAGTGGGGGAGAACTTCCTATTTGTCTATTCTAGAACAAGGGGACAAGCAGCTTCTCAAAATAATACTAAAGCTGGTAGAAGGACATGCAGTGAATAATAATGCCTAAATGAATGTCACTATTAAGGAGAAAATACTGCTTTCACTAGTATTAATAACTCATTGTCAAGACTTAAAAAGAACATTAAAGTAAATGTATGTATTTAAATTGGAAAGCAGCAAGTCACTTTGGACAACCAAATCTGTTAGCATCTAATTTACTGCACACAGTATTACCTGTGCTTGAAATTTTCCTGTAAATACAACAACCATAGGAATACTGTTAGTCTCCTGCTTCAGAGAAAAGACAGCAACAGGCACCCCTTGCTGTTTTCCTGTGGGGGCAGTTCAAACTAGAATGGGAACAATGGGGATTTTGATGTTAATTTTTGGGCAATGTTTCTTATAGCAGAGAAAGACATCCTTTTCAAGCAGCTGCTTTGCTCCTTTAAAAACCATGGGAGTGGTTAAAACTTGGTGCATTACTTTGTATGAGGAATGTTAAAGAAAATGTCTTAGTTAAAAGTTTTTTTAGAACTCCTGAAGGATTTAGTACATCAAATTATTAGGGTGTTTTCATACACATGGTCTATATTAACTTGTGCTGGTTTTCCTTGTGTTCCATTCCAATCAGCAACTAAAGACTGTTCTGTGTTTAAAACAAACAAACAAACAAACATGGTGAGTTGCTTCTCATTGCTGCAATTCCGTGCCACAGAATATAAAGCAATATTCTTGAAGTTTTATGAGATATTATAAACTATTCAGGATTAATGTGACACACAGTTATACTTTAATTGTGAGCATTATAGGCATCTCTGAATCTTTTTCACATTGTTGATTGTAGAATAATAAACTCTCTTCAAGGGAGTTTTCTGGTCATTAGTATGAACTAATGAGGCTTTTCTTGGGAACTAGTGACCTACATGAGGCACAAACAACCTGTGATGTGCTCGGCTGATTGAACATGTTTCTCTTTCTGTATGGAGTGATGAAAACTCTTACTCTTAATAATGTGCTTCGTTAATGCCATGGTTTAGGCTCTCAGCTGGACCTCATGGATTTTTGTCTGGGCTGCTTGTGGATGGCTTGCAAAAAGGAAAAGATGTCATGTTTGTACAGGGGAAGGTTTATTAGAAATCCCAGCTTGCCTTTTTTCGTCAAAGACCTTGGGCTCTGAGCCTTTGGTGTGTGTTCCTCCTGTGCAATAGCTGGAATGCCAGAGGGACTGAGCTGGTGCCCGTGGGCTCTGGTGAGGGGGGGCTGAGGTTGAGGCTGCCTTCGTGTTGTGTCCGAGGAAACGGGGCCAGGGGGGTTCCACAAACCATTCATCAGTTGCCAGCCATTAGTCCCTATCCTGTGCATTCAAGGATAGGATCGAGCAGAGTGCAGAATGATCAGTGCTTTCCTAAGAAATTGTTATTTCCTTGACTCTGTTTGGAGCTGCAAAGTTCATTTTTTCCTGTGTGGAGCTCCAGTGCTGATTTCACAGTGTTGTAGAGAGGCATTAGTCTGTGGTACCTTTTTTCCTTTTTAAGCCCAGTGTTGAGGTGTTAAGTGTTTCTCCTTTCCAAGCAGCAAGCTGGGTAACTTGCTCTGGCCGGTTGGAATCCTAAATGTTCACTGAATAAAATGCTGGAGGAGGGAGAGAGAGAGAGAGCATTTCAGATGATGCTGAGTGACATTCCTGGTGATGGGATGTTCCTGGTGGGTATCTGCCAGCCCTCCATGCTGGATCTCCTTGGCCAATGGTGCCTGAAGCACTTGGTCACGTTACAGGGACAGCTGCACAGCTTTGCCTCTTTTGTCCCAAACTGCCTCAGTGGTTATTATTCCCCCTGTTCCTATTGACCCATGAACAGAGGGAGGAGCCATGCCTGGGGTGACAGGTGGCTTCTGGTGGAAGCATGGAAGGGGGACCTTAGCTGTCATCACCACCTCAGGATTTGGAACAATTTCCCTTTCCATTTTTCCCTAAGGCTGGTGGAACCAAAAGATCTGAAGTTGCTCTTGAAGGGAATCAGTTTCTTGCTGCTACTGCTGTCTTCTCCCCTGGATTAGACCTGAGTGAGCCAAGCACCCCCACTTCTCGTGCTCTATTTTGCAGGTTTTCTCAAATAAATTCTTGAATTTCTTTCTAAATGTGACGGAATTTGACTTTTAAGAGTCAATTCTATCCACTGCCAGTTTTCCAGGTCTTTAAACTGTGAAAAGGAACTGGGAATATCTTGCTCTGCTCGTCTTAACATTTCAGGGGACATCCTGAGACCTTCAATGGACTTGACTGAGGAAGCTTTCTGTAAACAAAAGCATCACAATCTAATGCAAGATGGTCTCTAAAAGACTGCAAATAAAAGAATGTTTCTAATTTCGCAATTAAATTTGATCTCCCCCCTCCTCTCCCCCTTTGGAATTAGTTTGATATTATAGGCAGCTTGAAATATCAAAGCCTTGTTTTGTACTCCAGCTTTATTTTGTGTGCTCCAGGGGGATTCCATTTGTATGATGCTGGCTAACTTGTATTATTTCAGCTTTATAAAACCAAATTCTTCTGCAAAGAATATTTTTAAAGTAATTGAACCTGGTGTTTGGCATTACAGATACCAGCCTCATCTTGACTGCCTAGGAAAAAAAAAAATCATCATACGAAGGATCTGCTTTAAGTAAAGTGATTCACTCGGAAAAGTGTCTTTTTAAATATCTTTTAATATTGCAGGACACCAGTGCCTGTTTAATTTTTTTGTTGTTGTTGTTTTTAACTGGAAATATCACTTTTAAATGAATCAAAGAATTAGGATTAGAATCAGAATATGTTAGTTTTAAATGTATTGGTAAGGAAATGCAAAACTGAGGGAAGAAATACAGGCTGTACCCCTGAGAAGGCTGGGATTATCCTGTATGGTCGTGTTATAAAACTTCTGTCCTGCTGGAAAGAAATCCCCACCTCTCCCCAAGCAAGGAAAAGACTGAATATGGCTTTCGTTTTAAAGTCTGGAACAGCTGTCTTCTTCATCTCTATTGTAAATAAGGAAAACATGCTTAGAAAACCGCTTAAAAATACCAGGTAGAAGCTTAAAATCCAGTAAGATTAAAATATATACATATAAAATGCACATATTAGTTTATATCAATTCCACCTCCTTGCTTCAAGGTCATCTTACAGCATGTTTTCTACTAGGTGGTAGGACACGACTGCCAGTGTGAGCTGGCCAAACTTTGCACTACAGCTTTACATCCCAGACAAAAATCCAGGCTGGTTCTGCACAAAAACTGCCCCGGGAAAGTTGGAAAGCTTGATTTAAAAGCTTGAAGGCTTTGGGGCTGTGCAGGCAGTAGGATCTGGGCTCTGGAAGTCAGTGCACGTGCGTGGGGTTTCCTTTATTATTAGCAGGAGAGAGTCAATCTGGGTGTGTTATTTTCTGTTATCAGCTGCAGCAAAGATGAGTCAGTCGCACAGGGCAGTGCTTATCTTGTCACTCTGTCCTGCTGGGGGACTGCTGAGCTCAGAAATACTCACACAATTCAAACTGACCATCGTGAGCATGCGGAATTCACCCTGTATTTGGACTGTTTTCTCTTCTCCTGTAAGTGCACAGAAGTGTATGGTTCTGCACTCGCTCTCGGGGCTGCAAGGTCAGCACTTGTATGAATTGTCTTTAAGGACTGCAGGAATTATGGTTACTTTGCAATTACTTTACATAGGAACCAGTTTTTGATGGTGTTTGTCTTTCACTGAAACGATAGGGATAATTTCCTAAAAATTATATTTCTAGGTGAAATGTTGGATATTGTGCTAATAAGCTACTGGAGCCTCTTAAATATGCTGCCTTATTAAAAAAACAAAACCAACACCAAACACAACCAAAACCAACTAAACACAAGCTTTCAAAACAAACCCACGATTTTGTCTGTAAAATCAATTTCCTTTTCTGTATTTATTCAGCTCAAGCCAGATGTGTTTCCACAACAGGAATGGTTTGGTATTGCATTGGGTGCATGTGTAACGTCGCCCGGCCGTGTTCTGTTCCTGCAGGTGCAATTTGGGAGGATGCATTTCTTCTCCAAATGGTTATCTCCTAAAGCAGAGGCGCTAAGGACAGCCTGTAGCTATCTCCTGGGCAGGAGCAGGAAGTATTTTGGTTGGGATTCCCTGTTACATGTCAGTGGATATTGCACAGATGTTATCCACTGTGCAGTGGATGTAGGTTGTGGCTCTGACTAACCTTGGGGATGCTTGCCCTCAAAATCCCTGCTTGTGTCCAAATCCTTCTGAGTGCTTTGGCGACAGCTGTTGATGCAATATGCAAAGCCCCTTGACTACAGTTAGTAAATGTGATTAGTTTGATTCCTCTGAAGCTTGGACTTCTTTTATATTGTCTTTTGTTGAAATCACAGGAAAGTTAAGCTCCGAATTCGGACCTGTAAGTGCTGTGTTGTATAAAAATGCCTGGCAAAACTGAAGAAAGCTGTGGCCAGCAATACAGGGATGCAGCTACTTATCCCAGGAGGAAACCGAAAATTGACAAAGAGCCAGTGAAAAAGCTTGAAAATGACCAACTTTTCAGAAAAAAAATGGTAATAATATACACAGAGGCTGAGATTTTTGCTACCAATATAATACCTTGTATGAAACTGTGAAGCATACCTGCTGTATACTGCAGAGTAATCTGTATATTCTGTAGAGTAACATATCCAACTAGGATGGAGGGAAGCACAACACACCAAATGGAGCAGGAAAATTTTGAAACCATTTAACTCTGGTGCTTTTGATGAAGGATATGTGTGTGCAGGGGGAAGTGTCCCCCAGAGAATTAAGAAAGAGCCCAGTGAACCCTGCTTTTGTGGATATGAAGGGGAGCTAAATAATTTTTGGCAGGCTGGAATTATGACTTGACTGAGATCCATTTGGCAGGAATGCTGCAATTTGGTGTTTTGGTAAAGATGTTAAGGAGCTGGATGGCATTGTTCTGTAAGGATAATAAAGCAGCTGGGCATTCAGTGGAGAGCATCATATTAAATACCATGTGTCCTCACAGCAGAGAAGCAGTTGCACCATTCAGATCATTTTGTTCAGTTACAGCCTGTAGAAATTGTAAGAAAGCTGGCATAAATAGACAAAGTGGATCATAATCATCACTGCATTAAGAGACGCAGGGACATCAGGTTTTCAAACTAATCATCACCCAGGAAACAACAAAGAACCAGTGGAGATAGTGTAACTCCTCTACAACTATTCTGAAAAAATAAAGAAGCTTAATATTTTAGTATTTGAACTAACAAAAGTTAGGGGTGATTTCAGTTACATCCATTATTTGCTGCAGAGTTAATGACAGGCTTATTAACAACTTTGCAATAATAGAACAGAGAGAATTCTTCATCCAAGGATTATGGAAAACGAGTCACCATTGTACCAGGCAGAGATTAAAATATCTTGTATGAAATAGGGTGTTACTGCAGGATTTCACACGGAACAACTGCAAGAGATTAAACCAGATTCAAAAAATATGAAATGCACGCAGACTAAAAAGAAAAAAAAAAAAGAGAGGGTGTGAATAGTACTGGCGTTAAATTTAACATCCAGGGAAACACAAAGGAGAAATGCCTGAACTTTGTAACTCTTTGTGCTACCAGCTGATCAGTAGGGGAGGGTGTGTTGGCCTTGTGAATGGAATACAGAGCGTTTGTTCCGAGACAAACCACCAAAAAATAGGCGGAGATTTGTTCTGGTGTCAAATGAATGCTCAGGGTAGCCATCGGGAGGTTGGAGTCTCCTTCCTAATTTCATGGTGCCCAAAACACTAGAAGACACTTGGACAGTATGGAGTATGACAGAACCAATGCCAAGATGACCTTCCTCAGCCAGACCTTGCTAGAGATAAGGCCTGAAGGATAGTGAAAGCTGCCACGAGCGTGTGCATCGGGACCGCCGGCTGCTGCCACGCTTCTCCTCTCCAAAAAACCTGTGGCACCAGGAAGGGGGCTCCTACCACCTGTGCTCATGGAACACATGGGAAATTCCCTTGAATACAAGTACCAGCTGGAGATTTGTGCCCTAACCGAGGGCAATTTTGTACATAAACATACTGCACCCATTCTACAGGCACAGGTTTTCTAAATGCAACGCCTGCCACAGGAGCCTTTGTATTTTAGGCAGTGACAGGTACTCCACAGAGACATGGATTAACACCTTGGGAGGATGTCTGATAGCCATAAAGGATAATTCAGACCGGAGACAAGTGGTTAATATTTGGTTTCAAGGCAGGTGTTCATGTAGATGACGAATAAACACAGTTCCCATCCAAAAGAAAAGAGGTTTCGTTAAAAAGCAGAAAAGACCATGTTGCTCCCTCTAGTTGCCTACTGATCTACTCTTAGTGCACAAGAAATTAGAACACTCAAGAGAAAAAAAATAAATACTATCAGCCAGAGAAAGAATTTTTGGTAATGTGAGTTGAATTTTGGTTACAAACTGAAACCCAGCAGCTTGTTACCGTAGTGAATATATGGCATTACATCAAGTATTGCTTGCTGTAAAATATCTAATGTTCTGAATTACAAATCTACTGTTTCTATTGCATAGCTCTTCCCTATAAAGGCAAAAGTGCCAATTCTTGACCATTTATTTTTGTGTTGCTTCTTCAAAATCCAGAAAGCATTCTGAAGAATAAATAATTGATGTTCAGAATGTGCTATATTTAACTAGAGGCAAGGTGATATTTGGGGAAAGGTAAGGGATGCTAGCTCTATAAAACTCCTATTTGCTGCATTTATTGAACTCCTAAAGAAGCTGTTTACTTAGCTGTGTTCAATATGCAAGTAGCTTAATACAGGATGAAACAAGAAAGTCAGAGACAAACCTACTGAGCAGTTAAAGAGTGTGATGATGGAGACCTCTGACAGGAAGGCTAGAACAACAGGGTAAGAGAGAATTTACTCAAGTGAAGTTTAACATGCAACTTCTGGGTGATGTGCTCAGTCTTCCTGCAGAGTGTATCTCTACAGAGACTGCCTGTTATTAAATATTACCTACTACAGGCTTTTTATAGAGGCAGATTGCTTTATGCCTCAAGGAGTATTGAAAAATGGCTAGTTGGCAATCACGGAATTGCAGCCTGAATCTTCAGCCTGATGCTAGAATATTTTAACATTGAAACTACCCATGATGTCTTTCCAAGGTAATGTGGAGTGTAGATGTAATGTCCTATGACTTAGAAATCAGAAAACAAAGCAACAGTTTTGACAAGAGATAATAGATACATTAGAGAATTTTTGCCTATGTATGTGCCTATACATGAGAATAGTTCCAGTTTATAGGTTTCTGCCCCAGGGTTGGAAAGAGGCAGACTTCCCCTGGAATTCCATTTGCAAAGTTTTATTCGTACGATAAAATTTAATCATCTGATAGATCTTGTTGTTTTCAGCTACTCCAAGCATGTATGTTGGGCAGGTACTTCATGCTTTGTGAGCCTTGATCGCTCACCCTCATTTATGATGGTGAATGGGAAGCGAAGACAATTGTCTTTCTAATGTGATTAATAGCAACCCTGAGTAAAGTCTTGCAGCTTCTTCTGCCCACGAGCAAAACTTGGACAGTGCCAAGGAAGGAGTAGCCTCAGCAGCTCAAGAGATTTGTGACACAGGCTCAAAGAGCCAGGACGCTGATGCTGAGGCGTTGTGGTGAACTTCAGAGGGCACAAGGGTCCAGCTGGGTCTGAACTGTCTGTGTCTGTGGAGTGCTGGCGGCTCTGTGCACTGAAGCAGCTGCAGGAGCATGCAGAACTCGAGTGATGCAGTGTGGCTGCCCGTGATGGCCTCATTTGGCATCACAGTGTTAGCAGAAAATCTCATTTTGAAGTCACGTGCTGTGCAGTAGAAGTAGGTTGCTGAATTTGATCGAGGCAGTGTGGTGAGCTCAGCGCCCTGCTCAGTAAGTGGCTGGATGTGAAGTTCATTAAGAACAAGAAATTCTCCTTGTGCAGCATATAACACTTTTTTTTCAACATCTGTCTTGATTTGACATATGGAATTTTCTTAAATTGCATTGGTGTAAAGAAAAATATAGCGCATGTGGTATGAATAAAGCTTGCAGTGCTTTGATGCAACTATAAATCTCATATTGCTATTGAAGTTGAATGATGTAATTGAATGCAAGGAAAAATGTGTGTTAAAATCATCACTGTGGAGATTTTAAGCAGAAGTTTAGAAGTTTGGCCTCTAAACTCTTTTGAAATTAGAATTAAAAAGCTAAAAGGAAAAACATCTGCATACCTAATACAGCTTTTTGAATTCTATCCCTTTAGTCCAAAGGATTCTTTGGACTAAGGGAAACAACTTACTTGACTATTTGTCATTGAATAAATACTTTCCAGTGTTTCTCATTGGTTTTTTGTCTCCATTTGCAGTTTCTGAGGAGGAGAAGACAACTGAAGAAGTTGCTGAAGAGCCCTAAAGGTACACAGTACAGTTGCAGCCTGTGGTTTTCTGCTCTTCACCTATCTTTTGTTCTCAGTTAGTGGCAATTGCAGCATGTGGTAAGTGCACATGCACGGTTGTGGTGAATTTGTATTTCTGCTCTCAACAAAAAAGGACTTTATCAAAGTATTTCTCACTTTTCAAGAACTACTCCCAGCATCTTTTAGAGGCTAGATGGCGAATCCTGTATCAATTGTCATGCTGTGTATCTATTTATAGTTTTATCTTAGTCCCATGCAAACTGGATAAAGACCTGAGAGATGTAGCTTTCTTCCAGGCAAAAAATGTTCTTTGGATATTTGGTTTAACTTATATATGGCTACCGGACTTCTGCATTATTGTTCCATACAATAATGGAATAGTCCTCTGTACTGCTTTATTTTAAATATTTTTTTCATTATAAGTCTCTCTGCAATTTCAATTTGTGCTAATGAAAAATTCTGAATCTAGTACTCTTTCTGTTTTTCTAGTGTCTTTCTCATGTGGCTTTGTTTATTATTGTCAGAAAAGTTGCAAGTGTGTGCCTCTCACGGTTTTTATTTTTGCCCAAATTGAAAGCTAAGGGTACCTGAGAGTAACACATCAGAAAACCAAAGTGGCCCAGAAATTCTCTCTGGTCTGGAGAACATAAATGCTGTGGTATAGAGAAGGCAATTGAGATAGGAATCTTTTTTTTTCCATGTAAATATCTGAGAACCCTACAAATTGTTGCTATTCCAGATTTTGATTTAGACAATAAATATCTCAATTAATGAAGGCAGAGATGGCAACTGAAAAGGGTGAGGGTGGCAGGGAAGGCAAGCTGTAGAAAACGTCTTTGATGTAACAAATTGAAAATAGATGAAAAAAGAGATTATTCTCCTACTAGTGTACAGGCCCACTCACTTCTGCTTAAACTGTTTGAACTCTTTTTGACAAAAATTTTACTTTTTATGAGTATAGTGACACAAGTTTACAAAAAGGCCTCTTATTGAGTTTCAATCTGATTTTGTTGTCGGGGGAAAAACTTATGAAATATTTGGTGCTGGAAGATTACTGGCTGTCATTTGACCGGTTTACAAGTCTAGAACCACACTGCATTCCCAGTCAGGAAAGAATTCTTTCAGGTTTTGATTGCAAACACTTTGGAGTATGAAGCTTAACTCCGACTTTGAATTAAAACACATTTTATTTTTTAAGGAATTCAAGGGAAAAAAAAATGAAATTAAAAGAACGTTGATATGAGAATCAAATCACTATCTAGTTAACTTTTTTAAAAAATTACTGACCATTTGGTGAAGGTACAGAGGAAGTAGTAATGGATTAAATCCTCAGATAAAGCCCTAAGTTGATGCTCAGAGCATGCCTGAGTAAAGATGTTCAGCCGTTTTACTGAGAGTGGCTCTTGGGCCCAAACTGATGCTGCTATGGAACTACTTGTATCAGTAATCTCAGCAAAAACAATTGGTCTACCTTGTGCTTTAAAGCTGAGCACGTAACTATTTGTACAATTAAGTCCAGCATGCCAGGGGAATTTGCTTATGCCTGAGCAATGTGGATGAACACGAGGGACTCCTTGAGACTGGGCTTTGGCGATGGCAACAGAGCAAGTTTTCATAAGCCATCAGATAAGCATGATTTACACATCAGTGCTGTGTGTACTCTGTAATTCACTTAACTGGTAACCTGCAGCCAAATTTACAGTGTGCTTTGAATGTCTGCAAAGAAAAAGACCTGCTGAATTGCTTCTGTTGCTGAAACACATCATTTATTGTTGCTTCCTCTAAATCAGATTCTTTTTTCTTTTTCCCAGTAAGCAGCGCGGACGCCTTTGTAAAGTTTAATGCAAACATCTGTGGCAATCAACCAGCTGATTCCTGTGTGAAACCTCATACTCTTCCTTGAAGACATAAAAGAAACCGTGCAGTTTGTCCTACCACACACTGGTTATTACAGCCAGTATTCAGTGCTGCAAGAGATGATTTACGTTGCCTAGAGAAACGCTCCTGTGATTAACATCTCTGCTGTAGAAAGTAGCATCCAGTCAAGCCACTCAGCATGTCCTAAACACATGTGCTAGGAGAAGCACTAGACTTAACCAAACCACGCCAGCTGAACTCCTTCTATGTCTTTGTTGTATTGTTATGTGCATTGGTTTCTTACTTTTGGTCCAAACTGTTGCGCAGTTATACCTTTGTAACATTCCCTGCTAAAGTGTAAGCAAAAATCAAGTCAAAATATTATAAAAGTACCTGTTAGCATCTTTAAATTGTATCACAGGTTAAATAGCAACGTGTTTGCTCCTGAGTTTGGATTTGTGATTGTAAGCATAGGACATCTGGCTGCACATGATCTGATTTTCCCCCTGCATAAATATTTCAGATGCTACCATTCCTTGCACAATAACATCCAGGAATAAACGATTTAAGGCTCCTGCTTTAGGAAGAAAACCTGTTTGCAAGTAGCAGCAGTAGGTACTTTATAGCACGACAATCAAAATAGCACTGGTTGGAGTTGTCACCATGTATCAAAGTGGTGGCTCCTGCCTTGGGTGTGCAGAGCTCCTCCCAAATCTCATCCCGCTTGCTGTGATATTTCTGCATTGCCCTGTCTTGGCAGTGGCAAAATCCTTGTGAAGCGCTATGGAACAGGTGTTCAATTGGACAGGCATTCTTAGGGACTAAGAAAGAACCAAACAGCTAAATAACCTTGTTTTCTCAGTATTAGCTTCATAAAAAATGCATTTATTACGAACAGCATGTTTGTACGGCACTGTGCTCCCAGCCCTCCGCTGTGCCACGTGCACGAGCGTGCATCCAAGACAAAATACTGAGACCCCATTGCAGCCATCACAGAACGGGAATGATCCTAAACCAGAGCCAAATAAGGTATATTGTGTGCTATTTATATAGGAAGTGTGTTTCATGAGGTGTGTCTGACTCTGTTCAAGCAGAAGTTTGGAAAATGTTGAAAGGGAAATTATGACATTCCTACCCGTGGATGCGTGCTCCTTCCCCCATCATAAAGCAACTTATAATAGTGTTCCAACAAAATTATAGCCTGTTGCTCCTGGACCTGCTTAGGAATAACTGGAATAATGCAGAGGCTCCTGAGCTTCAAGAAGACAAACCACAGCCTTCTGCTTAAAGGACAAAGCCTCTGTGATTAAAAGCAATTTTTGTAGACAAAGCTACTGGAATAAAGATCGTAGACTGATATTTTGTTGGATAAGAGTCTCTCTTTATTTATCTTGTAGATTAATTTATTTAATTTATTTGATCTTGTAGATTAAACATGCTGTGATGGATGTATGCACTTCAATGTTCTATTTCTTCATTTTCACTAATTCCTAGTAAAAGAAGTTATTTTTACTGCATCTAACAGTAGGGTTTCTGAAATGGTAGGCTTTTCTGAATGGCTCTTTATCTCTGGAACCACTCTGCTACATGGTAAAATATGTCAGCCCTCTGGAACAGCTGCTGGAATGATTGAGTCACAAACTGTGATTTCCAAAGCTTTTCATCCTTTCAATTAAAAAAAAAAAAAAAAAAAAAAAAAATTTAGAGTCCCAAAACAGCCTGTACATGTGCTTTATGCCACAGTTCCTCTTTTTTTTTTTTTTTTTCTTTTCTTTTTTTTTTTTTTTTTTTTTTTTGCATTTGTTTTGTTTGGGTTTAATTAAAAAAAAGAAACTAGATGACATGCAGCACAGCACGGTCTGCTTCAGCACTTGATTCTCTTAGAGTAACAACAATATTTTGCAATTCACAGAGGTCTGGCCATCGTTGATTCAGTCTTGCTACTATGGAGTCTGAATACCACACAAATTAATATTTTTCTGTCCTTCACTTTCAAAAAAGTGAATTTTTGAGTCGCTACACAAAGGCTGTGATGGACCACGGAAAATGCTGAAAGATATTATTGAAATGGATCATTAAGGAGAACAAGGCCACAGCGGAGAACAGACATAATGCAAGACTAAATGAGATCGGAGGAAAGCTTTGGTCTTGACAATACCCTTCACAGGCCAGAGCAAAGCTTGAGATTCCAGAATTTGTCCAAGCTGCACATTGCTCCCTTGCTGTCAGCAACCATCTGTGAAAACAGCTGGCGAGGATTTTCACCTCCCTCTAGTGCCGGTTAGTGCCTCTAGTTCACCTCTCCAAAGGGTGACAGCCTGTTGCTGCCGGCAGCTATTCACAAAGCTGAAAGTTCTGGAGATAATCAAGTCCATCTAAAAATTCCAGGTTTACTTTTTGCCTGCGTTGATGTAGACATAGAATTTCGATTTTATTTTCATTTGCTTCTTCAAAACATAAGACTATTGCTAAAAAAAAAAAATCATAATTCAAACTGCAAGCTAGCACTCAGGACTTGGAAAATCCGAGAGTGAAGTGCTTTAATCAAGATTTCTTATATCTGTGCAGGAGGCTTTGATGATGTGATACTAATTTTTTAATGTTTTTCTAGAAAAGAAAAAAAAAAAATCACAAAAATCACAAAACAAAGACAAAACCTCAATGAATCGTAACCCAGCCAAGATTGTGCTGTGATTCTTTTCCTCACCCGGTGAGCCCTTTCCCTCAAAATTTTTGAGCCAACTAGCCCCTCCAACTTCTGCTTTACGAGCAAGGTGAGAGGAACACAAAGTTCCTACCAGCTGAGTGATGAATGAGGAAATCCATAGCTAAAATAAGCTACTTGTAGTGTTTGGTAGCAGATAAGCAAATATATGATGCAGCTCTGTGGTACTTTTGTGGCTGCAATCAGCTACTGTCGGTGCTGCTTCCTCCCTGTGGGTGGTTAGGAAAGACTGAGAGGAGGGCTGAGAGGACAGAGGCACATAGAGGGTGAGGAAAGACAAACAGAAGGAATTTTATGGCACAAGACATCGGAGCTCGCTGTGTTTTGCCCATGGGCTGGCACATTTCCATGGAGAGCCATCCCTGTCGTGAAACAGATAATCCTGCCCTTCAGAAACGTGTTACTCGGTTGTGTGCTTCTCTTTCTTGCCCTGCTCAGAAGATGAAAGCCATGCAGGATGATGGAAGTTAATTCCATTCCCAGGCATCGCCATGGGTAATTGGATTCTCCTGCATCCTGGGCATTACTCCTTTATTTCGGGTGCTGCAGGAGATTTTGCCTCCTCCAGCTTTACTGGAGGGGGGAAAAGGCTAAAACTGTAGGTTTCTATGCAGGACTTATTCCTGCTACTTGCTTGAACTACAGGTAATTAAACAGTGTGTTGAAACAGCGGGGTTTTCTTGGGGTTTATTGAGCGCTATAGATGAGTAATGGGATGATTGGCTCTCGCAATTAAGGGTTGAATATTCTATGTTAAGAGAAGCTTTATTGATGAATAGTTATGATATTGTGATTTGTTGTTTCGATGTCCTCTGCTTTCCTTTGTTGTATTTTGTTAAGGTTCTAACAAACCCTTAAAATCTTTAAAAGAGAGCGGCGTTTCCCGCACCGAGAGACACCAACTTAATTTCTATTCACGCCTCAGCACACGTTATAAATGCATTCCCTGACACGGGGCGTGAAATACTCCAAGGTGTGTAGGCATGCGGGGAGCCTTGACGCCGGGCACCTGCGAGCGGCAGCGGGGCCATGTGAGGGGGAGCGGGCCGCCGCCATCACCGGGCAGCCCCCTCAGAAAATGGCGGGAAGGGCCGGCTCTGAGGGGCCTGCCCTGACGGCCGGCCCGGGCCCGCCGGCGGGCCGCGCCCGAGCCAGCGAGCAACAAAACGCAACAAAAGCATTCGACTGCAACACAGTTCCCCCCGCTATTCTTGTTTCTTTGTTTCTCGCAGGGGACCGGGGCGTCGCCCGCAGGTTCAGCTCGCTCGGCCCGTCTCCCTTGCTCCAGCCCCGCCTTTCTCTCCCTGCCGTCCCGCTTCTCCCTCGCCTGCCTTTCCTGCCCTCAGCTCCCGCCGCCGCCACCCCCCGCCTGCCCTGATCCCGCGGCACACACGCTCCACCTGCCGAGCTGTCCTTGTCTCCTCTTTCTCTCTCCGTCCCTCTTTTCCTATCCCTACTCCCTTTTCTACCCCCCTTCGGTAGGAACGCTTATCTTTCTTCATCAATAAACGGTTCTCAGATTATAATATTGCCGCACTCGCGCTTCGTGTCGCCCCAGAAATCTGTCAAAAAGAATCCTCCCCGACTCCCTTTTGTGGCAGGACAGGATATTTTTCTGTCTCCAGATGTTCTCCAATTCCTCTTGATGCTTTACCCAACCGAAATAAATGATGGCTTTAGCAAGCTCTGAAAGGCTAATTTTGATTAATGCCCAACACCTCCTGCATAACAAACGGGGAACTTCTGAGCAATGGAAAACTCTTCTTTGTGTGGTTGGTTATTTATTTGTATAAGATTTCCTGGGCAGATCCAGTCTCTTAATTACCTAAAAGTATTGCTTTTTTAGTGATAAATAGTTTTCCTTATTTAAAAACCTTCAGGACTCGTAGATCTTTAAAAAATATGTATTCGCGAGCTCTGCTTGTGCCCTAGGAAAAGTGTTGTACAATGTTGTAGCTGCTGCGTTTCATCGCTGGAAATTCTGCTGCCTGTGCATTTTCTTCTCAGTTCGGCATTGACTGTGGTATGCAAACCAATTAAAGAGGGAAACATAGAGAAGTGGGAGAGGAGAGACAGTGTTATGTATCAAAATCATATTTCCTTTTTCTATCTCTGTAATGTAATTAAATTACTGAGGTCCTGAGGTACATGGAGGTTCCTTGATCATCCCCCCCAATAATGTGTTTTTGGGGTTTTTTTTTCTGGCTTCCTTCTTCCTGCATAAGGGTATCTTCTTTCTGAGTAGTTAGTTATTCTCCAGTGAGGGCTAATTGAGCATAATTAACCATTGGACAACTCATATCATCAAGCAGAAGAGGGCAGTAAATCAAAAGCAGTAAGATTAGTAAAAACCTGGGACAGAGAAAGCATCTCCCATCCCCAAAACCCGGAGCTGAAGAATACAGGAAGAAATTAACAATGTATGTTTTTCTCCCACTGGAGAAAATTGGCTTGAGTTTTTTGTTCGGTTGGTTTTTGTTGTTTGGTTGGGGGGTGTGTGTGTGTGTGTTTGTTTTTATTTGTTGTTTGTAGAAAATCCAAAGGATAAAAATAGTTTTCATTCACTGTTTTAGTAAGTGACTAATTTCCAGTGCAACAGATTCAGTGCTGGGGCTCTTATGAAGTGCCAAATCTGGAGTAAATATTCAAGGCTTGACAGTTCTTGCCTCTGGGAGCCCAACGAGGCTGGACGTGAATGTCTTTGTTACCATTTCAATTATTAATGAAGTTCTATGAAATCAAAATCTCTGCTGTCTCACCCCTCCTCACTTACTGCAAGTACTGGCGGCTGCAGAAAGTGACACAAAGTACTCGGTTCTAGTTATAAACAAAGAGAAAAGAACTTTCAAGGGTCAGAAGTTGTTACTTCATGAGAAACCTTTAATGGCTCGATTTTTACCCCACTCCCTTTCTGCACATCTCCTTCCAGAGTCGTGTTCTACACCAGTTTTGAGATATCCTCGCTCACCACAGTCAATGGGAGTTGCAGAGCTTGGTTGTCCCTATATGAAAAGTAGTTTTCAGTGCTGAAGTATTATGCTATGAAAAACAAAAATGTCTTTGAGGACAATAATTTTTTACTTTTTCTTTGAGTCAAAACAACTGAAAATAAACTGGGTAGTCTCTGTATGGAATTTCTTGTAAACCACCACAACTTTCAATGTCAGAAGCGAGCATTCTGTTGTGCTATCTCTAAATTAAGAAAACCAAGAGGCCATGTACATCCCATGTATTTTCTAAGCGAAAATCAGGTAGTCCTCTTCACACTGATTCAACCCTTTTCTTTCTGAAATATTGCAACTGCTGTATTTTAAAGTCTAGCATACAGCAACAAACTACTTCATCCTTTATTTCTATGTAATTCTTTCTTTCTAAAAAGCAGAATAAATGTATTCAAGAATAAAATCCTGCCTGAAACAGGTTTGTTGCAGCATTGTATTGTTCCCCTGCTCGAATCACGTAACTCCTACGTAATTAGCGGTGTTACAACCCCTGCTGAGGATCAGAAGGTTCTTGATCTTACCTACTTTACAAGCAAAGTAACGTGGCTTTAAGGAAAGGAAGGTATGTGTTCGGGACTTTTGGTTTGATGTTTTATTTTACTCTGACTTGTAGATTATTAAGGGGAAATTATAAAAGAGATGGAAGAAATTCAGAAAACATTAGGCTTAAATGTGCTATTTAAAGGCCTTTACAGTAAAAAAGAAGCTGCTTAGGAGCTTACAATATGAATAAAATCAGGGAGGTTGATATGAACTTTAAGTAAATGTGAGTTAAGCTGGCATTAGTAATGTGTCATAGCACAGAGACCTAGCAGCAAGTCTGAAACTTTGCCTTAATTCTGTTGGGTGCGGAATTCTTCGCAGACCGAACTTTTATTTATCTGGTATTCATCTTTGCCAACGTAAATACGTGAATCAACAAATTTACAGAGCTCTAATTTGGTGACATATCCCCGCAAAAATAACTCCAAAAGCTGGCTGGAACTAGAGGATTGATCTTTAATGTCCCTTCCAACCCAAACCATTCCATGATCCCCCGACTTGGGGAAACAGCTGTCCCTCTTTCATGTATGAAGTGGAGATCCAGTGGCCCTCTCTGGAGTTTGCAGTGTTGCCTGGGAGTGGTGCTAAAGACCTTTACCAGTTGTCAGCAGTGTGTCAAAATTGCCACCTCCACCAGCAATAACCTTGGAGCACTCAGCTCACAATGTAATACTTCATTTTTTTCCTGTAAGGGCTTGGTAGGATCTTAGACTTTTTTTTTTTTTTTTTTTTTTTTTTTTTTTTTTTTTTTTTTTTAATAAAAGCAAGACCACTCAAATGTTTCAGAGCTGTGCTAGAGAAGTGACCACTTTTGTGACAAATGCATGCAGCAAAATAAATATTCACCCCAAAGGGCCCATCCAAGAGCTCTTTCTTGCTGGCACAGACTGCTTCAGCGACGTCCTGAGGCTCCCACACAGAGAGTGGTGACAATTGAAGAGGGCTGCATAGACCAGGTGGCAGGAAAATGAACATCAGCTTTGCACAAGGGACCACCTAAAGTCTATTTTTAGAGTACCCCTAAGTGATGGTTCTGTCACCTCATGAAGGAGATGCTGAGATGTGCGAAGCAGCTTTGGTTGAGCTGGCAGTGGGTCTGTGTCTTAATGATGCTGTCTGCTCTTTTCCATGAAAACGATTAAGGCAAGAGGTTTGCTAATTTTTCTGAGTTTTTACTTGGATCCATGGGAAGAAGAATAAGAAAAAAAAAACCCCAAACCAAAAACCTGAACATTGAAACCTCAGAAAGTGAGCGCATCGAGTCAGGACTAATTAAGCTCTGAAGATGAAACTTTCAGCACTTAGGTCTGCCAGGCTGCAAAAAACCTGTCACAGAGGGCTAAAATTCCCATCCAGCTGGAAGTGTTTCCAGTCTACAAGGCAATTTTTGCCAGGTCGTATTTAATTTTTCCCTCCCAATACCCCACCTTTCTCTTGACTTGCTCTCTTCTTCCATTTATTTTATAAATGTCATCTGCTACCTTCCATCATCCACTGTTAATGAGACATTTACTTTACATGTTTGTTATATTTTTGATAAAATTTAAATGCTAGACTATTAATATAATCACATTTTCTAATGTGCAAACACCAAATACTCTAATTTCTAGCAGCAATATGTGGATGTCAGCTGTATTGCTAATAAATTATGTTTTTCCCCATATAATTTTTAAGGCAAAAGACCTAAAAGTGATACCTCTTACCTTCAAAAGACCAGACAGACAACTGAAAATTTATTTGTTAATATAAACCAGGAGCAAAACCTGTAACTGACAACGTCCAAGAGGAAGCTTCATTACATGTCTGGCAGGCTTTGTGTGTGGTGAAAGCTCGATTTTGCTATGGTGTGTGCTTTACTACAAAGCCACAGCTCATTTAATTTTACACCTCCGTAGTGGCCCCTTACATAGGAGGCTGCTGGTAGCACCATCTATTATTAGTAATGCCTGACATGATTTTGGAAAGAAAGAATCACCAATGTTTCCATGCTTCAGGGCACACAACTGATATTTTTAGGGTTATCTTTCATCTCGGGGGGATGTTTGTGCCATCCCTGAGTAAAATAACTGCCCATGCTATTTATCCTGGAAAACTCAAACTGTATCTAACAGTCAGTCAGATTCCAGAGCGTAATGACCCCTGAAAGATTTAATTTCCTTAGGAAAGGAAGCTGATGCCCTGAAAATGCAGAGGGGAGAAATATTCGGTTCAAATGTCTAAGGAAGAGGAGCCAGAGCAGTTGGTGGTAACATGCATGAGGCAGGAGCTGAGGACAGGAAAGCAGAGTTGGTGAAGCGGGAGATGCACAGAGCACCGAAGGAGCAGTAGATGCGGATAGTCAGACGGAAACTGAGATGTAGCGGGGATACTTTTGGGTGCAGATGGAGGTGAGGAGCAGATGTGCCTGACTGAACTGCCTGTCACAGGGGCTGGGCTCCTGCCAGGAGGAAGATCCTTAAATCGGACCCTTGCAGCGCACAGGGGCCCCAGATCAGACTGAACAAAACCCACATCCTAGAGCTCCTTACAGCAAGGGGCTTTTCATCGCAGAAAATCTCCTTGGCAATGTAGGGGTTTCTTTTTATCTGTAATGGAAACGTAACACCTCATCTTTTGCTAAAGCGCTTCTGTTTATTTCTGTGGAATGCCGAAGGGCATAATGGTTGAAGCCCAATGTTTGTAAAGGAGGAAACCAATCCTGTTCAAAACTCCGGACCAGGCTAGATCAAGACAGTCTCGACGCTCAGTTGTTTCGTGAGCAGAGTCTGACAGTGCCTCTCGCACTGCCAGGGAACCACAAAAACCGCTTTAGGAATCTGACCGCTTTCAAACCCGCTGGCTCCGTGAGGCGGCCGCGGCGCGGTAGAACTGAGGGCCGGCGTTTCAGCACCGCCCGGAATCGGTTCTGCCCGCCCGAGGCTCCGCCGCTGGCCCGACGCTCGGGGCACTTCATTCTCCTGCGCACGGCAGCAGAGCCGCTGCCGGGACAGCGCCGCGCCCGCGGCACCTGCTCCGACACGGCGGAGGGGCAGAGACAGCCTGCTGCGTCCTTCCCCTCAGCCTCGCTCCCCGCGTCCTGAGCACGGGCTCCTCCCGCCCCGGGAGCAGGGAACGATGAGGGGTCGCTCCGCCGCTGGCGCGCCCCGCGCCCTCCCGCGCCCCTCGCGGCTCCCCGCGCCGGGCCGGCCCCGCGCAGGCGCGGAGCGGCCGCGCATGCCCGCAGCGCCCCCGCGCGCCCGGCGGCGGCGGCGGCGGCGGCGGCGGGGGCGGGCCGGGCCGGGCCGGGCAGGTCGCGCGCTGCGCCCCCCGCCCCTCCCGCGCGGGGCGGCCCCGGCCCGGCCCGGCCCCGGCCCCGGCCCCGGCCCCGGCCCGGCTCTGCCCGGGCGGCGCCGCCGCTTCCTGCTCCCGGCCCGGGCGGGCGACGGACGCGGCCTCCGACAGCGCGGACACGGTAAGGGCGCGGCGCCGGCTGCAGCCGCCGCCGCCGCGGCGGACGGGCGCTGACAGGCGGCGGCCGCCCCCGCGAAGGGGCCGCGGGGCCGGCTCGGCTCGGGGGGAGGCCGCCGGGGGGTGCGGGACGGCCTGGAGGCGGCGGGGCCGGGGGTCGCTCCGGCGGCGGCTCCCCGCCGCCGCCCTCGGCGGCTGCACTTTCGGTTTCGCGCGGGGCGCGGCGGAGGAGCCGGGGCCGTCCCGCTCCCCCCGGCCCCGCTCTCCCCCGGGGTCCGCGCCCGCCGGGGCGGGCGGTGCCCGGCGCTGTCAGCGTAAACAGCCCCCGGCAGCGCGGCCTCCCGCGCCGGGCCCGCAGCCTCCCGGGCCGGGCCGGGCCGGGAGCGGGGAGGCGGCTGGGGCAGCGCCAAGGGGCAGCGCCTTGTTTACACAGGGCGTCGGGAGAACATGGCAGCCCGGGCGTGCTGGACACTCGCTGTCATGCGTGATCGCTTCTCCCGTGCCTCGTCCCTCGCTCGGGTCGCTGTGCGCCCTGCGCTGCTCGCACCGCCGATAAACAGCACGAGTCTGGCGTACTTTTCGTTATACCGTGACCGTAAAACGCCGTGCTGGGTGAGCCCAGTTCGTGTTTATCTGTTGCCTTTTTGGATGTGTCCCCTCTTGTCTCTCCCCGCTTGAATAATTCAGTTTGTCGTTCTGCCTGCTCCCTCCCTTGTGGCTGGGCACTGTTACCTTTCTTGTGACTGTCCTTTAGTCATCTAACTTCTTTAGCAAGGACAGCACAACCTTACTGTAAGTTTTAAAACAGGTTCTGGGTCTGGTTCTTATTGCTTTTCCTTCCCCTCTCACTCCTTCTCTTACCGCGGACAGGATTAGTTGCTTTCGAAAAGGTGCTGTAAAAAGGATGGTTCTTTTGTGTGGTGCCATCAGTGACGTACTCTTCGTCTCTCAGGTTTCGGTGGTATCTGGTTCAGAAGGTGCCTGAAGTTTAGACTGTTACACACATCTTTGTGTTCAATAGTCTCATAAGCAGCTCCAGGGCTTTACCTTCATAAAGCTGTCGAACTTAAATCTTACAAGTTTTGGACCTCTCGAATATGCTATCAAAGCCAATTATGGAACTTTTGCCAGCTGCTTCTTTTCAGAATGTGCGTGTTGGGGTTTGTTTTTTAAACGTACATCCCCACCATTTAATTTAATTGTCTCTGCTGCTTTATTATGTAAAACGATGAACGATTCCTCCCCACTCTGGCTTTCAGGGGGAGTGGAAATGATTGTTGGGGACCAACAATCAATTCTCTGGAAAGAGGGCTACAAATTAAGGGAAAGTAGTATGAGAGACTTCTGTCGGAGGGAAGAGAAGGTTACAAGGTATCTTTAAATAGAGAGCAGTGGGAAGAGAGCCTGCTAATAGGATGAGATGCAGGAAGGTCCAGAAGAAGCCTGCTGAAGCCACAAAGCTTTTTGCAGAACGTTAATAGTTTCTAAGTGATTATAAGCTTACATGTTTTGGGGCTCATCAGCTTTAGGTGTCGAGGTTTCAGAGCAAACTTTGGATGCTCAGCTTATCAAATTTAGGGAAGGAGATCTTCTAGTGTTTTACTGGATTTGATGCATTGTTAATTTCATCCAGCATAATAGGTGCATTCAACAATGAATTTATTGCTTTTTGTCTGAAAACTTACAAAGTATGGTGTAGCTAGGACAACTTTGCCCATCCCTTATTTTGACTGGTATTTTATAAATTTTAGTGCTTGGTCTACATTGTAAGGAGCTGTAAACTGCATGGACTGAATGCACCCCTGACCTCGTGGATGCAAGGATTTACTTTGTATCCTATATTGATATAACCCCTGCAACAAACTTTACCAAGAAGTTTAGGTTGGTTGTTTTTTTTTTTTTTTCTGCTCAGACAGCTTTTTCGGTAAGTTAATTTTTCAGTTCTTAGACTTGTTGAGTTTTGGAAAAAGAAAGCAAATTTCCTGCACGTGCCAGTGTGAATCAGCTGGCTGGAGCTCTAGAGATGATCTGGGAAAATGTCTTTAAAAATGTTTTACAGAGTGTGCTATGGTTTATATGTAGCAGATAGTGGCATTTACTGCTGTATCTGGGATTCTGACTCTGAAAGAACACCTCACTGCCATTAGGAAGCCTCGTTCCTGTTGATGGGATTCTGCAGTGATTTTGGCCGGTGTATTTCTGCATGTATGACTAATTTCATTTTCAAGCAAAATTTCTTAACTTTTTTTTTTTTTTTTTTTTTTTTTTTTTTTTTTTTAATTAACCCCAAAGAAGGCTGTTTTGAAGAAAAAAAAAAAAGCTGTGTGTGATGCTACTGCTAGCTGGAGTCCTGCGCTTGTTTAGGTATTTGCATAAATCTCTCCTCAGGATTTAGGGTGCGACCTGAATAAAAGGGAGATGTTGTTCCAAGTACTCTCGTGGTGGTTCTGAGTGCTGTAGGAGCAGCTGCCTCCGGTCACCACTGCTCAGACTTCCATGTGTTTGTCTTGTTTTCGTGTATGGGCATCATTTTTCAAGCGTTGTCTTTTGAGGGGTGGGTTTTTTTTTGCTAGTTTCTTTTATAGTTAAGATGAAAGTGTGCTAAAGCTATTTGCGGAGTTGTATTTAGGGTTTTGTTTTGAAATCAGTCCTAAATAGCTTCACTTGAAGTCTGGCCTAGAAGAGATGACCTTCTCTACCATCCTTTCCACGCTGTTTTTAATTATTATCTTTTTCTCTGTCAAGCTGCATGTTTGCTTCCCTGTTAACTCGAAACGTGGTTGTACACAGGGGATTCCACTTAGGATACTGGTTTTGGTGGGATGTGTTCACCGCAGCTGTGATTTGCAGTGGTTTTAAGCCTTCTGCCAGCAGCATACAGGGAACAGTTTGGATTTCTTGTGGGCACATGCTTGGATACACAATGTAGGTCAGGTAAATGCGCTGTTCAATGTGTGAATAAACTGGTATTTTGCAGCCTTTTTGACAAGTGCCCTGTAGCCTCTGAAGACTTCCTCTAATTGGTTATCTTGACCAGTGAAAGTTATGAAAAAAATTGAGTCTTTGCGGTGTGCTTTGTAGTTGTAAATAGTTAGAAACTTCTTGCTGGTGAGGCAAAGTATTCAAGATTCAGAATTTTTAGTTTGGTTGGGGTTTTGTTTTTTATTATTTGGTGATGGGAGCGCATAGACTTATTTTTGTTTTCCCATGAGACATGTATAAAAATAACAGCAAGGATGTTTTTGTGGTTCTAAGGGTTTTTCCAAATGTTTCAGAACTAGTTTTTCTCCAAATTTTCCATTACCGGGAAGAACAGGAGTGGACATTAGAACTGTAACAACATGATTTGGTAATTTCTTTTGGAAGCGTTAAATTTATTTTTTTCTCCTCTGGTGTTATTCTGTATTCTGCTTTATTGTAAGCATCTATCCAGAGAGGAATTAAATATGTAGTGTGCATTTTTTGTTTTTATTTTTAATCTTTCTGCAGGTTGTTCTGTAATTCAAAACTCGTTGTGCTTTAAACCAGTTTCTGTGCTGGCTAATTGGATCACTGGGGACAGCCTTGTCTCTTCCAAACTTGAATCATCTCTTACTTTAAGAGACTGAGTCTAATTGTCTTTTGGCCTTTTTGGCTCACTTAGTTTTGGGAAATGTGAATTTCTGAGCAGATTCCTGGAAGTGACCAGGAAGCATTTTCCTTTCACAGGAATCAAATGAGTTGGGACTTGCTAGAGAGAGGATGGGGAATAGATTCAATGTCCTACTGAAATTTGGAGGAGAAGCAAAAAGTCTTCCACAGAGACGTACTTCTTAGGGAAAGGGAAGAAGGGAAATGCTGGTTCATTGAGAAAGGGCTGTGTCTGTGGGAATCTCAAGTGCATGCAGGTGTGTGGGTGTGTTTGAGTGGCTGCTTTAACTTAGAACTTCCAAACCAGACTGAATTGGAACTCTTTTACCTTCTCACTTGCTGAGGAGTGGGCTTCTTGTTTTCTCTACCCTGGCAGAGTTTTGAAAATATTGCTGGCTGCATGTCAGTATGAAGTTCAAATCCTATAATATAAAGACTTTGAGTACTTTGAAGGACCATTCCACGTGCTCAGTCTGAAGATACAATTATCTTAATGAATGCTGAGATTTAGCATCTCACACATTCTTTTTTGTACTTTCTTTGCCCTGTAAGGTCCTTACTAGGATTTCTGCCCCAACTGGGAAATGCGGATTATCATTTTTATGTTCTCTTCTTTTGGGAATTGCTTTAACTTCAGTTCTGTGGGAAACTGGCGATTCACGTAGAGATAGATCAGCGTAAAAGTAATCTAAACCCTTTGTAACCTAGGAGATAGAAATAACATGTTTTTGAGACAACCTGATCTTGTAAACAATATTGGGTGTTTTCAACTGCTGCAGTTACTTGGCTGCTTGTGTGTGATTATAATATGTAAAATATAAATATACAGTAGATGTGGTCTAGTATGTGATTGTGTATTTGCATTAATAGTTATTATTATTGTTTGTTCACATTAATATTCGGCGTGAGAATGAAATTAGCTGTGTGATGTGCTTCAGCAGAGGCACCATATGAAGCACTGTATGTTCATGTAGCTATGAGTCTGAGTTGCAGGAATAATGCTGATGTTAGAAACAGGTTGGAACGTCTGCACTTCCAAATTAAAATGCAGTTTGATTTCTTTGAACTTCTGTTTTGGGTTATGATTCATTGGCAATATTTCTATTGTGTGTATAAATGAAAAACTGTAGAAGAAAAGGTTTTGCAATAAACCAGATTTTTTTTTTTTCTCTCTGATTGATTATTTTAGTGTATTAATAAACAGTTGTTTTCCTACTATCCATATTTTTGAATTTAAAGGCTTTTGGAATAATTGATCGGTAAGGAGTAGGCTCTGTTGTAAAAATCTGCAGGGTGACAGGTGTATATGGCTCCAAGGAATGCCTGTTAAAGGCTTTTCAGCTCAAGTCTTATTTGGGGAGCAGAGGAGGTCATAGTTTTCTCTTCATCAAAAAGTGGTGCTAGCTTTACAAATGAAACAATAGAAAATAAAATAATAACTGGGGGAGGGGTGTTGTTGTTGTGCTGTTACAAATTAAATATAGTTAGGTATGAGTTGTGCTTTGTCATGTAAAGTGGACTGCCCGTGTGAGCAAAAAAAAGCCTTCTTTTTATTTTCTAAGTTGTGTATATTTTTTCTTTCTTTTGAAATGTATCGTGCTTATTCCTTGCTTAATTTGCATCTGGCTGGGGAGATCAGCATTTGTAATTTTTGTTAGTGTAACCTTGCCTGTAGGAAGCCCAGTTACTCTGCATGGATCCAAACAAGCATTTCCCTAAATGTTCAAGATGAGTTTAATTTGAGCTGCTTTCCTGGTATTGAAAAGCAGACTCATAGAGTTTGCCCATTGGATTATTGATGATAATTTTTTTCTTCAATGAGTATTAGATGGTCCTGTTTTCTTGCAGACCTCAGTGATTGTTGTAGCCTTCTAATGGATGGGCTTTGTTAAAAATGTCAGGGTAAATTCTGGTTTTTGTTATAAAACACTGATTTCAGTGTTTGCTGATGCCCTCTTTTGATGCAGAGACACAACATGCAAGAGATTTCATAAATGTCAGAAGAGTTTTGAGTATAAATTATGCAAATAACTTTAAATTATTTTGTGTTTCAGCGACCTCTACCTAGCTGTTTAAGAGCAGTGGATTGTGAATTCAAGCCGTTGATATTCTGACGTTATCAGCATTACTGTCTTCGAGAGAAAGGAAGTTCTCCAAGAATCTTCGGGGGATGCACCATGACATCAGTAGTGATTGACAATGGAGGCCCTGCCCTGGAATTTGACAGCAGTGAGATAAAAAATCAAGAGGTTAGAAAAGTAAATAGCACTTGTTTACTACCAAACTTTGAAACCTTTTATCTCAATTTGAAAGAAAATTTCACTGTGAACTTGCCGTGAAAACAAATGAAATGGATCTAAGATTGTTGTGTCGGGGGTAAGAGTGCAGCCATTTTTCAAATATCTTTTAGTAGAAGATTTTGTTGCCACAGCAGTCGAAGCAGGACGTTTTGAAGTCTGCAGTACAACTGTAGACTGGGTTTACAAAGTTATATCCTACACTAAGCTTTCTTTAAAGATCTCAGATGTGTCTTGAGTTGAGCAGAGCGATACATGGACCGCTTCTCAAGTTAGCCAGCACAGCACATTTTATTGCATTTTGCATTCTTATCAACAAATAACAAATATATTCTACTCTCCTGTAGCTTTTAATAAACAGAATCTGGCAGGGTTACACTTCTGCAACACTGTAACTGATTACATATGCTTTTACAGACATTTTGATCCTTAAATAAGTAGAGACGAGCATACAGGCTTTGAAGTAGTCGTTTCTTCTGTAATCACTTATGCACTTAACCCAGAACACGTGTTCCTAAGACACAGGTCAGATGCAGGTATCTTGCAGTGCATAGTCAAAGCCTTTGTTACCTTTCCTTGAGCAGAGGGAGGAGAAAACTTCCACAGCAGAGTGTCTTCATTAGAAAGTGTGCTCTTTTCTAATATCTTAAAACTGTCTGGTGCTTTAAGTCCTTAAACCCAGGAAAATATCTTTGAGATTTAGAAAGCCCCCTCTAATGGCTGAAAAACTATCTTCTAATCTCTTGCTTTGGAAGAAAATTTCCTTTAAAAATATTTTAAATTATTATCATTATTCCATAAAGAATGTAAGAACATAAGAGGAAAATACTGATGTAGAGTTCAATAGTGCAGTATTTAGAGCATTTTTTTTTTCTTTTCTTTCCTTTTTTTTTCCTTTCTATAGGAAGATGAGCCAGTCTCTGAATTCCCAGCAGTGGTTGTGGAGCCAGTTCCTAGTGCCAGACTAGAACAGGGTTACGCTGCTCAGGTCCTGGTTTATGATGATGAGACTTACCTGATGCAAGATGTAGCAGAGGAACAAGAAATTGAGACTGAAACTGTGGAAACAGGTAGACTTACTTAATTCTTTTCTTCCATGAGGTTTTTGTACTTTTAGAAACCCCCAAGGAATGTGTCTAGCCACGGGATGGAGGTCTTGACATGGGTTCACATCTCTTTCCTCTAAGCTTAGTTTTGCTTAGGCTTCATTGGTGGCAGGATTCCCTCGGCAGGTAAAAACATCACATTGCATTCAGGGTGCTGCATTGTAACACTGTGTCTTCTCCCTCATGAGCAGGCAGAACTTCATTTATGGCTTTGCTACAGTACCCTTATGCAGGGAGTTTGCTAGGCAACTAAACTTAGAGGTTTTAAAAATCAGCTGAGCCAGGAAGCTGTTTAGGATTCAGTTTTACACTCTGTGTGAGCCACATAACTGCAGAGCAGCTGGAAACAGGGGCTGTGTGGCTCCTCTGTGTACCCCATCTTCCAGCTCTTGCCCCCTCCTGTCTGTCCCTCCCTGTCCTGCCTTTTTGGTGCAAGAGTAGTTTTGTTGCTAGTTTGGTTGCAGGAGTGGGTGGCTAGGAGGAATGGAGTTGAGCTGTCCCTTCATGGGCAAAAAGCCTAACAGGTTGAAATTAGCACATCTATCTATAAAATAACAAGTTAGGAATGAAGAAAGGAGTGGAGCTTTGCTGTGAAAGCTGAACTGTTAAGTGAAAAGCACAAATCTTTCTGTACACCCTCTCTCTGAAGAGCACGGTCCGGAGGTTTGCATTTTCTGAGGGGCACCACAGTATGGAACAAAAGCTGTGCTGCTGTAGCAGCCTGATAACATCTGACAGTTGGGCTGTGATTCCTGCTGTCCTTCCCTCTTGCTCTCTTGTGTTGTCTCTCATACTTCTCCACGCTAATTTTGCAAGAAAAAAAAAGTAGCAAGGAGACCCTCAACTGTTCTGTATTTTGGTTGAGTTAAATTTCTGCTGGATTAGCAGAGCATTGGAGTAGGGAGTATGTAGAACTGCAACCAAAGGACAGGTCCTCTTGGGCACTCCATACTTAACTGCTGAGACCCACTTGATGTGGGTAGCATATGCTCATATCCCGGGGCTGCCTAATTTAGAGCTGGAGTTTAAATTCATGATGTCAGGAAAGCAAAACAATCTGTCTCAGCTGCTTAACTTAAGCTGGCATCCCATTAAGTCTATATGCATTCCCATCAGATTAGGTAAGTTTCAGTGCAGTTTTCTCAGTAAACAGAGGATGCAATTGCTCACACATCCTTCTCAGGTCGGATGTTATCCTGTAGCACCTCAGCAAAAACCACAGGCATCAACTTCACAAGGTGAGCATGAACTAATGATGCAGGTTTTGGGACAGTACTTACAATTCCAGTTTACTGAAATGTGTTTTGAAAGAAATATGCTAATTAGGAGGTCAACAAATTAATGTCAAGAGAAGTTATGAAATAATGTACTTCCTAAATTTGATTTTTCACAATGGTAATAAAACTTTTAAGGTTAAGGTAAGTGAGGAGTGAGGTTCTTCCCAAACTGAGTTTACAACTTAAGTTGAAAACCTTTAAGAGCTTATACTTTGAAGGTTTTTGTATTTGGAAGTTGTTTTTTTTGACATGAAATATGCTGTTTCTTATAAGATTTTTGTAGATTAATGGCTAACAGAACAGTTGTTATAGGATAAAGAGCTGCTGCAAATGAACTCTTTATGTTTTTAAGCATATTTTTGCGGCCATAATAAACTGGGGGGAAACTACTATTAAAAACTTGTAGCTCTTCTATGGGAATAGTTTTATATAAGCTGCTGTTCAAAGAAAGATATGTGGGTACTTCCAAGGCTTGATCTTTGAAAGTATAGTTTTAAAATGTATAGGGCAGTTGATCTGATAATTTGGTGTCTGTGGCTGGAGATGGTAAGGTATCTGTCTTGACTGCATGTAGTTTGTTGATGTTTTCTGTGTTGCTTTTGTTTTCACAGTTGGACATTAATGTGTTCTTAAAAATCTAATATGATATATTTAAATCAGTTCAAATCTTTTTTTTTCTTTTAATAGTTTTGACCTAAGAATTAATGGGCAATGAAAAAAGCCAATGAGCAGTGGAAGAGAAGTTAAAATTAATGAAGATTTTAAAAACTATGAATGTTCCTGCAGCCCTCTTTTAAGTATTACTTGTGTAGTGTGTACACTTATTAATCCAGTGTGGCTTTCATGGTGTAATTATACAAGCCAATGAGTAGTGGTCCTTGCACGGAACTAATGTCCAGTGTTGGTGAAAGGAGTGCCTGGTTTAGGCTGTGTGAGGGAGACAGGCTTGTGGGGCATGTTTCGGCACAGCCAGGAGCCTTTCTGGATTGTTTGAGAGGTGAGAAAGAGAGAGAAGGTATGAAAGCCCCGAGAAACATTCATTTTCTGATGCACCATTATTAGCAATGCATTTCAGGACAGTGAATCTGAGCGTGCTATTTTCAAACCTTAATTTTGTAGTGGAGGTACTGGGCTGTGGCTAAATAGCGATTTAATGTAGGAGAGAGGTGTAACAGATGCCATGGTAATTGTTAATGCAAAATCAGGCTAAGGCAGTAAACAAGGTACCATGTTTAAAGAGCATTTTAAGGTGTGAATTTTTTGAGGTATATACCTTTTTGATGCTAATGATTCCAATTTAGAGAGGTGTAATAGCTCCATTTCTGTACATCTTAGAAGAAAAATGTATTATTGCTAAAGCAGTGTCAATAGATTCTACTTCAGAAATGACAGAATTAATTGCTACAAAAATTTTTATGTTATTTGGTAAGTGTATCGTCATTGGCACCAAGAACGAGTAGACTTAACACCTTTTGTGGTTCTGGGTTCTACAGGCAGCATGGGAAATACTAAAGAATCCTTGGCAGTAGTTGAAAAGGATCCCTTTTCACATAATGCACTCCTCTTTGTCAGTATCTTTCCTGTGGGCCATGGACCTGATGTTTTCCCTTTCTTGTGCCAGTTCATTGGCAGTCCAATGACTACTGATGTACGTGGTTTATAATTACAACACACATTCCAATAGCCTCGGGCTACTTTGCAGGTGATCTAAAGCTTCCTAATTTATTCAAATGCAGCATTATTCTAGCCTCCAGATACAGGGATCAGTACCCTGTGTGAAAAATGTTGTAGGGAAAATTCACTTAGGACACTAAAGAGATGATCTGTGCTGTGCACTGAATGGTTCCACTTGTGGTTTGCTATTCTGTGGATGGATTTGAGCCTGTGTGGACTGTAAGGACAGTCAGTGCTGAGCTAAGGGCAGAATCGGGATCTGCAATGTTGTTTTTAATTAAAAAACTTCTCACATTTATGAATGTTAAATGTTGATTGCAGCGAGGCAAAATTATTACTCTCCTGTTGCGTGTGCGATTATGTAGTGCTTGCAGCAGGTGTGCCAAGGGTATATACATCTGGTTTTGGTAACGTTCTTAGTTCAGAAACAAAATGTAACAGCAGCTTAGGTTTTATGTCATCTTCGTTGGTGTTCTCTTTCCTGGGAAATTAAAGAAAAGAGCTGTACAGCTGCTCTGTGGACTGCAGTAATTTAACAGTAACAGCCGGGTTGTGGTGTCCAGTTCTTTCTAGATTTCAGGTTTCTGCCTTGCAGCATTCAGTGCTCTGTTCATATGGAAAGCATGCTGCAAGACTAAACCACTTTGTAATAAAGCCTAATTTAACTACACATTTCAGACATAATTTTTATTTCCTGAGGCTGATGTGAGGCTAATCCAACGGTTTGTTTGTGTGGGGCGTTGTGGGTTGGACTTCAGATGCACAGATGGATTCTCCTCCAAACTCCCAATTCCAATTGCAGCTGGGAGTGAGAATTTGTAGGCTGTTACTGTGAAGACTCAGCCACAGCATTTTATTAATGTAAGCCAAAAAAAAAAGGTTTTTTTTACCTTGAAATTAGAATGCAATGGAGCATCCAAAGCCATTGTGGTAGGAGTATGCAAGAGTTAGTTGTTATTCATCAAAAATACAGCAACAAACTGTTGAAAGTAATAATTTTAAAGGTTATGTGCATATTAAAAGGGAGACTGTAGTTGACAACAAAATGTAGGATGAGAATAAAGTGTGGACTTTGTCAAATGTGTTTCAGCAGGACATGTAGTCCATAAAGATATTCAGTGGACTTATAGAATAGATGTTTTTTGTTATCAGAAAAGCCTTAAGGACTTCAAAATGATACATCTGGGACAGAGAAATTGTTGAAGTGTGGCATAGTTTATATGCCAACCTACTGCTAGTCTCCAATACTGTTAATTTTGTAATACTGTAAAATCATATAGAGTGCTATGCAAATACATGACTTTTTATTGTCTAACAGACTACTCTGGAAAGAGAATTTCCTTATAAAGCAGGGAAGTGTAAATATTGATTGTTTGTGGGTCAAGGATTTTTTTTATTATTATTTTTATTTTTTTTCCCCCGAGACAGCTGAATTTTCTTATTCTGCACAAGTAATAATGCAGGAATGTAGACACTTGCTATTTTGATTAACTCTTTTTCAGTTTGTCAAAGGTAGTGCCAAATCCTGAGGATACATTTGGGTTTTTTCTGTTTGGAATCATTAGCTGCTGTATAAACAGTGACATCAGGATCCTGAATCCACTCAAAGGTGCGGATTGTGACACACACTTGGCTTTGGTATTGTTAGACTTCATATGGTGTAGTCAAGAAATGAGCTTGGCATAGTCATGGACAACTTTTTTCAGTATTTCCCTCTGTCTTCCAGGGACAGTTTGTGGTTATTTTGCTATTTGGGCATTTTCTACTGTCGAATCCACAGTGGTTGGTAATGATTACGTTGATGTGCTGATAAAACAGATGGCTGCATTCTCCTGTGTGTTTTCTGGCATTTAACTGTTGAGAATGCTTCTTTGTAGTATTACCTTTGCAATGCAGTAATAGCTATCAACAGTGATGGCCTGCTGTTGAGGACAGCAACTACTTCTGTAATTATTAGATGGGAATTTCTTTGGGATCCAGGGCAAAACTGACCTTTCTGTAACTTTAAAATTAGTAGATGATTTGGGCACTTGGGACAGGCAAGTTACTTAAAGCTTATGACAAAACAGGAATGTAGTAACTAGAAGCATAATTTTGAATGGTAACTTTCCAGCGTATTGCACATTTTGACTGGTTTTTTTTCCTGGCAGTTGGTAAATGTAGCATGTAGGTCTACCTGGCTATCTTGACAGCTGAACTTGTGCGTTAAAAAATTACAATAAAGTTTAGTCTCTGTATACTAACAGTAAAAACAAACAAAACCCCTCAACAATAAACTAGGGTAAATAAACATGTTTCTGTCTGACAAGGACTGATGCTGGTCAGGAATCTGTTCCTCTACTTTTTCTTTTTTTCTGTTTTTTCTTTTTTTTTTTCCCCTTTTTTCATGCCAGAGAAATAAAATTTCTCCAGTTTCCTGTGACCCTATTTCATTTCTTGCTTCATTGGGCCACCCACTGAGTAGATTTTGTATCCATCTTTGTTGCCTAAAAAGGAGGCTTTAAAAGAGATTAAAAAGTTAAATGCACGTTTACTTTTTTTTTCTGTTGACTGTCTTTTTTTCCTCTGAAATAATAAGATTTTATAAACATGACAAATCAATCAGCATTGATAAAATACTAGAAATCATATAATTTAAACAGATGAAACTGCAGGACTTTTGGAGAAAGCTGCATTCCTCCTTAAAGACAGTGTTATGATTTAATACTAATATAGATAAGGTATGCACAGGTCACTTCATAATTTCTTGTGGCTTTTTGCATATCATTCTTGAAAGTGCACAGGCTTAGATTCTTTTCAGTTTCATCGGATTGGAATCCCTTGGGCATCCAGTGATATTCTCTCTGTGTATGATCAGAGAGAGGGGAGAATCAGAACGCTTCTGTGCAGCTGTTCAAGTCCATTTCATGAGTACTGGCAAAAATTGTGCTAAGTCTGTGCTTGTGGTAGGAAATAAATGCTACTTAGGAAAGTGGTATTAAACCAAGAACTTAGTCTTTAATACTATTTTCTTCTTTTTTTTCTTCTTTTTTTTTTTTTTTCCATTTTGGACCTATGGGGTTTGTCAAAAGTTACACAATGCCAGTTATTTGCAGGCACTTATTCAAGGAGTCCACGCATCTCAGGCAAAACTTTATTGGGTATGAGTTAAATGCTTCAGTTTGCGATTGAGAGCTGCAATCAGTAAACAATCCCCACTGAATTACACAGCACTCAAAAAAGGAAAAAACTGAGTGCACCTTTCCCAAAGTATGATCCTGTGAACTCCTATTGACATGGGTGTGGATCTTCAAAGGCATTTAGCACCTCAGTAGAGCTTTTGATCTGGATCTAAACAGACAAGTTTTAAACTGTATTTTACTGCTTGAAGTGTGGGTAAATTATAATTTTTAACAACAGGAGGTGCACAGGAGAAAGTGACAGGACTACATGGTTATTGCAGCGCTCTCTCACATAAGGTGAAGCTATGGTGTTGCTAAACCACACCACGTAAGGCTTCCACTTCAATCTGAGGATGTCGTAATGAAGGGCTATTAAATTTTATTGCACATCTAAGCGTGTGCCTACCTAAAATGCTTTTTCTTGTCCTTGGGCTTGTCTCCACTAAGAAAATTCCTGCTGGTGAATCCTCCTGCAGAGTCCCCTAGTGGAAATACGCCGATGGAAGGAATTCTTGTTAGTACTGCAGTTCCGCCTCTCTGAATAACAAAAGCTGACAGGAGCACTCTGCTGTTGGCAAAGCTGGGGCTGCATGGGAGCTTTTTGCCCTCACAGCTGGCTAGTTGCCTTTTTTGTCCATGCTTCTGGCTGTGGAAGGATCTTGACTGGCAAAGTTCTAGCACAAGCTTAGATATCATGGCCTGAATGTGAGAATGAATGATGTTGCCTGCAGGTCTTGCTCTTCATCTGATGAGGCACTGAACAAATTTAATTCCTTACACCCAGGAATAGGTGTCTGCTGTCTACAAAATGCCTGATTTTTTTATTCGTGTATTATAAATATTATGTATAAATATAGTCATGAAAATGTGTTCCTGTAATGTCTTGAGAGTTGTAGTGGAGGAGCAGGACTTGTCGAGAGTTTGAAGCACTGAATTTAACAGCCGGAGTTGATTTTTGCTGGATACTATTTTGTGATTTCGGTGCTGGGGAAAATTGCTTCTAAGTTGTCCTTCTGATCTCGGTCCCAGGACTACTGAAACTTGAGAGGGGAAGAGAATTGTGTATTGTCAGATTGAAGCTAGACCCCTTCACCTTCTTTTAATGGAGCTGTGACGATGTTGCGTTCAAGGAAGGCTCTGTAGGCAGCAGGTGTTTGTTACATCCTTGGCTTAACAATGTGTGCCTACTCAGGTGTGTGTAGGGTCGATGAAGGAATTCCCGGGTGTAATTTCCAGCCATAGCTCTGTGTAAGACATACTTGGCTTTTCTCGGTGCAGCTGCTCTTTGCACGCAGCTCTGAAGTTTTAGCCTAGGCGTAATCAGCGCATGGACTGTGTGGGAAGTGTGGAGAGTGGTGGGAGTGTGGAGTTCTCCCGACTGGTGCCTCTGTCCATGCCTGGCAGATGATGCTGCGGCATTGCTGACGCAGGCGTTCTTCAGGGCGGGAGGACGCAACCCCGAAAAGCGGCGGTAGCGGTTTGGGGTTTCTTTAATTAAGAGAGCGGTGAAACTTTTTTTTCACCCCACGAGTCTTTTCAGACATGAAGGATGGATGGCTAACTGGCATAAGCCCTGGTACCCTAACGGAGATGAGGCGGATTCCAGGCACGAAGGACCGAGCTTTTCCGCCGAGTCGTTACTAACATAGGCGCCCCAGGGCCTCGGCAAGGAGAAATCTCGTTAACGCGTCAGCGGTTGCCTCGGTGAGGACTCTCCGGCTTATCCCGCTACGCGCTCTGCCCCGGTCACCAAGCGTCACCGGGGCGCGGAGGGCTGCGGAGAGATGGCGCGGCGGGCGTTCGGGGCGGCGCGGGGCCGGCCTCGCCCCGGGGCGGCGCGGGAGGCGCTGCCCGCTCCGCCGCCGGCTCTCCCCGCCCGCGGGCGGCCCCGCGCTGCGGCGGGAGCCGGCGCGGCACTTCCTGTCTGGGGCGGGCGGCGGAAGGACCGCGCGCGCCGCCCCGCAGGAAGCGCTCCCGCCGCCGCGCGCCGTGGCGGTGAGCGCTCCGCCCGCCCGCGGGAGCGCGCCTCGCCGCCGGCCCCTGCGCGCGCCCGCCCGTCAATGTGAAGCCGCTCGGGCAGCGTAAACATGGCGGCGTCCGTGCATGAGGGGCGCAGGAACCAGCTCGACCTCCTCATTCGGGCCGGTGAGCCGCGCCGAGCCGACGCGGGGCGGGAGCGGGGACGGGCCGGGCGGGGTTGGGGGGGGGGGAAGACGCGGCGCGCGGCGCGCTCCGGCGGCGGGCGGGAGGCAACGGAGGGCGATCAGGAAGTGATCACCTTGGAAGCGGCCGGCCCGGCGAGCGGCCGGCCCGCGGCGCTCGCCTCCCGGCGCGGGCGCCTCCGGTGGCGCCGCCCTCGCCGGGAGTTGCGGAGGGGCGCTCGGAGGAGTTTAGCGGCGTTTCGGAGGCCGGGGCGAGAACCAGGAAGTGCGCGAGGCTGCCGTCCTCCCGCCTTTCCCGGCCCTTTCCTCGCTCCCGGCGCCGCCGCCACGCCGTCCAAGCGGGCGGGCCGAGCGCCGCCGCGCACCGCGCGGCAGGGCCGCGGCCCGGCCTCCCGGGGCGCCGCGTCCCCCGCCGTTCCGCCGCCCGCCCCCCGCGCCCTTTTAAACTCCGCTCCGGCGGCGGGGCGGGAGGAGGCGCCGCCGGCGGGGCCGCGGCCCCACGTGTGCGAGGCGGGGGGGCGGCGGCGCCCCCTCCCCCACGCGCGCCGCGTAGCGGAAGCGGCGCGTTCCCCCGGGGCCCCGCGCGGGGGAGGGGGCGCCGGCCGCCAATGGGCGCGCGGCGGGCGCGGGAGTGGCGGCGCGGCGCCGGCGGCGCGCGCGGCACCGGGGGGAAGCCGAGTGTAAACACGGAAGTGGCCGCTCGGCCGCCGCACGTGGCCGCGCCTGCCTGCGGGCGCCCCCGACGGGCGGGGGAAGGGCGGGCGGTCGAGCCGGGCCGGGCCGAGCCGAGCCTCCGGGCGGCCCCGCGGCCGCGGCGGGGTGAGGGGGCGCGGGGCGTAGGGAATTCCGCTCCTCGCCGCCGGCCCGTGCGGGTGCCGCGCCTTCTCTGGCCGCTCCTCCGCACTGTCGCACCGTGCCACCCTCGGGCCCGGCCGCTGCCGTTTACCCCAGCTGTAGCACTTTTTCGGGGTTGCGTTCGGAGCCCTGCGTGGTTTGGCCTCTTTCCGTTTTGTTGAAGCTGTCTGACAGCAGGATACTCTACTGATCCGAGGACTTGTCTTAAAGTGTGGCAAAGCCTTGGAGAACGAGCAAGGTTACAGCTGACCCAAACCTCAAATGCGGTGTCAAGCCCTCAGTTCTCCGTCGAAGTTGTACCGGATCTGATTTTATTTTTGCCTTTACAACACAGAGGTCACCTTATAAAAGTAGTCCTTGGAACCGTAAACAGCACAGTGTAGGGCATTACAGGTAATGAATTGTGCAGTAGCTGCACACGAATTTTTAGAGAGAGTTCATCTTAATACTGGCTTTGCATTGGCATGGCAGTGGGTTTTTACAGGCCTAAGGGTAAATGCTCTGTCGTTTACCGGTGTATTAAGATACGCTTTCAGAAAGGGCCAAGTCACATAATCATCATCGTTTGTTTTATTCAGTGTGGAAAAATACCCAGGGTGTTTTGGAAGGGGGTGACCCACACCCCAGACATGCAAAAATAGCCCACTACAAAGCAGTGAAGAACTTCTGCTGCATAACTGAAGGGGAATAGGTCTTAAGCATTCTCACACTGGGGTCTGCGATGGAGCAAATAGCTTCACTTTGCCATTAGGACACCTCTGCCTTCTGCAGGTGTCACTGCTGCGGATTTCAGGGAGTCGTTTATTACTTTTGGTAGTCTGCGAATAGAGAACGTTTAAGTAGTTGATCGTTGTGTCAACACCTTCTTAAGTCACTGTAACCAGATTGCTTGAGAGCAAGCCCATAAATAATGAATGGCCTTTGTTGTTGCTTTTTCTGATGTCCTTTGTCATACGGATCTCATTAGCCCAATCAACTTCATTAGTTTTTTTCCCATATTTGCATTGCAGTGAGTGATACTTGTGCATATCTAGTATTCCCATCACCATACTATCAAGATACCATATCTGTTTACTTAGTTTTGCATGTAGATGATATCACGTGGGTTTAAGTGAGGAATTCTTTATCCTAAGGGATTGTAATAATTATATGTTGCCTTTTCCCATGGCTGCCGGTTTGAGTGTTGACAAAACTTCAGCGTTTAGTAACTGCGGGAAGTAAGAAGTAACACTAAGTTGCTGCTTAGTGTTATCTTAATTGCCACTTGTAGAAGCAACTCCTAAATGACTTTACAAAGATATGTTTTGGCTTTGTAATTAATATTTCTGTCAATATTGGGCTGATAACATATGGCTCACAGTGGAACAAGTGTTTTGAGATGGTTGCTCTCATCTTTGTTATTGATTTGCCTTTATGCAGTGGGTTAGGCGTCGTCTTTAAATTGTGTGCAGCTGAGAGTCTTGAACAGAGGCGGGCTTAGGGAAATACTGAAAAATACAAGGAATTGTGGTTTTTTTGGTTTCTGAATAAATGTCTGCCATAAAACAAGCAGTAAACTGAAGAATGCTTTCTTTTCCAGTCAAGTTTTGCATACAGAAAAGATTTCTGGGTATTACCTATGAAGGCAATTCAACTGATTTTAATTAAGATGTCGTTTAAACACTGATACTAACTTCCACTGCCATTTTTAAATGCCATAATGGAACAAGCATGTGAACGCCAGTAAACTTTAATGAGTTTTGTTAGTGTATGTGCAGTCACTGTTTAGTGAATTCCATGCTTGGAATTGTGAGTTCTTCATTAAAACGTTGCTTTGGTTGCCTGGTAGTATTAAAGGGTAAGCTATTGCAGGTGCTGTTGTTAATGTTGGCCTTGTAAGTACAGACATCGAGAGCGCTTCAGGTTAAAGGTGGGGAAGGGGGGGTTGTAGTGCAGTGCAAAAGAATACCATTTTGAAAATTTCTGTCCGTTTTTTTGGGTCTCATAAATTGCTGTCATTAATTTTGGTAGACTTGCGTTGAAGGATGGGGGGTAACCTTACATTGTAACCAAATGGATATGTTGCCGCTGTTTTTGGTTTTTTTAAAGCTGAAGTACAGCCCTGTCGGACTTAATTACCAAGGTTGGTATTTTGTAACAGTTGTGGAGAACCTTGAATAATCTACTGGACACACTATTTGGATAGAAAGTAAAGCTAGAAGACATTAGGCGGACAGCGAAGATAGAAATCAACTAGCCTAGTTTTCTATTTACGCTTTAGATTTGAATTTGTTTTCTGAGGTAAAATAGATTTAAAAATTAATGAAATATTTTAAAATAAAGTGCCAAGGACTCAGATTCTCTCATAAAAGCAGTAAGATGAGACTTGATTTAAAAGAATGGAAGATAAGTGCTGGTGTTAGCTGTGATGTGTTCTAGATCAGTAAATGGCACTTCTCATGTTACTCAGTTACCAAAGTGTGGAAGATTTACTTCCAGCCAAGTAAACGACTTTGCTTTTTTTGGGCAAGTGACAGTTCTTCCTGAAATGATTGTGTACTATAACACACCTACACCTTGTATTGTTTACTGGAACAGTACAGTCTGTTTTAGCTTTGGGGTCTTGCATATAGTTGATAGCATAAGTATAATAGAAATAGAATTGAGCATTTTTAGTGACATAGGTGATGCACTTCGGTCTTTGATTAGAAATGTTTCTGCCCATTGTGATACTTGTGCGTCCAAGTCTTGGGAAGTTATCTTTTTTAAGTTGTGGAATCCTGCTCCTTTGTTTTGCTTTCTCCCCCATCTCTTTTTGTGAGAAGTGTTGTGATACAGGTGTAATTTAGTTGTTGACACTTGATCTAGTCATCTGCAAGAAGAGCTACCTGTTTTTTTTTCTTGTCCCATCCCCTCTCTGAGAGAGCCTGTTCCCCCACTTCATCTTTTATGATATCTCTTTTAGCTGTTTTTCGGTCTCATGTCTTCTATCCGAGCACTCTGACATGCTGTCTTCTATTAGACATTTTCTAGCATGTCAGAAGAATATTTTACATAAATTTGTGTTTAGACACAAATTTCTCCTTTTTTGTTCCCGCTCTGTTGGTGCAGTAAACATTGCCTGTGAGCAAATGCAAACTTCACTGGACAGACGAATGTCTCTAAGGCTAAAACCATGTACTGGGTAAAGGAGAATTAGTTGGGAAGGCTTGAAACTTGGTAATAGAACTGAATTTAGTAAGTGTTTTAATAGCTGTCCTTTTGGCAATGTTAGGTTAGTTTGTTAGCTGTCTTGATAGACAGACAGCATGTGTTGTTCCAGCCAAAGCCAGAAGTGTTACTATTTTTTGCTTGATATTTTTTTAGGTGACAGTTTTAGTGGAGTCCCTAGTAGCTCCCATTGGGAATGCATTTGTGAAGTGTGTCCTTTCAATCAGCAGAGGCTTTTGTGGAGTAGATAGTGCTGTTTTTATTGGAAATGGAAGGGTTGCTTAGGGGAGAGGTCGAGTGGCTCCTTTGCTCTGCTGTTACAGTTTTGCAGTCTTAGTCCCTAATGGTTGTATTTCCTTTCCATCCACTCTGGTCCTTCAGCACGATATCCTAGTATTGGAAAAGTACATTCATGGCTTTCTTGCCTTTTTCCTTCCCTCTGCTAAGTACCTCTTAGTTGTGGTGCAGCATCCAAACTGTCCTCTGTAGGAAAATTTTGTATAATTTTAAGCATTTAGGAAGTAGTGAGTTCAGTACCCTCTTACTATGGAAATTTGTCAAGTAAGTTTAAATTTCTTTACAAAAGTCCTCTATATACTGAACCTAATGGCACAGAAGGAGCTATCTGATTGGAGGAGCTTTGCTGACATGCTTTGAATCTTACTGCATGCATTAGAGTAATAACATATATAAATACTGATTTAGACTTTCCAATTTCAGTAGTGTTGTAGAATTTATACATTTTTAACGACTAAATATTGTTCCTATATTCCAATAATCAGTGAAAAATTTTTTTCAGGTAGATGAAGGAAACTCAGTCATCAAATTCTGTGCAATTGAAACTTTTATTTAGAAATGCTTAGGCAGAGAGTTTCCTGCAGGGACACTCTGTTACAGTGCAGGTGGTCAGCCTCTGACTTTGGATATGGCCTGAGAGCTGCTTGGGAAGGAAACACTTGGCCAAGCCCCAGCATCCAGGCTTTGCAGCTGGGCAAAGCGCTCGTGGTGCAAAATTCGTGCCGATTGCCACTGGCTATCCAAGGAACAAGAAAGGACCCTTTCCTGATTTTCCTGTGCTCTTAGGTAGGCTTTTATTGTTCACAGCCTGGGGTGAAGCAGTGTTGGAATGTCAGCTTTAACAGGCATCTACTGTTCCAAAAGATAAAGCCCTCTAAATAGCGCCCCAGGCCATAGCTAACAGGCTGTGCTGGGAATCCCATCAGCCAGCCAGCAGGCTGCTTCAGCAAGGACTTTCAGCCACCTGTAATCTTGCATTTGTGCATCTTCCACGTTTCATCCACTTTCATCTTCTAGTTGATACATTTAATCTGCTGGCTAGTAGGTTTTTTCAAGTTTTTAATCCCTGCATTTGAACAAACTGCAGTATGCTGGAAGGCTTTTATCCCCGTGTGAGCCTGCAGGGAAGCTGTGTGTATTCCATGTTTCCTTAGCTGGCATTGTGTTTCCCTGCTTTTCACTAAACAAACCTGGAGTTATTTCTTAGATGTTTTCAATTACAGCATAGATGCCGTGAAGTTTTTGTAGAGAATTATTCCCAAATCCTCTTTAGTTCTGTGATACTAGAGATAGGTGACTCTGCTCAGGCTAAAGATAGATCTCCTGGCTGCCTTGCTGGAGTGGTTCAGCTTAGAGCAGATGGCCATAAATGGAAAGAGCAACTGAAGAGAGACAGCTACCTTGGCCAGAGTGTGGATAATGGGCAACAGGTGCTTCTGCAGTCACTGCTTTTCAAAATCTTTACAAGTGTGAGCAATATGGGGTTAGCTGTGAACAGAATTTAGAGGGACATTGGAGTTTTTCTTCTGTTGTTGCTGTGATCTGCAGTGTATCAAACTTAACTGCGCTCTCTTGAAGTTGCATTATTTTTGATTAATTAGTTGTCCTAAACTTTCAGAACTTGAAAAAAGAACTATTTTTACCTTCTTCCCTTAGTTTTTGCATAAAGCACACCCTTTTTACTGTTCGCTGTGCTTTGTGGTTTTTTTTAACAGCCAAGCTGCTAAAATGAACTCACAATTATTTTTAACATCAGAGAACAAAACAGGATCTACGCTTTGGAAACTAGTCTTGTATTTACATATATATATGTATATATTTATCCAATAGACTGAAAATTTGAAGGGAGGTGACCTTTAGATTTTAATGGGGTAATAGTTGGAGATGATGCTACTTCTCTGTTCTGCTGCATTAATTTGTAATCATCCTCATTACAATCTGGTTTTTTTTTCTGGTTAATTTGAAGGCAGAAGCGAAATCTCAGTCTCTTTCTTTAAACTCTTGAACTCTTCATGGAAATGAGGAGCTTGCTTGTGAACCAGAAATCTAATCTAGGAAGTGACAGTGTCAGTTCTGCTCGTCTTATGTCTTCCCTAAATATTTCTGTCGACAGGAAGGTATAAAAGGTGTGAAGACCTCTGATTATCTTGTGGTTTTCACATTAAAGATTGAGAAGTACAGTTGTACAGGGATACATATGGACTTCTGTAAGTAACCCGTTCTCATAATTTTGTTTTTTTGTATCCTCCTGCAGTAGAAGCATCAGTTCATGGCAGTAATGTGCACTGCACAGATAAGACAATTGAAGCTGCAGAGGCCTTGCTTCATATGGAGTCTCCTACCTGCCTGAGAGATGCCAGGAGTCCTGGTATGTCAGCCACAGTCTCTGCTCTGGGAGCCATTTCTCCTTCTACTCATCAGTAAAACAAGCAAAGTGGGAAACCTATTTCTGTGGAGAGCTGTATGCTGTTTAAAACGTTTGCCTGCATATTTAAAAACTACTGATTTCTTTGAGTTTTATGTGATTTCTCCACCCTGCAACAAGCATACTTAGAGATTAAATTATTTATTTGAGAGGGGTTGTTGGGAAGAGATAGCTGAATAATGACATATTTAAAATTAATTTTCTCCCCTAAACATCATGGAATACTTTTTCACTGTGCGGGTGACAGAGCTCTGGCACAGATTGACCAGAGAGGCCATGGAGACTCCATCCTTGGAGATGTTGAAAAAATACAGGATCCAGTTCTAGGTGGCCCAGCTTGAGCAAGGAGTTGGACCAGGTCCCCTCCTATTGCCAGCCATTCTGGGTTCTGTCAATCTGACATTTTAAGTTGCTAAAATAAAGAGTTGTTTTAAGGGAAAAGTATTTCTATTCGTCTTTCTGTTTTGGAAAGAATACCCAAACCCAATGTGTTGCAGAGTGTTACCAGTCTGAAAAACCATTGATGGTTACTTTAACTGATGTCCCTTCTGGAATTACTTAATATGTGTTGGATGAAATAATAGTCGAACTGAAATGCAAAAGCTACAAAATAGGAAATGGAGATCAGAGTAATGATCAACAATGAAGCTGTAATTTGTTTAAATTAAAGTTGAGTTTAGTTCTGAGCAACACTGGTGTGGTACTCGTTTATACCTAAAACTACTGACAAGTGTGCTTGTTTTGGGGAGTTGGATTGAGTTTCAAGGTGACAGGATTTTGGAGCAGAAATTTGCTACACTACTGCATATGCTTGGTTTAGAAACATTAAAATATTCAGGTAGAGACTTCATCAGATACTCTTTCTTTCTTCTCTTGTAGTGGAAGTTTTTGTCCCTCCTTGTGTGTCCACCCCAGAATTTATCCATGCAGCCATGAGACCCGATGTGATCACAGAAACCGTGGTGGAAGTGTCAACAGAGGAATCTGAACAAATGGATGTATCTCCTGTTCCAACTTCCCCTGATATCCATGAACCAATGAAAAAGAAAAAGGGTACATATGGCTTTTCATAGGAGCTATCTCAAAATTTTACTTCTGTTGTGCACTGCTGTGGATGGTGCAGTTGGTGCAGGGGAGGATGGATTGGATGGTCTGGTCTCTTTGCTCATACAAACAGATTGATGGGAGTCTGAAATGTGTAATTTAGAGGGAAACAAATGCAGTGAAGTGATAAAAGGATACAAAAGCAAGATCTGTTTAGATTTAATAAAAATGCACATTGACTTGTCTGCAGTTGAGTTAAATCTGCCTATGAAGTAAGGAACCAAATGATAATTACACAGTAGTAATCTAAGAATCTAAGTTTATCCATACCTGTAGCAAGGAAACGGCAGGGGAAAAATAGACAAATAGCTTTTTTTCAGCAAAGGCAAAATGTAAAATTTTACTCTGCATTTGATTCATACTTCTTTTTCCCCTTGTATTATGTGCAGCTGGCCGTAAACCCAAGACCCAGCAATCAGCTTTATCTGATGGGTCTCCAGATCTAGGTATAAAGAAGAAACCTAGAGAAGGCAAAGGTATGTTTTTCCATTCATTGAGTCTTTAAAAATTGGCAGTGTGTGTGCATGGTATTTATCACAGGAAATGTACATATCTTTAAAAATGTGATGGATGAGATTGTACTGACTTTATTAGAGTTTTATTCAATGTCTTCAGTTTTGTTTGTCGAAGATCTAGCACAAGGATGTACGGTCTAGGAGTCTCCTCTAGTACCCTCCACAGTTAATGGGCTTTCTCAATTTTTATTTGCTTTACTTTGTGGTTATTGACTTGTGACGTCTTTTGTGTTGTGCATCAGCTTAGTGCTACACACACAATTTATTAAGCTACGGCTGTAATACTTGCTTTCAAGTAGAGGCAGCACATGAACATTGAAAAAGGTGATGGTTGGGAATATGATTTCTTAGTTCATTGACAAACTTCAGTGGGAAAATATTCCTTGACTAATCGGCTCCGTTTAGTTTAAGGGGAAAAACAAATGATGATGTGTTTCTGTATTGGTTGAGTGGAGAGTTATGTGCAGGAGAGTTCTAGTTTCCTAATGTTTCTCCTCATAAATAGAGGTTCCTTTCTTGGACTCCAAGCTCCTGCTATTCATTCAGCAAGAAGACAGACTGGGACATTTGCTCACAGGTTACCTTTGAGGTGGTGTGCAGTGTATCAGCTCTTCCCTGGCTACAGGTGAAAAATCTGGATCTCTTCTCTTAGTGCACTGAAAGTTGTTTGGAGATGTTGCAATAGCTGGGAATAACAAAATTTAATGACTTGGAGTAGCAACATGCCAGCTGAAAGAGGCTGCAGTGGTCAGCTCCACTGATACTTTGACATTTGTTTGAAAGCAAGGTCTCTGCTGGTTATGTAATTCCTTATCTGGCTACAGCTCCCGAGTCATGGTGTTTGTTAGCTGGGCAAAGAAGAATGGGACTGATGACTTCATGGAGATGTTTGCTCATGGAAACCAGTGCAAACACTGATTAGACTTCCCTGCAGTGCCCGCAGTTGCTTTAGATTAGGTGTAGCAGTGGACTTCAGTGGAGATGAAAGATTTTGTATCTGCTGTATTTAAAAATACATCTTGTTTAATTATTTCATTTTTTGGTAGTCTTCTTGAATCCTTTCCTTTCTTTCTATTTCAGGTTTTAGTATTATACCATTCTGTTACTTGAGCAGTACTTTCCAACTGTTCCAGGTCCTAAGTAATTTGAAAAAGGAGGCCTGTGTTTCTCTCTGTTCTCGTTTTTGAATTCAGCTCTGTAGCTTCCTGTTTATCAAGTGGGAGATGGTACTGCTTTGTGGTTTTCAGGAGATTTTTTAGCTTTCTTTTAAATTTATTTAATTTCTATGACCCTTCCTAATGACCTACATGTGTCTCTTGTTCTCATGCAGTATCTCAATCCACATTTTATATTACAACTGGAATAAATTAGCTTTTTTCTTGATGTCCTGCAAAATATTTTGTTAAATGGATTTAATTTTTGTTACTTACTAAAAAAAAATCACTTGCAAAGGTAGGCTGTTTCATATGCAACATATGTTTTTGGAAAACCAGAAAATATTCTGCTGTTCAGTACTATCAGAGTTAAGTCATGGAGAAGGAGAGATGATTGTGCACATTTGGAAAGGGGATCCCTTGTTGGCATTCCTTCCTTTGTGCATTCTGGGTGCTTTCTGGTGCAAAGTGAGGTGACTGTAAATCGGATTTAATTGCGTCCTACAGTCTGTTTATTCTCTTAAAGTTCTTGTTTCCTTTCTAATCCTGAAACCCACTTAGATTTTTGCAAAAAACTCTGTTGCAGACCTACAGCATTTGGTGGTCGACTCAGAAATTCTTTCTTTCTAAGGACCTGAGGAATAAAACCCCAGGGATTAATTCCATAAAATTGAGGATGATTTAAAGATTCCTCAATTCTCTTGTTGACTCTTTCCTCCTAGAGGTCTTATTCAAATAAATTATGGTTGGATTTTGGTAGCTCTTGAGTCAGTACTTGCTGTTGTTTGGAGCACACTGTAAAGCACAGATTTTCTCCATTGAAGTGCTTTTCCAAAAGATGGAACCTGTGATGCTTTTTTACCCTTTGAGGTTTTCAAAGACTGCTGACTTCTTAAAATCTGCAGTGGTCTCTAATCTGCCTTAATGTTTTTAAATTATCTTTGCATGGCATAACAAGTGCTAGGCTAGACCATTAAATATCAGGAAACTATGACCCTTTTTCGCACACACGCAAAAACATAATTTGGTCCATGTCCTTGGAGATAAAGAATTGTTATTAATGTTCTGAGGTTATTATTCTTGCAGATCTTAGATTTATATCCTCCTGTTCTGCAGTGTCATAAAATATCCTGACGCTTTCCTGCCCTGTTTAATCAAATATGAGAAGAAAATTCTGGCACTCATGCTGCAGAATAGATAGGTACTGACTTGGAACACCCTCCCATACTTCTTTTCAAGAGCTGAGAATGGGTGCTGGATTGAACAGGCTCCTGTGCTGTATAGCAAATCACTTGGATTAGCTCCTTTCAGAATGTAAATATTTATGGAAACTTGACTAAACTTAACAGAATGAATGAATACGTGCAGGTTACATCCTCTGCGTAACATTGCTTGTAAGACAGGCCGTATGGAGAACTTTCTGTTATCGTTAAAAGTGGTTTTCTAATACATAAATGCTTTCTTATTATAGGGAATACAACATACTTGTGGGAGTTCCTTTTGGACCTTCTTCAGGACAAGAATACCTGTCCTCGATATATTAAATGGACTCAGAGAGAGAAAGGAATCTTTAAACTTGTGGATTCAAAAGCTGTCTCCAAACTCTGGGGAAAACACAAAAACAAACCTGACATGAACTACGAGACTATGGGAAGAGCTCTGAGGTAAAAAAAAAAACAACAACAACTCTTAGATCCTTACCTTATCTACTACAGTTTAAAATCTGATTCTTAATTTTCCCCATAGAAATATAAAGGTTCTGAAATGTTAAAATTTTTGCAGATTTAGCCTTCAGTCTTGCGGTCCCTGTTACTTTCTATGTTACCAGTAAGTTTGCAATTTTAATTCCTGAAGTATGTAGTTGAGAGGTAAGGTTTTTTCCAGGTAGGTTCTTCAGATCCTCTGCCAGTGTGTTCTAACAGCTTCTTTCCATACCTCCTTACATTGTAGATTTTACTGAGATTAATTCAGGTTTTCTTGTTTGCACAGGAGTTTTCTTTAAAATCTGTCACTATGTTGCTTACTACTTAGTTGTACTTTCCTTGCAGGTACTACTATCAAAGAGGAATCCTGGCAAAAGTTGAGGGACAGAGGCTGGTATATCAGTTTAAGGAGATGCCAAAAAATATAGTTGTCATAGATGATGACAAAAGTGAGTCCTGCCATGAAGATTTGTCGATGCCTACAGATGAAAAGTCCCTGGAAAGAGTGTCTTTATCTGCAGAAAACCTTTTAAAAGCAGCAACCTCTGCACGTGAAGGGAAAAATTCCTCTCAGTTAAACTGTACCAGAACAGAAAAAGCAGTCACCAGAGTTGTGAATATTGCCTCACCAGCTCACGACACATCCTCATCTCATCCTTCTACTACCACTGCCACTGTCCCAGCAACAACAGCCCCCAGGTTGGTGTTAACGGGGCTGTTAAATTTCCTAAATCCTGTTGCTAGATGTGCAAAAGGTTTGGGGTTGGGTTCTTTGCTCGCTGATTCGGCTTCTTCATTTTTTTTTTGTTACGGTTCAGTTTGGGTTTTTTTTTAAGAACCTGTTCAAACCCCGTCTCTCTCAGAATTGTCTGTGCTTGTTGTCGTCTGTGCCGGTGCCCCGTGTTTTGGCCTGAACGCACACGTTTGTTTTGCAGGACAGTTCGTGTGGCAATGCAAGTGCCCGTCGTCATGACCTCTCTGGGACAGAAAATCTCAACGGTGGCAGTGCAGTCAGTAAACGCAGGCTCGCCGTTGATAACCAACGCGAGCCCAACCGCGGCGACGACTCCCAAGGTGGTGATCCAGACAATCCCTACTGTGATGCCCACCTCTGCTGAAAATGGAGACAAGATCACGATGCAGCCCACCAAAATCATCACCATCCCTGCCACGCAACTCACGCAGTGTCAGCTGCAAACGAAAACGGGCCTGTCCGGGTCGGGAAGTATCAACATCGTGGGAGCCCCGTTGGCCGTTCGAGCGCTAACCCCGGTGTCCATAGCTCACGGGGCCCCGGTAATGAGACTGTCGGTTCCTGCTCAGCAGGCCTCTGGCCAGACTCCTCCCAGGGTGATCAGTGCAGTTCTCAAAGGCCCAGAAGTTAAATCAGACACAGCCGCTTCGAAACAGGAATGCGAAGTGAAAACGCTGCAGCTGGTAAAAGAGGAGAAGCCGGCGGATGGGAGCAAGACTGTGACCCACGTAGTAGTAGTTAGTACACCCTCGGCTATTGCCCTCCCTGTGACAGTGAAAACAGAAGGAATCATCGCCTGCGAGAAATGAAGAATGGGTTTCTTCCGGCACGGACTTGTAACTGTTACGGTTTTGAATATACTGACATGACTGGGGGAGGGACGTGGATGCCGCCACCAAGTCGTAAAGGAGAGTTTTGGAATGTTAATAAACATGCCTATGCTGAAGACTTACTGGAAAAAAAAAAAAAAATTATTTTCCCGTGTTTCAGTGGGAATTAAACCACACTGATATGCCGATAAAAACTGCCTCTTCCAGTTGGGAAACAGCTGAACCTGTGGAGAAGGAAAGAGAGAGGGACTGAAAAGGGACCAAACAATTTCACTACGCTACCGGTTACCGAGTTACACTAAGACCTGAAACACTAAGAGAGAGCTGTGTGAGAGGTTTGCCTTGGTTTTTAGTTTTCAGGGGGAGAGGGAAGTCTCATTGTTACACAAATGGCAAATTTGATGCATTTTCTGTGCATACCAGCGATTACTACTGTGTGCCCACAGTACTCAACTGGTGCTATGTGAAAAAACTATGCTACTAGGTGTTGTAGGAAGTGAAATAAAGGAGATTAAAGAGCTTCTAAAAGAAGACAGAGGCCTAGAGGGATTTTTGTATCATACAGCTTAAGCAGATTCAAATTGAAAGCCTTAGACTGATTTTCAGTTATCTTTCTTGAAATAAGCTAATGGCTTGTTTGTGTAAAGCTTTTTTATTAAAACGAGTTTTTTAAAAACCTTGTACCTAGCACAGTATTGTTATAGAATAACATGTAACATATTTTGTATGGTAGTTAAAAGTCTGTCTAAATTTCTTAATCGTGGACAAAGTAGCAGCAGGTTTTCTGCCTTCTGCTGTACCATGCCTGTTTCTCTCACTTAGCCTTGACATCTGTTGCATACATTTCAGTTTCAGCTCTACTCTCTCTTCAAAGGTCACGCCCGGCATGAGCTTTCGTCAGGTAGTTCTAAACCTGTAAATTTTTTTAGTTGAACTTAAGAGGGAAGTACCAGTGTTCAGGATGAACGATAATAGTTTGTATATTCAACATTTGAAGTATATTCTATTTTGTTGTACTCTTGTTTCAAAGTGTATTCAAGTAGGTTTTACTGAAATACAGAAAGAAAATTTAATGGCGTTCGGTGTGCTTTTTATTTTTTTCCTTCTTCCTTTCTGCTAACCTGTTAACCTTCTTTTCTTATTTGAAATCTTCCAGGCATCCATCCTAATATAAATGATACAGTGTGAAATTTTGGGACTCCTGCCTGCTTCAAAGGGCTGACCAGCTCTCTCACTCTGTTCAAATACCTGTGACTACAGCTACCTTGCTGTAGCTGGTGAGGTAACTTCTGGCAGGGGTGTAGTTCTTACACGGTTTCAGGATGGTGAGTATACACATGAGCTCTGTGAGCTGCCTGACTGCTCCTCCAGCTACGCCAGATATTAGCTCCGTACTTCCAGTCCATGTGCATGGCTCGAAACGTAGCCTACCCTGGCACATCAGGCTGTGGGTAGTCCCGTGCCCAGTGGATCCCAGTTCCCAGTGATAATGCCCTGAAAAGTCTTCAGGGCAGGAACTTGGGTAATCTTGAAATCCTTGAAGTCTAAACGACCATCGGAGCAGCAATTTTAATGGCTGTCTGAAGGAACTGGAGTCTTCTGTAACGCTAAAAGACACCAGAGTGAAATACTTTACACACTGAGAACCAGGTTACTTGTAGAGTCCTGGCAGCAAGGCCCGTTCTTCCCTTCAGCTGGGAAGAAAAGTAGAAATAGCTCCACACAGCCAGGCCAGCATGTGGGGGGACCTTGAAAGGCTTCTGGAAAAACTATTCTTTTTCATCCTCTCGAGCAGGGAAGTGGAGTTTGAGAGCAAAATGAAGCTGAAGCAGATAAAAAGTTGTGTATAAGGCAGCAATCCCTTCCGTTGGTAGCAATGCGAAGAATCAAAGGTTCTTACACATGAACTGTGTTTCTGGCATGAGGTAGAGGACAAAGACCCCTTCACACAAGGAAATGGAGAGAAAAGAGGACTTTTTCTTCCTAAGAAAGAGGTAGGAAAGGGAAGTAGGGGAAGCTGGGCAATCGCTTGATTAATTTGGAAGTCTGAGAGGCACTAATGTTCTGCACAAAGGGAAATGGAACAGCGTAAAGAGAGGCAGGTGAAACAAATCTGAACCAAAGGCCAAGAAGGGAGAGACAAGTCTTTTTAAACCTGCAATTGTAAGTCCAGTCTGTAAGAAACCTTATTCTAAATGGCTGCTATTTGATTGTGTCTGAAAGAGATGCTGTATCTCAGAGCATGAAATGTCTATGTTGAGTACTTGTAATTAGACCTTTCCAGCGCCTAATTTAGATACACTTGAAGTCAAATGGGGACAAACTATCTTCCTAGAATTAGATAAGGATCTCCAGCTGATGACCTTCTTCTCTTAATGCCAAGACTGCATTATGTAATGGTAGAAACTGGAGGAATGAAGGCACCCAACTCCACTGCTGGTGGGACAGTCAGCTCTGAGCCACTGCCAGTGCTGTCTTGCCCCGGAGCCAGTGATGGTCCTTTGGCTCTCTCCCCTGGCCACCAGTGAGCGGCACATGACGCTGGCTGCCAGAGGATATTTACCTGGAGTTCATGAAGTGCTGTGAGAATCCCAGGCTGTGTGAGGATGCTGTGACTGAAATGGAAAGGGGACTTAGCCTGATTCTGCAAATCAGTGTTTGTACTGGTGGTATTGGAGGACATGACCTCGGGATGAGGGTGCTTTGGTTAGGGTGCTTTGTAACATCTGAAACAGATGAAAGGAACACTAGAATATTGAAATACTTAGTATCTAGCTGAATTCCCAGGCTTTTGCAATCCCATTGAAAAAGCTGTTGATTTGTACATGTGTGAAAGCGGGACTCCCTTTTACCGGATCTGAATCTGGTGGCTCATGTAGAAGAGTCCAAGCTTAACGCATCCTTGGCAAGCAGGAACTCGTAGATGTGTGGGTAGAATGAAACTTGTGTGAAGTGAGTATGCTTTATACAGAAGGCATTCAGCCATACACAGACTTGGTACCACTGATTTTGCAGATAAAAACTATTTTTATTTTTCAAATCCCCTGTTTTAAGTTACAGAATGAAAAGGGTGATGCTGTGTAATCCACAGGAGAGAAAAAAAGTCTTAGCTGTGAGTTGCAACTCAGAATAAATGTCTGAGTATCAAAAATAAGAAAAGTTGGAAGGAGAATCCCATTCCAGAGAGAACTGGTTTTGTTAACCCTCTCTTGCACATCTTTCCCAGTGAAGGGTTCTGGGTCTTGATACAGCTCAGGTTGTCTGGGTAAAGTGTGCTGAAAGGAAGGCTGAACTCTTGGGATCCTCTGCTAATTAATTTCATCAACTTTAGGGCTTTGGAGAGTTACATCTGAGGTGATCGAGGATGAGTGAGCCAGGGACAGTCAGAAGTTGAGGAGACAATGGAGAGGTGCCCGAAGCCTCAAGTTCGTACTCAGCACGACATGCGCGGCAGGGATCTCAGCTGCACGCGAGGATTGTTACTGCCCGAACAAGCTAAGTGCATCCTGCCTTGTACAGACAGCTCAAATAGCAGGTGTTAGGATTATTAATATGTGATCCAAATGACACTGTGTATTTGGGATCTAATAGTTCTCCAGGAGAGATGGTGTTTTAAAAAGCTTGTGACAGCTTCTGCCTCTCAGCAAATTAAACAAGTGGGTCATTTCTTCCTGCAGCTTGCTTGAGAGAGATGGAAAAGTGTCGCTACTGAAGCTAAGGCAGCCTTTATTCAAGATGAAAGCAAGGGATCTGTGCAGACTTTTTTTAGCCTTATAAGCCATACATCCATAAGAAGACCTTGGAAGACATTTTTTACTGTAAGAGTCATACTGCTACACAGGAAAAAAAAAAAATCCTTTCTGCTTCTTCTGAAAGATATTCAGTGTACTGATATTTATAGCTGGCAAAAGTATTTCAGTGCTGCAGGCTAGCCTCTTGCTGCATAAAACAAAGCAAGAGCAATAATCCATTTAAGTTTTCCAAAAGAGTCTGTCTGCAAAATAAATTATGGCAGGTACTGAAGCTGCCTGGGAACTTACTGGTTAATTTCTGCAGCCTGTCTGCCTTTTTATTAAAAACCAGCAGAAAGGGCTCACCACGGGGCATTGGGCTGTAGCAGGGATTTTCTGAGTAAGACAGTGTTAAGAATTGCCTTGAGATGGGAAGAGTCCCCAGCCTTCAAAATTACCCTTTAAGGAGTTGAAGCAGTGAACATCTACTGTAACATGTCCGGGATGAGAGAAGAATCCCAGCCCTTTCCACTTAAGGAGAGGTTCTGCAGTGATGGCAGCGTCGTACAAATCACGCTCCTTCTCGACAGTCTGGTTTCTCGTGTGCGAGAATCAGCGCTGGAAGCAAGGCTTTGAGTTACAATGTCTTAAGAACCCTCCAGATACCATACACTCCACTGTGAGAGTGGCAGTGAGAGTCCTGCAGCTGTGATAGTTCAAAAAAAGCCTCCCATGACTGTGGCTCTGTGCTCTGGCAGTGGGAAAGGTACCACACCAATGGACGCCTTGACTGGCCTGAGGAAAGTGGAGCTGCTTATACAAAAGTGGAATGCAATCCTAGGCTTTTTGGTGGGAGTGCTGGGGGTTTTTTGGTTATGGTTTAGTTTGTTTTTAAATACAGACGTGACCTTTGCTCTCAAGTCAGGGCTTTCTACCACAAGGGCAGTTTCTTCCAGAAACTGCCAAAAGGGGTCTGGATTGAAGCTCCAGGTTCAATCCAGTGAGTTTTTGTGGCAGATGAGCAAGGATTTGACCTGCTAAAGGTACTGTCTTAGAGGTCCACATTGTGGTGTTGATTTTAGAAGTGTTGATGAGCTAATTAATGGGCACTTGTATTACTTTTCCTCCTTGCAAGACCATTTGAGGGAAGGCCCTGAGAGAAAATAATCCTGACGGAGAAACACTGCATCTCACCCCTTCTGCACAACACCAGGAAATTGCATCTCTTGCCTAAAATCCCCCCCAAAATGCCACCCTTCTGGCTTCCGGGGACACAATTTGTTCTTTCTGAAATTCCAACCAAAGGAGGTTGCCAGCATGTTGCACCTGCCTGGTAAGAGTATTCAGCAAGGCCATTGTCTCCTTGGTGGTAAAATCCTTTCTGTCTGGGGAAAGACAAATCCAGAGAAATCCCAGGCTGGTTAAAGGAGCCTCTGCTTGGAAGCAGACCATTGCCCTCATCCTGCAAGGGTCAGGAACATGTGCAGAGCATGTTAGAGCTGCACAAAAGCACTTCATTTGTTTGCCTGGAATGTGAGGAGTGTGCTCGTGTGGGAATTTGGGACTTCCAATCACCAGACTCCCTATTTCCCTTCTCGGCAATGCAAGCATAGTAATTTATGGGCTGTGCAAAGCTCACACCTGCGGCGTTTCTTCTCTTCAGATGAGGTTTTAGCAGAAAGTGGCAGATACAGCTGCATCCTGCAAGGGGCCAGCCTGCCCAGGCACACTTTGCAGCCCTCAGGGAGGAATTCCTGCACTTCGCTTTGCAGGACTAGCTAGGTTTGTAGTTCCACACAGCTGTGGGAAAGGGGAATAGTTACAGTGTAGGTTTCCTCTCTTAACTCTGGAAGGGTGAGCAGCTTAACAGCTAAGCATAACTCCCTTCCCTTCAGACTTGTGAAATTTGGACATCCCAAGTTGGAGGAGTGTGCTGTGAAGGCAAAGCAGCTGTGCCACTCTGAGATTAGGGTCAGGGGTGGGGGAAAAGAGGTCTGGAAGGGGAAGCATCAGCTTGAAGCTCAAACTAGTTGAGATATGTCACCTTCTTGGCAACAGGAACTTGTGACAGTGAAGTGAGAAAGACAGGCAGCAGAGATACTACTTTTTTCCAAAGAATTTTATTAATAAACACCTGGAACATTTAAGAATTACTATGCACCTTACTTCACATGGAAATATTGCTTTATTTGCCCTGCCATTACCTTCCTCAACTATCTAACTGTCAGCCCAGCTCCAGCTGTTGTCCCTCTTCCCTCCTCTCTTCCTATGTCATTTTCCAGCATAATGGCATATGTACACTCTATGTATGCAATTCCTATGTCACCAGTGAGCATCACCGGAGTGACAACACTAACACACCTCTGCTGTAGCCCAGAGTTTCCCTGGCTCACAGGAAGAGGCTCCTGAACAATGTCGCTGTACGATTTCCAGTCAGGTGCAGCATCACCAGCTTCCCTCAATAAATAAATTCTATCTCTTAACAGGTTCCAGTGTAGCTTTAGATTCTGAAAATAAATAAAGGAAAATCTTTCAACATTAAGACTGGCCCTGTACTGAAACACCAAGATTGACAAGACTACGAATTTAAACCACTTAGAAAAGTAGTACTCAAAGCAGAGGAAGAAGTAGTCCCTGGTTACCTGTGTCCCCCAGAGGGAAGCACAGGGGAGACGAAGGTACAGTCACCGTGGAGCCTACAGGCGCTGTGTGTGTGACAGAGACATGCACGTTGTTCTGGAAAAGTGAGGGTGTCACTCTAGGTTGTAGTCAGCCTCTGTTTCCTCACCTGCTCTTACTGAAGGGGGGTCTTCCTCACACTTCTAATGGATTTGTCCTCTCAGATCATGGAAAAATGACATGACCACACTACCGTGAGCTTAGCTTTTAGTCTAAACTGCATTAAACTTCCTTCATATTGCAACAGAAAAAGATTTAATAATCTCGCCGGGTAGTCGAACCTCACTCCCTTTGGTACTTGCAGAAGCTTAACACGAAATAAATAAAATTAGCATGCTGTCAGGGCAAGTTGTTGTACAAACACAAGTGTTTTGATTTAAATACCAGGGCCTCCACATTCATTAGAGGATTAAATCCTTAAAACAGGGGGCTTAGTGGAAGGATAAAGCTCATTTGCCTTCTAGTTTTCAAGCCCTGACGTGGCAAGAAGAGCATGACGAGAACACTGGCTTCCTTCTTCCTCCCTCGAAGGCTGCACCGTTAATGAGGGCCGAACAGCAAGCGTAACTCCAAACAAGTGCCTGAAATAACGGTTAGTCAACAGTACTTCCTCATCTTTCAGCTGCAGCTCAGCTTCAAAGGTTTTCTCTAAAATGCAAGACTCGGTTCAGAGTTCAGACACAGCAATGCCAGGCGGCATCCCAAGACGTTACAGCAGTCTGTCAGGGTCCTGGTTAAAGCTAAAGTCACATACAAGGGACAGGTGATCGGAAGGGTAATTGAACGAGGGCAGCCTGTTGGGCCCAATCTGCTCTTCAGTCAGCAAGCCCAGGGCTGAGTTCACGTTCAAGGCGTGCTGGGAATACCAGATATAATCCAGCGTGTGCCGGCACTCTCCGGAGGGCCGGATCTTCCAGGTGGTGTAGGGGGGCTCCGACTGCCCGTCGGGGCTCAGCAGCTTGTAGGCGCTGTTTAGATTGAGGCTGGAGTTCGAAAACTCCCTGTAGACCTCCTCGGTCGGCTCCGCGTTGAAGTCCCCGCAGACAATCAGCGGGATCTTTGCTCCCTGGGTGATGCTCTTCAGGTTCTGCAGGAGGTCGCAGCCCTGGGCGGAGCGGAACCTCTCCCAGCCCGTGCGGGCTTTCAGGTGGGTGACGGCGATGCAGAAGAGCCTCCCGGTCTCGTGGCACTTGAGCGTCTGAGCGATGGCCACCTGGTTGGTCTTCAGCTTCATGGCGGTCAGCCGGATGTTGGCACTGCTGACGAGCTCAAAGCGCTCCTTGAGGAAGAACATGGCGCAGCCATCCGGCCCGTTGTTGCGCTCCACGTCCAGGCACGGCGACCACGGCTTCGGGAAGAAGGTGCACTGGTAGCCCAGGCGGCTGAGGAGCGGCTCAAAGGTGTCGAAGTAGTGGTCGACTTCCTGAAGGCACAGGATGTCGGGCTTGTAGGCGAGGATTTCCTCCAGGATGAGGCACTTCCTCTCCTCCCATTTCAGAGCTTCCATGGGGCACTGAACAAAGTTGTCTTTGCCTTCCCCGAGAGCTGGAATTAGCAGGGGGGGGGGGACAAAAAACCCAAAAGTTACCGATAGCTGAAACAGATAAAACAGGTTTTATCTGTTTACGTGCAGGTCACGGGTTTTTCAGGAGTAGCTGGTGACTTCGAGGGTACCGGATTTGCCAGTGGGCGTGAGAACCCCTTCTCAAGTCACTGGAACCACTCCAAAAAAAGTTCCTTTTACAGATAAAAGATTTATTAAAGACTTACTCCCTCTCTGCCCGCTTCCACATGTGGCTGCTGCAGCTTAAGCCAAAATAAAATGAAGCGGGTTAAAAGTGACTTAACTGCAGAAGGTTAAGGCAGTCCCTAAGAGAGAAATTTCCCACACCAAAAGATTTTAAGATGAGGCTGCTGCACTCCTCAACTTACAGCCTTGATTCAAAACTACCAGTTAAAATTATTTTTAAGCATTAGGAATTCCCCCCATAGCAGCCCTGAATTTCTGGATAGTTCACCAACAGGGTAATTAGAAACTGAAGAGAAACTTTACAAATAAAACTTAGGAAAAGGATGAGTCATCTCGGGAGTTAACAACCCTCTAAAACTGATGGGTCACAGCTTTTAGAATAATGCTCAGTTAGGACAGAAATTCAGGGCTAGTTTTGGCATCAAAGTTGCAAGGAGACACCTTTTTTTCCTTTCCTATGGGACAGAAGGAAAGCCACTGTTTCAAACGCTAAAAATATTCCCCCTGGCACTCAGTCAGTGGTATCTCTGTAGTTCGCTCCTCTCCCTTTGCTCTGCCAGGGTCCTCATTGCTGCATTTGGTCTCAAGGTCGCACCTCGAGCTCACAAGCATCTCCTACCTTGGGCGAGGATGTTCCACTGCATGACCCGGATGGGGCGGTGGTTACTGGCAGTATTCTTCTTCAGGCTCACAAAGTTCCTCTGAAACCGGGGCGGCCGCTTCTGCAGAACAATCTGACATTCCTCCAGCAAATCCTTGGGGTCTAGAGGATCCAGCTGTGCTGAGTCCAGCTGCTCCAGGCACTCCTGGTGCTGGGATACGGCACCGCTGCTCAGCGTCTTGGCGAGCACACTATAGAGCCGGCTGGTGCTGTTTCCCATGGAACACACTGCAAGGGAAAAACTGGTGTTAGAGACGCTCCACCACAACTCTCCTCATCACCTGGGTACCTCGCTGCAGCGCCAGCCATTGGTGGTTTGCGCAGGAGCCTGTTCCTGAGCCTGAGACAAAATAGGAAGGATGCAGAGATAGGGTTAGTCCTGCCCAGGCTCATGTTCTGCCTGCCATCACAGGGCCTGCAGCCTGCAAACAGCCTGGTTTAGGACATCGTGCTGCTGTCTTCTAAGGCAGCAAAGAAGCCTTTCGACCAGAATAGCAGGGCTAAGATTAACTCTGCATACATTGTAGAAAACACAATAGAGCACACTTTTTCCCTGTTCACAGAGGAGAGAGCCCAGCAGGCAGACAAATGCTGCCCGCTCCTGATTTCATCTGCTTCTGTTGGAGATGGCACTCTGTATGGCCTGCTACCCTGTGTCCACCTGGGATGCCACCAGGCCGCAGACTCCAGGCTGCAGGACGGCCAGCAGGCTGACTCCTTCCCTCAGGTTAGCAGTTAACAGGAATCTCTGATCACAGTTTCATTTAGCCCCCAAGGACAAAAGTTGTCATGAGCATGAAGCAATGAAGCAGCCAGATGCTTCTGCTGGCTTAGACCCCAGGATGTGGAGTGGAGAAGGCGGGGGTCTCCCAGCTCCACATCCCTATGTTCATCCCCTTCACCCTCCTTTCTCCTACGGGATGGGGTTGCACACGTGTCCCTGCTCTGTTCTCGTCTTTGGCTTATGCACAGTTTGTGGTATTTCTACACAGGGTGTGCAAGAGCTCTGTCTCAAGGAGAGAAAGGGCTTTGCTCCTTCCAACACGGGCAGGAAGGACTGTGCTTGCACCACAGCAACTTGCATAAGAGGCAACACTCACTGAGTTGTTGTTGTCTCAACTTACTTATTTACTCCAAATGCCTTGTGCAAGGGGAATCTTAAGCACAAGAACTTCAGTGTTGCACTGCTGTTGGCCCACAGTGGTTTCTAAGTAAGTTTATTTGTGCGCTGGAGTTACTTTAGGAAGGAAGAGGATGAAATCATCGTCCTGTGCTCATGTCTTGTGGCAGATTTGGGGTGCTGCCCAACACACCTGCACATTCAGACTGAATGACAGCACTATCAACTGTAAGAGCTGGTGACAGGTGATGATGACAGGCTAGAGGGGCAGGCAGGAAGATGGACACCCTCACAGTTCAGTAAACATACTCAGGAGGAAAAGAAAGACTGCAGTGTAAGCCCCACGTCCTTGCATTTAGGAAAACGGATACATTTAAAAGACACTAAACCCTACTTGCTTTAATGCGTGCTTTGTATGTGTAAGCCCATGGAACAGTTGCAAGAAGGTTGTGAAAGGGGAATTTAGACTAGATATAGGAAGTTGCTGCTCATCTCTGTCCTTTTGGTTAAAATACTAGGAGTTCCTCAAACTGAGATGTCATCCTTAGCTCACACACGTGAACATCTTTCCAGGGAAGTTCTGTGTACTGCTTCAGTTTCTGCAGTCTTAGTTTACAATTCTTCTCAAGAAACCAAGTACTGCTGAAGTAGAAGAAGTGGCATTTAATAGTGAGGGAAAACACAAAATCCCTAAGCAGGATGCTGACACAGCTGTGAGGGGAGAAGGGGAAGGAATGAAAGCACACTCTCTGCTGGATACAGAAGGGTGCAGTTTACACACAACCAGGGCTGCCAGGCAGCCATGCAGAAACCCAAAGAAATCAATGCAGCCTTTAAGAGATGCTCCACAGGGAGCCACTCACCTGTTTTTAGGACAGGTACAACCCATAGCTAAGTGCTGCAACTGGAGATGAGCACAGAGTGTTTTCTGCTGCATCAGGTTCACCCTCAGCAGCTGAGTACAGCCCCTGCCACGCTATGGATGAACAAGGCTCATGTGGGGCTCTCCAAAGTGAAACGATTACCCTCCAAGGAGCCATTGGCAAGCTCTTAGGCTGCTCGTGGCGTCACCTGAGTCAGAGGGATGATGTTGAAAGGGACAAGGTAGGTGTCAGACAGCTGGAGCCAAAGGTCTGTTGGCAAAGCCCTGAGCAGCTTACAGCTGTTACAGCGGGATCAAGGCTAAGCTCAGCCTCCACCTGCCCTGCAGCGAACAAAGCCAGGGTACTGTCTAAATCTCATCATCCCTGGGATCATGGTGTATCCAGCTCTTTATGGGGCACAAAGCATAGCATAACATGTACCGTGGCCCAGAACTGATCTGACAGCTTTTAAGGCCGGTTGTGTCTCAGGAAGGAAAAAGAGCTTCAGTCTTCCTTTCAGGACCCCGAGAAGATTGTGTGAAAGAGGGTCTGGGCTCTAAGCTGGGCACTTTCAGTCCTGGTATAGGTGGCTTGAAAGTTTTTAGTTGAAGGAGGGGCCTCCTTGGGAAGATTCCAGCTTAAGATGACTGCTTATCTGCCCAAGTTCTTTGTACCCAAAGTGCTGAAATCACGACAACACAGAGACTGAGGCGTTGTGCAGAACAGGGGCCAGACCAACAACCTGAACACGAAAACTCCAAACGCAAACCCCATTTTGTTATTTCTGAACCATGTCCACAGCAGCCCAGCTGTACAACACAAGCACAAGGTCACCTACAGTGCAAGTTAAGTGACCTGTAACTTGCTGGGACAATGTGTGCTGCCAGTGCTGTGACACAGCGGTGCTGTTGTGGGCAGAGGCACAAGCAGACTCCTGAGCTTGCGCTGTAGCAGCGGGTAACAAACGTGAAAGTGATTCTCTCGGTGTGATGCAACAGGGAACATCAAATCAGCAATTACTCTTCAAGGTGCTTAAAAGCAAAAAGTTCCTTCCCCTCAGCAAGGGTGGTACCTCTGCATAGTAAGGGCAAGGGAAGGCTTCAAACTGTGAATTAAATGTAAGAACAGGGTGCAAAGTTGGAAGGTTTCTTGCATCATCCAGGACAGAAGAGATGAACTTCTAGGATCTCAGGCAAAAAGCCATCAGAGACTTGACTTTAAGGACTCTGCTTCGGAGATGAGGGTTGCAGAAGGGTATTGGGCCCTGACCTTTAGGTAAGGTGAGAAACATTCTCATTTGCCCTCCTTTGGGGTCATAGCCCCCAGCACCACTTTCAGCCAGAAGCCCTACCCTGTTTGTGTATGACAAACAGGGTTTGTTTGTGTATGTTTATCACAGGGCTCTCTCTGCCATGTGAATGGCACCACACGCCTGCCCTCTGGAGTTGCATCAGCCTCCACGGCCCCAGAGGCTGGCAGAGCAGCTAGATGCCCTCCCTCGAACCCCAGGAACAGCTTAGGACAGGTGCCACCCGCACGTGACAAAATCTGTGCTACTGAGGTATCATACTACATGTACAACCTTGTTTGGGACAGCAATGAGAGCTCGTCAGAGCAAGGCAGAAGCTGCCTGCTCTCAACAGGCAGCACCAGAAAGAAGAAGGAACCTCAAATCCCGCCTCCAGTAATATAGAGAATCAGTACTTGGCACAAGCTCTGGAAACCCTTATCTTCAGGAGTACTTTATTAATCATGAACTTGATTCTGCCAGGTCTCAGATGCTCCTCTTCCCTGTAGTGCCATGATGCTTCAATCCTGCCGTATGGCATCCTGGCCTAGCTTCGACAGGAGAAGGGGAAGCACCCTGCCCCAGCCTGGCTTTTACACCCCTCCTGTCACAGAAGCAACAGGAAATGAACTCACTTCACCCCAATCCCAGCTGAAGGCCGTAGGGCAAAGTGGATCTCCTGCATGCCAGGTACGTAATGCAGCCTCAAACACGCTGCCCAGAGAAGCCGTGGCCGCTCTGTCACTGGAAGTGTGCAAGCCCAGCTCGGCTAGGGCTTCAAGCAACCTCGTCTAGTGAGAGGCGTCCCTGCCCACTGAGGGAGGCTTGGAACCAGATGACCTTTAAGGTCTCTCCCAGCCCAAACCATTCAATGCCGGGCCGGCGCAGGTTTCAGCAGGAAGGTTCCGGGCATTCTGAGTCACGGCCGGAGCCGAGAGCGGCGGCTTCGGGCTGGGTCCGGCCGCAGGGGTGCGGCGGGATCGGCCCGGCCCTGAGCCGCTCGGGCCGCGCTCAGCGCAGGAGCGGGGCACACGCCAGGCACCAAGGGCATCCCAGACTTTCCAAGCCTCACGTGGGGGATGAGGAACGGGCCGTAATCACTTACGGGTACAGGCGAGGAGGGCCCTGATGGCTGCTGCTGCCCGCCGGAGCTAACCCGGGCTGTTCAGTGCCTTGAGCGAGCCAAGCTCATCCTACACAAAGTGAACGCCGGAGAGGGCAGCTCGGCTATCCGAGAGCATGCTCCCGACAGATCCTCCGGCTCACCAGAGCGGCCACCCCAGCGATAGCTGGGTTTACTCCAAGCACCCAGCCCAGGCGTGGGCGCAGAGGTGCCCTATCCCTCAGCCGGAGGGCACCGAGCCAGAAACGCCCGGAGCCCCGGCGGGCTGCGGGATGCTGCCCGTCCACACCGCGTGGGCGAGCGCCACGGCCGCTGCCTTAAGAGCCCAGGGGCCGGAGCATTCCCGGCGAGGCGGCTGCCGAAGGGCCAAGGAACGCGCTGGTGCGGGCAGGACAGCCCAGATCCCGCTCCCGCGGCGGCAGCCCGGCGCCAGCCGCCCGGCCGCGCCCCGCTCGGTGCCCGGTCGGTACCCACCTGTGCGCGGCGGCGTCCCCGGGGCGGGCGGGCCGCCCGCTGCTGCCCGCGGGGCGGCGGGGCCGGGGGCCGGCGGGTGCGAGCGGGACCGCGGCAGCGGCAGGCGGGAGGCCGAGGCGGCGGCGGGAGCGCAGCAGAGACCGGGAAGGGCCGAGCAGAGGCAGCGCACGGAACTCTGGTACATGCTCCCGGCGGGACGGGGCGGGACGGAGCGGGACCGGGAGGAACCGGGAGGGACCAGCGGCGCAGCGGATCCCGCGCCCGCCCCGCGGCCGCGCTTATAGAGGCGGCGGCGCCCCGCGCGGCGCCTACATCGGGCACTACCACCCTCGCCCGAGGGGGAGAGGCAAGGGACAAACAAACTCTCCCGGCACCGCCGCCCGCACACCGAGCCCGCCCGCGAGCACCGGCGGGGCACGCTTTCTACGGCCGTCCCGCGGCTCCCGCTGCCGCTGGCGGAGGACGCTGCGGTAGGAGGAAGGCGCCCCGCGGCCGCTCCGGCCTCCCCTACCCCGCCTGGAGTGGTGTGGCCCGGGGGAGGTCTCCCGCCGGTGATGTAAGCAAGGGGCGCCCTTTGCTCCTACGATCGTCACGGCACCGCGGCCGCCCCGCCCGGCCCTGCCCGGCCCGCCGGGAGCGGCGGGGATCGGCGCCCCTGGGAGCCCAGGCACGGCCGGATAGGTCGTGACACCGCCCGGGAGAGGCACCGGGCTGCCTCGCTGGGACACGGGCATCGCCCTCCCCCGCACTGCGTGGAGAGAAGGGCGGGCGCTCCCCCAGCGCGGCATCCCCTGTGGGAGCCTGCGAGGCGCCGGGCTGCGGGCAGAGCAGTGGAGCAAGCCCCCATGAGCGGGCTCTGAGCCCCAAAGCAGGTCGTCACTCCGCTTCCCGTGTCCGCTTTGCCACAGCGCCTCGTGTCAGGCCGGAGAGGCCAAGGGCAGCCCGAAACTCCTGTGCTGGAATTAGGGCAGTGCCCGCACCTAGTCGGAGCAGCCTTCCTTCTGAAAATGAGACTCCCCCCCCCCCCCCCCCCCCCCCGAATTGTTGTTGTTCTAAGTTCTAATAAAGTACCGAGGGGGCCTGGGGGAGGCAGATGCCTTCTGTGAGGGATGCTGCTGCAGGAACTCAGACAAGCTGGCATTACCGGGTCTGCCTGAACGCCCCCGGCTCATCCCTCTTTTTTCTCGGGCTTTCCCGTGCCAGGAAGATGGCATTAGGGCACAGCGGCGGATCCCTGTGTTCCCTGTGTTTTGCTGTTCCGGTGCCTGCTGTCCAAGTCTTTTTTCCAGCTTGCTGCCTACTGGCCATCCTTTGGAGACAGGGAATAGTGGAATCATTTAGGTGGGAAAAGACCTCCAGGATCTTCAGGGTGGAAGGTTTTGCTTGGGTGCTGGAGGCATCCTTCTCTTGGTGGGCTCCCAAGCCCCAGCAGCCCGCTGCACCAACCCTAGAGCAGGATGGGGACACCCAGGAAAAGGGGCACTGGGGAGGCTGAGGACGCTTCTAGTGCTGTCACATTAACCAGCTGGAGCCAACAAGCCACCTCGGCAACTGCCAGGCAGTTCATGATCAACGTGAATGGGTGGTGATCCTCAAAAGTGTGGTGCAAGAATTAAAAAAGACCAGTCCAGAGTTGTCTCAGTTCGGCAGCACCACAGGCTGGGCTCCACTGCCCAGCAGAAGTCACGTTTTGGAGAGGATCTTACCTCTGTTCTTTGTGCTGTCAGGATGGATTACCTGCAGGCTGCCTGTGTGGGTGACGTGTGACCTTGTTCTAAGCTGCAAGAGAAGGGGATTTCACAACCTCCCTGAGCTCCCAGAAAACTCTTGTCTGTTTTGGTTTTGGCATGCCTCTGGGTACAGGGGAAAGGGAGTTCTGACCTCTCCAGAGACTACATTGGCCTCCAGGGCTGGAAGCAAATGCAAGATGCCATCAGAAAGATGGGGCTTGTTCTTTCCCCTGGCATGCCATAAGATCTCTGACTTTCTAGCTGCTTACCTTTCCTAAGCATAACAGCTGATCCTGCTTTCCCCAGTGCAGGAAGTGCGTCCTGGCTTGGGCAACACTGGTCGATCCCTGGCCTTGTTCTAGCAGTCTTTTAATTGTGCAGACTCTTTTTCATGGGCCTGGTCTATAAAAAATAAACGTGCTTCTTTCACATCATGTCTTCTAAATCTTTTCTCATGGCTCTCTCCTCAAGCCTCTGCCTGCCCCCGCTCTTCCCCACTGTCTCCTGGATACAGCCCACCACAAATGTGCTCATCTTTCTTTGTGTTGCTCTCCATTCCAGCCACATTTGTCACTGTCAGCTCATTCTTCACCACAATTTTCATAGTGCAAGGGACTTTTCCTTCCCCTTTGAAGGCAGGTGCATTGTCTGTCTTTCTTTCATCATCTGGTACCACTCTTCTTGCCTGGGTTTTGGAAGGCACTTGTTAGGGGTTCAGAGACAACTCGGGAGAATATCTAGAGCCTTCTAGGATGGTGGAGTTAGCTTGTCTTTCTGCCCATCCTCTACTTGCTTTGCTTCCTTGCTCAGACTTTTCTGTCTCATTTCTAGAGCTGGGCTTGATCCCTTGTACCACTTTGATGCTTTGAACCCTCTTGGCTCTGACTGATTTCATCCCAATTTCACCCCTGGAGGCTTGTGCTAATTCTGTTATTCTCATCTGTATTTTTATCTGTTGTCTTTGTTACTCATTTCCTTTTTACTATTTCCAAAGCACAGATGGTGATAGTCTCACAAGTCCTCTGCTGATGATGTTTTCTCTCAATGCTGCTCTTTTCTTCAAAGAGACACCTATAGAGCAGCTGCAGTTTCAAGGGTGTGTCCTAGATCTTAGTGATTAAACTTATACTAGGCTCATCTAGCCCTCCCTAAGCAAAATACTCTAATGTGAATGTTTTCAAACAAACTAAAAACCCTGAGAAAGATGATTAAACAACGGGGAGGTAATTAGTACCTCAGTAACTTTTCCAGGTGGTTTTTTTTTTTTTCCTGTAAAATTAAGTAGCCTGGCCTTGACAGAGAATCGTGGGATCGTGGGGGGGAAGCAGCTGGAGAGCCTGGGAGGGAAAAGGCTGGAGCCTGGATTTTTCTGCTTTTAAGCACGTGGACCGTTCCTTGAAGATCTCTCAGCCCTGATTCATATCCTTTCCACTTTAAATACACATGGAAAAGAGAGAGGCTTGACTGCTGTGCAAGACTGGGGGCCCTGATTCCTTTCGGGGCTCTGCACCTGGCTGAGCTTGTCTGCTCTCAAGCCTGGGCACCCTTGTCGGAAGGGCAAACTTGTGACTAAGAGTTTATTTCTATGCTTGTTGTGCATGAACCTCTGTAACCAGCTTTTCCTCCCCTTTTCAGGAGACCAGACGCTTCTGGAGGGAAGGGGCGGTTGGTGACCCAAGGAATCCGTGAGCTGTCCCAATGGCCCTGCCATTTCTGGCGGGATTTGGCAAAGAAAATCCGTGACAGTGGTGGCCAAGGGGACAGGTAACCTGGGTTTTGCTGCTGACAGACTGGAGGCTTGGTGACAGGGAAGCTGCTGGCTTTGTGTCCTGCTCAGGGGATGAGGCAGCTGGGCCCATCTCTGAGCTCCAAGCCCTCAGCTCCCGTAAGGCATTTGCTGGCATTCAGGTGCCATTCCCGATGGCTCTTTGTTCTGCCCTCCTGCCCCATGGAAAAAAACCTTGGGTTTTCCCCAGAACTGGCTGCTCATCCTCCTCACCTCTCATTCCAGCAGACTTCTTGGAGCTGCTCACCACCCAGCGAGCTCAGCAGCCCCTAAGTAACTAGTGAATGGCAGTGCAATATGTTTGTTATTCTTTTCATTTTTCTGATGACTCAAGTAGTTGGGTTTAGGCCAAACCACCTCTGCATGTAATCTCCAAGGAGGAAGGACAGAAGGTTTCCTGCTTCCTGCTGTACTGCATGTGCTTTTCTCTGCTCTTTTGAGTGTTGGCTTTCCTTAGCTGTGTGTGCCCACGCTTGCATGACAATAAAAAAGGCATTTGTGAAAGCAAAAGGAGTCCCTGATGAAGCTGTTTTCCACACATACGGCTCTGTTCCCAGAAAGAGTTGTGATTTAGCTCCAAACTGTGAATCAGCGTTTGCTTGGCATTCCTTGGGGCGATTCAAAAGCCCTACTAGCCTTGTATGGGAAATAAAATCCTTCTGAAAATGCACAAAAGATATTACTAATTTTAGGTGCACGTCACTTAGTGAAAAGAGCAAAGTTTCTTGAGGAACTGATCTCAGCTATCCCATGTGCATCTGACTGATGTTTCCACAAGCAGGGAACATGACTGAGCAAATGGAGAGAAGGAGTCCAGGTGAAAGGGTACATAGGCTGTGAGAAATGCCTTTTTCTTAGGTGTTTTTTTGACCTGATCTTAACCCTGGAGATGCCGATGTTTCAAACATCCTGCCCCGAGTGTTAATCCTTTTCCAATGCTGTGGAAATCTCAGGACCAGCAGGCTGTTGTTACTTACTAAAAAATACAGCTTTGACTGAAGTTTTCCCAGCATCTAATGAAAGCAGTGATTTCCTGAAACTCCCCTTCCTTAGGATTAGTCATGACCTGAGGATAATGCTCCTTCCACCTCCTTAGTCACTTCCTCCCAGCCGGTCATCCCTGTGTCAGGATTTGTGCTGTGTTTGGGACTGCTGCTCTAACTGCCGGCGTTTTCAGCTTGGAAGAGCATTCTCCAAAGCTCCCATCTCGGGGCAGATGGACAGCAGTCACTGGACAGTCACGGTGGATAGACAGGAGGAAGTCCGTGGCAGTTTGATTCCGCGCAGCGCGGGTGGCTGCGGGCGTGGTGGGTTTGAACTTCCTGGTGCACACACATCCCAACGCCTGATTTCTCCCATGGGCAATGCCATCACCTGGAGTGCTGGATGCTTTCCTGTGGGATGCCTTGTGTCCCCCCCAGGATGCCCTTTTCCCATTAAAGGTCAAGGAAGGTGAGCCCTTCCCTGCCTTGTGTCACCAGGAGCCCTTCACCTCCCCACCATCAATCTGCTGTGGGGCTTCCTCCCTTCCTGGGCAGCAGGCTGGGAGTGCTCTCCTGCTCTCCCCTCCCTGCCTCACCTTGCTTTTGGGCACCTAGGAAGAGGCTGTGAGCCAGGACTAATGGCAAACACGGGGATCATGGTTGGTTTGAAGGAGGCTGCCCTGAGGCGAGTTCACCTGAGGTGAAGTGGTGCAGAGATTTGGGTGTTCAAAACAGGCGGCATCGCTGAGATAGCTGAGATGGCTTTCCAAAGCTCTCAGCTCTCATTTGTCAACCTTTTCAGTCACTGAAGCATTTCACAAAGTGGAGCTCTGCCACTTGAACCCAGTACCTCTCGTGCTGAGAAATGAGTAGCAGCAAGTCTGGGGAGCAGATGGTAAAGTGTTCCAGGCAGTTAAGGAAGAGGGAATGATAGTGACACTTCTGACATTTTGTTAAAGAAACATGCATGTCACTTCATCTCAGATCTGAATATACACGATGGGATGATTAAACAGAGTACTTCGTATTTAGAAATAGGTGTCGGTCTGAGAGGTGTCTGCCTGTGGAATCAACCTTCCCAAGACTTCTCCATGAGGCAGCCAGACGTTGTCTTGGCTTGCCCAGCACCTCTCTGAATCTACTTTCTGTCGCTTTATAATTTTTTGAACGCTTATTTACGCTTTATAATTTTTTGAATGCTATTTATGCTGAATATACACGATGGGATGATTAAACAGAGTACTTCGTATTTAGAAATAGGTGTCGGTCTGAGAGGTGTCTGCCTGTAGAATCAACCTTCCCAAGACTTCTCCATGAGGCAGCCAGACATTGTCTTGGCTTGCCCAGCACCTCTCTGAATCTACTTTCTGTCGCTTTATAATTTTTTGAACGCTTATTTATGCTCCAAGGACCTGTTGGATGCCTTTTTTGGGCAAAGCCTGTTTATCTTCCCTCTGTGTGTGTTAGTGACTTTGGAGGGAACCGGTGAATAGCTGTCCTTGGAGCCAGTGCCACCGCTTGTGCTGCGATGCTCACCTGTATCTGAACAAGGGGAGGATCACTCGTTTCCATTTAGAACATTTAACAAGCATTTCCATTCAGCCATTAGCTGCCTTTTGAGAGACAGAAATGGACACGTTTTCCACCCAGGGTGTGGCTGTGGCTTTTGAGCAGCTCTTAGATGGTGACATGATTTTCAGGGGTCCTTAGAAAGCCCAGGCCTGGCAGGGCTACCTTTTCCTGACCTGCTAGTTTTCGTCTTCGGAAGTAAATGCAGCTTCTGTTTTTCACGCTCCCTTGCCCTGGTTTCATGGTACCTTGGTGCCTCAGTAAAGAAATCCTGCCGGTCATCAGTTTCCAGGCAATAAATTTGTAATTGAAGAGGGACTGTCACGGTGGAGCTGGCAGCCAAGCCCAGGACTGGCCTTTGCCCCGGGGGTGTGCTCGGTGGAGTCACGCTGGTTGGGCTGCCTGGGGCAGGAGTTCAGGCAGCTGCCAACCCCTGGTGCCCGTCCAGCCCTGGCCAGAATCCAGCTGTGCCTGCGTCACTGGCCCTGCCGCTTGTGCAAGTGCCCCTGTTAGTGGCGTGACCCGAAATGGCTTTCGTAACCCCGCTGGCAGGGCTCGGGGTGGCTTTGCCCTCTGCCCCACCTGGACCCTGGCTTTCCCCTGTGGCTTTGCTCAGCCTCAGCGGGAGTCGGGAAGCCCGAAATTCTGGCTGGGAAGCTCTCGGTGCTGCTGGACGCACAAAATTGGAAGCTCCCTTTCGGGTGTCTCGGTGGAGTTTTTGGGCTTCTTGTGCCATCTGCAGCCACCGTGAGCTCAGGGCACCAGGTTGCAAGTGGCTGAGCAGCCCCTGACCCCTCTGCCCTGGTCCAGGCAAAGCTCAAGGTTTTGCTGAGTCCCAGCCATGAAAACAAGCGTTGGGAACTGGCCACTTCCCAGGTGGCCGGCTGGGCTGTGTCCTCTCCCCGGCTGCGTGCCACAGGGGCTGCTTTGCCCAGGTAATGCAAACAAGTCATGGCAAAGGCCACCTGGGATGATCACCCTGCAAAAATGATCTGCTTATCTGATAGCAAATTCCTCTGTGAATTCCCTACCTGAATTGCATCTAACATAGATTTAATTATGCACAGGTTTTTGTCCTTCCAGGGCAGCTTCAGGAGACATGGAAAGGTTCGAGTGAGTCTGCTGTTTTACTCAGAGAACAGCTGTACTTTCTGCCTTTATTGTGCTCCAGTTTCTTTTTTTTTGAAAGAAGTTTTAGTTTCACCTCTATCCAGGGTTATCAGGGGATTGATTAGGACTCTCCCTAACATCCTTTCAGTAGGTCTAAGTCCAGGAGACAGTTTGCAGGGAAAGTCCGAAGGGGAGCTGATCCCTGCGGGGTGAGAGCATGGCTCTGCTTGGCGTGGCATGCTTCCTGTCTCTGGGGAGCTGTCGGGGCTGTCTTCTGGATCCTTTCACTGCCCCGTGCCAGTCTCCCCCACCTTCCCTTCAGCCTGTTTTGGTGCTTTACCGCTCTGGGGTTCACTGTGTCACCACAGCTCCGAGCTGCCTTTGGGAGCCTGTGCCGCCTGCATCTCCTGCTCCTGGGTGTACGGCGTGGAGCAGGCAGCCGTGACTGGTGCCAGGGAAGTGCCCCAGGGCAGCAGTGGGCTGCTGCTTTTATTATCTCTTGGCTCTTTGGTGAGCTGCCCAGGACCCTTCTGGGGTCCTGCTGAAATTGTTTAAATGATATTTCATCCTCGGCCTCCTGACATAAAGTAGGGATGCACTCAGTGACTGACAAGGTGAGGGCAGTGAAAGAGTCATGCAATAGATCCACGAATGTGATGTTAAAAAACCCCCAAAGATACTTCTGGGGTAATTTCAGTATATCTGTCTGTTGGATGGACAAGGGGCAGTTTTGGATAACTCATCCTTTGCAAGGGAGCAGAGACTACCCTATGAAAGACCATTCACCTCAGGAAATTAAGACCTTTTTCATCTGAGCTGAGTCCAGGTTAGCAGAAAATCTCTCCTGAGATGGACAACAAGCCCTGGGCACTAAAATTCATGGTGAGAGGACTGTCCAGGCAACTCAGAGGCAGGCCGGTGACCTAGTCCAGCAAGCAAGGCAGCACAGAGCAAACCTGTGAAACAAAAAACATGCTTGCAAACACAGTGAAGCTGGGGTGGTTGATCATTAGCAGCTCCAGCAAGGCTTGAGTGTGTGTCCTGGAGGGGAAAGGCTGTTTCATAATCTGTGACCTGGCTGAGCATCCCTCCTGCGGTGCCATTCGAGATCCAAAGTCTAGCAAAGCAAAGGTCTGATTTGCACTCCAGCTCGGGGCTTTTAGGGCACTGGCAATGGGCAGCATCCTGGACTGGTGTCAGGATATAGAAATTCTAGAAGCACTTATGCTTTGTACAGCGCAGGGCAGACACGCAAGAGAAACGCTCTCACCACAGCTGGCTGAAAACCTGTCTGGATACTGCTGGTGGCCAAGTTCACATTATCACCAAACCTTCTGTAATTGCTATACTGACTGTTCTTGTAAAGATGGGAAATCACCATTTGGCTGTCCTCATGAAACAGCGTGGTTGCACCACTCTCAGTTGTCAAGGCCTCTCTCAGAGAACCTACCTCCTGTGTTGTCACCTTCATTTAAATGGCTGAGAGTCATTATGAAGACCAATTCCATTTCCAGGTCCTGAGACGTGGTTTGGGAATGGTGTTCCCTAGTTTAATGTTTTCCCACTGACACACCCCAGTCCGTGTGCTGCTTGCTCACTTTCTCTCCGCTGCTTCTTCGGTGACATGGAGAGGAGAACTGAAGGCACAAAAAGCTACAGATCACAGGCTGGGGTAAGAACAATTTACTAGAAACAGCAGTGGAAGGAGAAGATTTACAGTAGCAACAAAACACTAATAACAGTTAAAAGATAGGCGAAATATTTACATGTGATTGCTCACCACACAATTTAGTGTTCCCACTGAAACACCCCAGACCACAAACTGCTCACTCGCTTCCTTCCCGTTCCCTCTGCAGCGGCACGGAGAGGAGAACTGGAGGCACAAGAAGTCAAGATAAGCACAATCTACTAGAAAAAGCAAAGAGACAGGAGAAACAGCAACAGCAATACTAGTGGCAGAGTGTGCAGATGAGTGCACAATTAACGTGTGACTGCTCACCACGTGGAATCCAGGGTGGTGGTGATGTGCCTTTTCCAGCACATCGTCTCCAAATCCAATGGCCCCATATATTTTTGTTTACTAGGATGCAAGGAAAATCCTTTATCTATTGCAAATTTTGTGACAGCACATAGGGGCATGAAGCACTCACGCTGTGTTTTACTACAGTTTGTCCCTGTTCTCACGGCGGCTACTCAGTACAGTTTTCCTGTTCCATTTCCACTGGCATCACAGAACCACTGAGGGAGACTTTTCACAGTAGTGCAATGAGCCATGCAACCTCTGCACTTGCCTCTGCTTTCCTCTTAGATCTTGGGAAGTCTTTTCCCCTGGTGGTGAAGCAAAGGAAAACATAAAAAAGGAGAGCGAAAGAAAAGTGCTGCTTTTGTTTCCACTTTATATTCTGCTACCAGCATTAGCAAACAATACTGTTGCTCTTCAGAGCCGTTTTTCCACATGTGTGAGGCCTCCCTGGGGAAGCACAACAGGGCAGAGGCTCTGGCAGCTGCAAATCTGGATGATTTCCTCGATTTTCCACAATTCTTCAGTTCTATCTAGCTCCAATCTGAAAAAGCCCTGAAAACGCAGAGTTGTTTTTTCAGCCTCCTCGTCTGTGAAATGGGATGATCCTCATTTGTTTTGTAGAGGGTGTAGGAAGGTTGAGGGTGGTTCTCTTTTTGACATATCCCAAAAAGACCTGTCTCAAAGGCTTTTACTCTTTCAGTATGGAGAAGGAAGGATGGAAGGGGTGGGCATCAAGGGGAGTGCAAATTGTTGGATCTGGGTGAGGATCTTTTCTGAGCTGGCTCCCATAGATGTGTCTGCCTCTTCTTTATGGTTCCTCCACAGATGTGACAATCCAGTGAATGAAAAGAAAAAGGAGGGAAAACCCCAACCCCACATCTTGACTATTTATGGCGAGCATATTTTATTTATTGCACCTCCACTGGACCCACGTAGTCAAAATGTGAGGAAAGGTAGAGCTTCCCAGTCTCTCCACAGCAGAATTAATGTTAGAAGCTGTGATTTTTTTTCAGAGGAGCATGCCCCTTGTCCACCAAACTTTTTGGCAGCAGATTGTCTGGAAGGTGAGGAGATGCAAGCACCATAATTTATGCAACATTTCCAGCAGTGCTGATCCTCTGTAAATCATGGAAGTGACGTTTACCCCCCAGCCTATATCTGTGGGTAAGGATGGACCCACGATGGGTGTCACCCCTTCCTTCACGTATGGAAGACTGATTAAAGGTGTTCCTATCTTTTTCCCTTGTCAATGAACTTTCAGGAGCTGTCAGCATCTGTGTTAGGCCGGCAGAGCATTCGACAAATGAACCTGAGTCCTTGCAAACCACTAGAGGCTGGGTAGCACGGAGGAGGAAAAAGGGTTTTTCTTTTGTTGTGAAAGTGCGTAAGCAGGGAGCTGCTGAACCTGGGGGCTGCAGGAGTAGCCCCAAGCAGAGGCACAGGGAGTGGAGCTGGTAATAGCACAGCGTTCCTTCAGCCAGCTCTTGTGCTTGCCACATCCTGATCCAATATTGGAGCGTGATGTCTCGTCTAGGAGGTTGTTGAGGGGAGCAGGGGGCTCCCGGGCTGTGCTGGAGAGGACTGATCAACGAGCAGAGAGTGGGAAGGAGATAAAGACAAGCCAGATTTCTCCCAGTGCCTTCACTTTTCACTCTGCAGCCTTTTAAGCCGCTGTGGTTTGGTTTTTTGAATGCTGCAGCCTGCCTGAGTAGAGCTGGTCGTCATGAACCACTAAATTTCTGAAACTAGAAGGGTTTGCTTTGGTCTCAGCGACATCTGGAGGTCTTGGGAGACCTTTTAGGGCTTTCTCCCTTTCAGGAGCCAGGACAAGCCTTTTGTAACTGCCTTCCCCGGCCTCGATCACCCTCTAACATCAACTGACTGAATCTTTGGCACGTCCTTCATGGAAACAGCTATCAGTTGAGCTTTTAGCAAATCTCCCCCATCTCTTGGTGTTTCTCTGTTTCCTTTTCTCGTTTACAAAACCGCGTTACGTGAGGCAAAAACTCATTTGCCGGCTGGGAAGAGACTCTGTACTCAGTGGGCTATTTACTGTGTACCTGAGGTATAATCTATTCTCTGCAGTAAATACAGGCTCCAAAACGAATGGGTATTTATTTATAATAATATCGCAGGCAGTCCGTACGGAGGTGTCATCTCGTTTGTGATCAATCCTGGCGCCGTGCTCCGGCTGCAGCAAAGGAACGCTCCGCGTTAAAGTGATGAATCAGTTCAGTCCTCTCCTCCTGACTGTCATTTTTCTTCCCTGAAGATGTATTGCCTCCATTATGCAACCCCTGGAGGTGAGCATCAAACATCCACGGGTGCCTGAAAGGGAGTGTGCATGGAGATCGTGCGTGGAGATCATACGTGGTCCCATGGGATGGGAAGGGAAGGGAAGGGAAGGGAAGGGAAGGGAAGGGAAGGGAAGGGAAGGGAAGGGAAGGGAAGGGAAGGGAAGGGAAGGGAAGGGAAGGGAAGGGAAGGGAAGGGAAGGGAAGGGAAGGGAAGGGAAGGGAAGGGAAGGGAAGGGAAGGGAAGGGAAGGGAAGGGAAGGGAAGGGAGCCATGCTGCCGATTACAGGGAGACGTGTTCCAAACAGGTGACTCTTTGCAGCACGAGCCACTCTTGTGGTGAGGTAAGCAATGATTTAATCCTCCAGAACGCATCATTATTGCACTAACATTGTATTTCTGGATTGATTTCAACTCAGATTCTGATGACAGAGTGGATATTTTGCTCCTGGAGAAATAGACCATCCATGACATCCAACAATCTAGATATATTTTAAAAGAGACATCCTTGGTATGCTGGGGAAAACAGCAACAAAACCTCTAGAGGTCTGTATTTGGGTGCCGTGGAGATGCAATTGATATGTCTGTGTTGTCAATTTATGGCTGTTACCACCAAATAGGAAAATCTGCCCACTGCTCATGAGTGAATCGCCAGAAAAACAATAACTTGCCTTATGGAAGATACTGTATAAAATGGAGCCGTGCAGTAATATTTGAAGGTTGTCTGGGCTTGGATTTGGATATTTTACCGTGCAACGCTGCCCAGAGAAGGAGGGCTCTGAATGCCAGCAGGGTGGTGGCACGGGGAGAGAAAGTGGGGCTGGCAGGTGCTTTTGTCCCTGTGCCCTCCCCTCCCGTGCTTGTCCAAAGCCCAGGACACCACCTGTTTCTTGTCAGGGATTTTGCCCAGATCACTCATCCAATGGCCCTCTGCCTCCAGGATGTCCTTTAATGCGTGGTGAGACTTGCATGTGCGTGCCTTGGCTTGTCCTGCACATAGATGATAGCTCTGAGGGCTGGGAGACACTTAGGAGGAGGAGAAAACAGGCCCATCTTTCATGTGTCTCTTGTGAGACATGAGAAAAGCTTGCAAATGGCCTTCTGTCTTTGTAAAATCAGAAACACCACGCATATGAAGGCTGCTGTTTGCTGTGTTTCCCTTGGGGCAGTAGAAATGTTTAATTTCTCAAAGAGGCAGCCGAGGTGTGCAGAGACAGCTCTTGTCCTTGTCTCTGGGATATAGGGAAGGGGTGAGAAAAACACACAAAACACGCAACATACGCTTCATGGTCTCAGTAACAGCCACTCAGTTTTCAGCAGGAGTAGCTCAGATCCTTCCCCTCTGCCACTTTTCCATAAACCCTTCTAAGGGGGACAGGTTATGTAAAAACACGTTGAAAAACCGGGAAGGAACTGGCAGCTTTGAAAGAGGCTCGAGGACATCCTCGGCACCCTTCTACGCAGCACAAAAAAATAATAAAACCAATCAGAAAATGGCTTTTTTTCCTTCTTAGGCTGCCTTTGCAGACCAGTGGAGTCAGAAGAATCACTTAACTCTCACAGGCTGCACTGCTGCCCTGCTGTAATGCCCTGTTTTGTAGTGTCACCTCGGGGATAGGTTATTCATTTGCTCCCAAAACCGGTACACCTGGCTCTGTTACATGCAGTCTTGGCCTAAAGATCTTGTTGTGGCCAAATTCTTCGCTCTTAAATTCAATCTTTTGAAGAGAGGGAGCTTTCACTGGTATGACCATTTTGAGTCTTCCTTGCTCTTTTTGGAAAGGGAAAATTGAGGTTCGGTGTGGATTTTTGAGGTTCGTTATCAGGGCATCTTCTCGGCGTCTGGGAAGTTGTGTGGATCCTGGCTGACATCTCTTGGGTCCAATTTCAGCTTGGTTACTTACCTGGGAAGTAGCATAAGACAGATCACTCTTTGCCTCAGTTTTCCTATCTATTTAATGAATAATAAAGAAATATTTAATAAAAGAAAAATGAATGAAAAATACACGTTGCCTCCATTGACTCACACAGTGACGGTGCCATCATTTTGTGAGAGATGTGGAGGCATCATTGCCAGGGGTTTACAAGGTCCCAGTTCCTTAAGGGAAAACCCCCTGTTGTGGAATGATAACATGGAGGGCTTGAAGATGATCCCTGCCTCTTGCTGACTGGTTGGTGTAGCAGTTCTGCTTTTTCTGAGATGAACTTTGCTTTAATGAGTCTTGATGCCTCTGTACCACATTTATGCCACGAATGAGCTCAGCCTTGGGCTCATCCTTGCAATACCGTTTATTTTGGTCCGTAGGAATTTTGCTTCCATCTCTCTGAGCCCTGAGCCCTGGCTGTGTGATGAGAATACATTCTTCTCTCTATCTCCAGATGAGATAACTGGAGTTGGGTTCCTTCTGTCTCCTCTTTGGACTCTTGTGATCCTGAAAAAGGATTTAGGTCTGTTGCCTGAATTTTCCTTTGTGTCTAGTTCCCTCAGTCAATTAAAACTTCTTAATTTTATCCCAATCTCGTTTCTGTTCTTTGCTGGCCTCTTTGAGTGGTACAGCTGCTTGCAAGCTTAACTTCCCTGTAATATGTTTTCCATCTCTGTCACCCACCTGCCCTGCTTCCTTTACTAGCAATTTCACAGAGTCAGCAAAATCAACCCAATTCATGACTTCTACTCAGTTATTCCTGTCTAAATCTGAGACTGGGCAGGTGCTGACAAGCAATTAAGCCTGTGGAAGCCGTTGCAGTTCAATACCATGAGTGCAGTGACCTTGCAGAGTTTTATTTGCAAACTCCGCGTCTCCAGAAGAGCCGAACATCGGATTGGAAGTAACCTGACCTAAAAGGGGACAAGCAGGGTGAGAGACAAGCATGTGCATAACAGAGGCCAGCACGGGAGTAGCAAGGGGTTAAAAGTGGGAACTGAACACCCAGCAGCAAAGCCAAGTGCAAGAGCAGAGGAAGGCAAGCGAGAGATGGAACAACCAGCCTTCGAGGATGATACACGAACACATCTGTGGTAGGACTCCAGGGTGATTCACAGCTATCTGCACTGGAGAATATGGCTGTCTGCAGGGCTGGCTTTTTCTCCTGGGATTTTCCCTTCTGAATGTTTGTTTTATGGTCTAGAGGCAGCCTTGACTGCAGAATAAGCAGGTCCTTCTCTGGGGCACTTTGTTGGGCTCCTCTGGGGATTGCTCATGGCCCAGCTCTATTTTGAGCAGAGATTTATGATCACCTTCCCAGGCAATTAAAATTCCAGGTATTGCTAAGGCAGAATTCAATTAAGGCTAATTGGAGCTTCTGATAACTGATTTTCCAAACAGAAACAATGGTGGGGTTGCAGATCCTAGGGGGTTTCTATCACTTTTAAATAACTTTCAGTTCTGTTCTTGCTTGACGCTGCTCCAATCTCTCCTCAAGCCCCATGGTCTTTCTTGCATCAAGCAATTCAAATGTTGATTTTTTTTCCTGTCATAATTCATCATTTTGACTTATTTGTTCTTTTTATGTCTTCTTCTAAATGTGAGGGGGGAAAAAATTGAAACCACCAAGCACCGCAGAAGCCTGGAAATGTTTTTGTATCAGTCCCAGTTGTCTGACATGAAAGATATATAGCCGCTTCTAAGAGTTTGACAATTCACTAACAATTATCTAGACAGTTACAATAACAGCTCGCTTTTCTTCTTCTGTAGAGGGGGATGATGAGGTTTTAATGAATTGTCAATAAAGATTAAAAAAAGGAATAAAATACCAAGAGTAGGAGAAAACCCAGGTGCAAACACAGTGCCATTAAAATACAACTCAGGTTTTCTATTCCACCCTAAATTTTATTTTCTTGGCATCGAGAACTATTGTGACAGTTCCTCGCACACTTGATTGAACAGGGAAAACACATGGGACTGTATCTTAGTCACAGAATGCAGAACGTGTAGCTCTCATTGCACAGAGCAGTCTCACAGAGGGATGAATAATCTTTTCAGTAGTTCAATTTGCCAGAACCCGCAGCATGTTGTTTACTGTGTGGGGACTAATAACAAAATGGCAAACAGGAATTTAAAAAGCGAGAGAAGGAGTGATATATATACACAAAGAGAGAGAGAACAGTGTCACCTGGAGTGTCCAACCTCTCCCTCCTGTAGTGTGTGCTTGTCACTTGCTGACTGGAATACTTTTTCCTGGAGTTTTATTTTCCATGGTTTCAGGACTACAATTCCATTTCTCTCCGCACATACCCTGTGTTTTGCTGTATAAAGGAAAGGAAAGCGACCCTCCACATAACTGTGGTTTTAGTGTTTCCCTCTCTTCATGTGAGATAAATGGAAGAAAAGCCATGGGCAATTTTTGTGTGGAAGTTGAAGGGAAGTGTTTCTTTGATAAGAAATGATTGTGGAATTATACAATTGCCAAAGGAGAACAGGAATTATACAATTGCCAAAGGTGGATGGACTCTCTGATGTGTGATTACTAATGAATTCTCTGTATTCCTTGTGGAAAAGAGGCACAACTGTAAAATTAAACACTCAATGCCTCTTTGATGAAAGGGTTTGCAGCCGCTGCTGCCCTTTATGGAAACAGGGTGAGCCTTGAAGGAACAACTGAAACAGCGAGTCTCAGCTTCAAGTGAAGCAAGCTAAGTGGAAAAGCTCTACAAATGGCTTTTTGTCTGGGAGGTTTGTTTATAAGGTGTTCTAGCAGCAGAAACCTTTTGCCTGGGAGGATGGCAGGGCGGGGTTTCACCAGGAGGCGTGTGGCTGCTGAAGCTGTGGTCAGTGCCACGGGGCAGATGGGCAGCAGGTGCAAGAGAGCGTCGCACTGGGGTGTGAGCGCTCGCGTGAAAACGCGCTCAAAAACCAGCTTCTGTTGCAGAACTCTTTGTGAGGGCTGAGGTTTCTGCGAGGCGTGTACGTAAAGGAGAAACCCTCTTGACCCACCAGCACCTTCAGTCACGGCTTCTGGGCAGAAGTCGTGATCAAAATGCTGCAATGTGGATGGAATCCTGGGCTGTCTGCTGCGCTGACAAGGTGCCCGCTGCCCAGGAGCAGCAGAGGCTTTGAGGTCCTTTGGGGATGCCGTGGGCGAGCACCTTGCAGAAACATCTTAATTACACCCTAATGAATGCCAGAGTGGCAGACAAGGGGAGGACAGTGTGTTACACATATCCTAGATACAAGCTGGCAGCTGATTTTTGAGCATCTTCTTTCCTCTAGTGATTTTTATTTTGTTTTTTTTCGGAGTGTTTGATAGTTTGAATGTCGTCATTTCTTGTTTCTGTCAATATGTCTATATGATGGCAATATTTTTTCTATGTTTGTTTAGGTCATTCATTGTCACAGTCCAGGGCATTCCTTTGGTCGCCCTGGAAGGTCAGAGACCTGGGAAGAGGGGTCTGGGACATGGACAGGGGGTATGAGACCCTGGCACAGAGCCCAGGAAGACGCTTGCTTTGATCTCAGTCCACGGGAAAGGCTTCCAACACTGAGAGATGAATTGCAGGCCACAAGAGTGTGAAAGGTAGTCATTTAGCTTCTCACAGGGTGAAAAATCGTAGTTTTGGGTTCTTTAGTACGGAAGTGGATGGGAGCAAGATGGAGGACTTTGGGCGTTGCCTCTTGCTTCTTCTTTCTTCTTCATTCACTCCATTTTCTGCAGCGACGGTGGCACAAAGTAATTTAGGGAGACTGGGTCAGAGCAGAGATGACCTGTTTAGTACAGGTACTAGGTATTGGCAAATAACTACATAAATAAAGAACAGGTAACAATTAGTATAAGAGGCAGCGACCTCCCAGTGCAGGGGCACTCATCAGATGCCCGAGCAGCTGCACAGATCTTAGCTGGGCACAGAAAGGAGCGTAAGATAAGAAAAAATAAACAAAGCGCGCAACCTTGAGAAATCAGAACCTGAAGACTCCATCTCTTTTTTGGAGCTGGCTCGGGGCTTTTCAGCAGGCAAAGGACTCCAAACCCACCTGAATCTCGGGAGAAAAACCCGAGAATTCATTTCAGAGCTTGGACATGGGAAGAAAGCGGTTGTGAGCAAACCTTGTCGTGCGTTCTAGCCGCCTCCGTTTCCTCATTTGAACGTTGGCTTGGTGACTGAGGCTGCCTGGTTTAAGCCGTGCTCCCCACAGTCCGGATGTGTTAAGGAACACAGGAACGAAGGTGGATAATCACCCTGCAGCAGCTGCAGGGTGTTCCCAGCCCTGCTCCTGAAGGTGCTGCGAATGCCTGATGATGCTGTGGCACTTCGCAAAGCCGGAGCTCTGCTGGCTTTCTCCAAATGTGCCATGAGATGGCAGCAAAGGCTTTTGAGAGAATTTTGTACCTCCGTTTGTTGCCCGGGGATTCTTGTAAGAGAGCTTGATCATAAATCCCCAGTTTATAATGCATCCTACAGAGTATATGCTGTATTGTTCCCTAAAATGTAAGGATTCTTCTTCAGGAGAGGAAGCCCTTTTTCCCCCTTTGTAAGGTTTCTTCTTTTCACACCTAGCGTGCTCCCGTTGTTTAACATTATTTGAAAGAAATGGGAAAGCAAAGCCGTTAGTTTTGGTTGGAAGGGGCCTCAAAGATTGTGTCATTCCAACCCTCCCTGCTATGGGCAGGGATACTTTTCTCCAGCAGCCGGGTTGCTCTGAGCCTTTGGTGTTTGCCAGGATCGCTGCCAGGGATGGGGCAGCCGGAGCTTCTCCGAACAACCCGTTCCAGTGTGTCACAGCCATCACAGTGAAGAATTTGTTCCTGATAGCCCATCTAAACCCACTCTCTTTAGGCTGAAAACCATTCCCCCTTATCCTATCACTACACACCCCCCTCCAGCTGTCTTTTAGCCTCTTGAGGCACTGGAAGGCGTTATAAGAGCTCCCTGAAGCCTTCTCTACTTCAGCCTGTTTCTGTAGGAGAGGTGCTCCAGCCCTGTGGCCATCTCTGTGTCCTCCTCCAACAGGCCCACGTTTGACTGGGGACCCCAGAGCTGGGTGCAGCACTGCAGCTGGGGTCTCTCCAGAGCGGAGAAGAGCGGCAGGATTCCCTCCCTCGCCAAAAAGTGAGCATTACCTTTGTCAAAAATGTATTTATGCTCCACAGAGAGGGAGTGACCAGATGCAGGAAGCCATTTTTGCAAAGATATGTTTAATTACGGGAAAATAGTTAAGGAGGAAATTGAAACTTTTTATTTTTTCTTTTTTTCTTTTTCTTCTTTTTCTTTTTTTTCTCTCTCTTTTTTTTTTTTTTTGTCATCAACTATAGCTATCAGGCAGAAATTTGGAATTAAAAACAAACAAACAAAACAAAAAACTTGTGGGAAGAGAAACAGATGTTCTTTTCAGCCACGTGGTGACATTATATGCATCCCTGATGATAATGGGATATGGAAAGAATGGCAGACATTCATGAAGGTGAGGAAAAGCAGAGTTATGTCTGCCACCCCCTCCCTCCTGTTCTTATCACAGGTATTACTTTTGCACTTTCTTCTTAGCAACAATAATGAAAAGTAGGTGAAAAGCCACTAGCAAAAATGCCTCCTTATCACCTTACAGGAAAATGGTGTTAAAGACAATGTTGTACCTGGCTTGCTGAAAAACAGCCTTTCCAAAGGAATTGGTTGTAACTGCAGAGCTACAGCGCAGGAAGCCATTTAGGATTCTTCAAATTGGTTCTGTGACATGCTGGTGATGAAGCTGATGGGGGACTGTGTTGCAAAGGCAGTTGCCATTGCATTTATACTGATGGACAACTGGGATGCTAATCCAAACCTACCTTCTTTCAGTTTAAAGTCAAAACCCTGTCAAAACTACGTGCCCTTGTAAAAAGTCCATTCGAAAAGTCTTCACATGCAATGGCTTTGAATATAAAAAGAATTGCACATGCTTAGTCCCAGGAATTCTGCAAATAATTTCTTTGAAACAAGCGAATAATTGTTAGAAGCTTCTGTTACTTGTTTTTGCTGCTGGTCATCAGTGGGTGTCTGAGTCCTGCAAATTATCACTGAGGCTGCTCAGTCTGCAGTTTGGGGGCAGCAGCAGCACCAGACAAAATCCCTGCTCCTGTTTTCAGCCTTCTGCTGAGCTGCTTTTTGCCGCTGCAGAGAGAAATGGATTCGGGAAGATGTAAAACTGGTTGGTTGGGGTTTTTTTCTCCCCTGGAAGTTTTCACCTGAACCTGCACCCAGCTCCCCTTCATCACGGAGTTGTGGCCAATATCGATGCCACGCTTGGATGTATCGCCTAGAGGGGAAGGGCAGACAGATGAGTGGAAGATTTCTGTTGGAATAAATATTGCAACTTCAGAGTGCCTAAGGCCAGAAGGATGTACACAAATTCCCCGGATCCTAGAGGCTTTATATTCCAGTCTGACCAGTTCTCTGTCCTCTTTTCTTAAAAATTCCTGAGTATTTGCTTGTATCTCTGTAATACCAAGGATACCAGCTCACGGCACTGTGTGGAATCAAGGCTTGCACCTTTGGGCATGGGCTCGAAGAACGTCCTTGGGCAAAGCTAAAGCATACAGCTGTGGTGCAGAGATATGCACAAAACCCAACATTGTTATTTACACTGTAAATTCTCAGTTCCCTTTGTGTTATTTCCAACATTCCCAACATATTTTTCTGGCTCCTCTTGTAAAACAAAAAAATAATATGGCACTTACAGGCAACTCCTTCCATGAGCGGTGTAGAGTTTCCTTGAAGTAGTCTTTTCTTGCCTTCATTTTAAACCCAAAACCAAGCAAACAACATTTCTGTGACACAGTAAGGGAAGTTGGTATGAGAGAATTTGTCTCCAGAGACCACAGTGCATTCTCAGCTTTATCATCCTGAGGCATTTTGTCCTCTGTGAAAACTGTTCTTTCCTTGACTTTTATATTGTTGTAGAGCCCAATCCTGTAGAGAGAGATGAGGGGGGAGAAGTTTATGAGCAGACTCAGATTTGAGTCTGGAGTGGGAATTATAAACCTAATTAGACATGCATCTGCAGCTGTTGGATGGAGTCTCTCCCCAGTATCCCTCCCACCTTCTCTGTGCCTTCACAAATTGACACAGTGAGGAAATCCTTCTGCCTTACACATTCGTTACACAGGCCCACAAAAAAATCTGTGTTCTTTCCTCTGAAGATTTGCATTGACAGGGAAGAAAACCACCTCACAGCTGCAACAATATGTATTTTAAATGTTTTGTATTCATGTGCATCCCAGTTAACATGCCAGCAAAAGCACAGGACAATCTCTCCTAGAAAGAATAATTCCTTTCCTTTTCCACTTCCCGGCTGATTCCCAATGTTTTACCTCAAATACATCTCTCCTCAGTCTCAGGCAGTGTTCGTGTAATTCATGAATACCCTTAGCTTGTGTCTGCAACACAAAGTCTGCAGAGCTTCCCTTGCCTCCAGAAATGTTCAGAAACATTTGGCGGTGTGATACGCAGAAGGTGGTGTGATTCCTACCTGCAGAAGCAAAGGTAGCAGTCATGGGAACCCATAGACAAGGGAATCAAAAGCAGGCTGGGATGGAAAGGTGGGATGGACAGGGAGATTATGAGAAACAAGCTTGCATCTTGAGAGCTGCTCATTTGACACTTAATTCTTCTCTTAATGTTGATGCGATGCCTTATTTTTGCCCCGGCCATGCACGAAAACAGAGGCATAAATAAATGTTATTCCTGGTTCCTCAGCCAGGAACCTTCTCTGTGCCAAGACTGGACATAGGAGCCCCAAGGCCTGTCTTCTGTCCTTTCCCCAAGGTCTGTGGTCCCAGAAGGGAATGGAATGACATCTGAAAAGCGGAGTTTAGGTCATTCAGCTGTGTAGCCCTGCTTTTCCAGGCTGTGTTCCGTACTGCCATAACCAGCCTGGGACAAGCAAGGGCACATCAGGCTTGTAGGCTGTATTCCTGTTGAATTACTAAAGAGTGTACAGGAATTTGCGGGCTTTGCTTATGGCTACATTTTTGTCCTGATAGTTTTCTCTTGGATGTGTGAGCACAGCTCTACCACCCAGAAAAAAACAGGTGCCTGGAGAACTTGTGGATGCCCTGGAAGGAGCATCCAGGTTGGATGGAGCTTTGAGCAACCTGTTCTAGAGGAAGATGTTCCTGCCCTCGGTGGGAGGTTGGAATGATGGCGCTCTTTTGGTCCCTTCCAAGCCAAACTGATCCATGACACTAAAGCCAGAGCTGGCATTTGGGAGCACCTCCACAAGCTCCCCCAAGAGTTTTGCCACGTGCTGGCAGAGCAGAGCAGAGGTTGGCAGTCTCACAGGCAAGGAGGAGAGTCAGCACCTTTCCCTTGCAGTGGGAAAACAGGGAACATCGCCTTGCGTGACCATTTTAGGTGGATGATTAAATCTGGCCTCTTGGGCCCTCCGCTGAAAATTCAGTTTAGGTGACTAGTTTTCTTCTCCTGCACTGCTTAAAAATCTTTTGTTGTGCCACCAGTAATGTTCCTGATGCAGACGGTCTTTTCGCTTTAACCAAGTGCAGAAATGCCCGGCCTGCTCTGCATTTCCTTTGTCTCTGGGCTCTGAAGACATAAAGAGGAGACTCCTGGTTTAAGGATACATGTGCTGCCCTGAGGTGGACCGACTGCCTACCCCATTGTCTCTGTTTGAGCCAAGTCAGGAGGAAAGGTCCTGGAAGGAGCACCCCTCTAAGGAAGGCAGCTTTTCTGTAAGCATGTGTGAGGGGATAGGAAAGATGAAGATGAAAAAGGGGAAGAAGAAGAGGAGTATTCTGTTCTTTGGTAAGTTCACAGGGATTAATTCATGCTACGGAGTCCAAATAGCAACGTGAGAGCAAATGTTTCTGAAATGAGGCAAAACGGAACGCTGATGGAGGCGGCTGAGCGCGTTAGAGATAGTTTTGCATTGTGACACGTGCTTTCCTTACTGCTTGATGGCTCTGCACAGACTATTAATACATGTGGTTGATACCCAGGGGATAATTGCAACTTTAATGGGAAGTGCTATTATGCATATTATTTACCGTGCTATCCTGCTTTCACACGAATCAGCAGACTTAACTAATGTTAAAAAAGTCATTAGTGGAGAGTACATAGATTTGCTGCACCAGATCTTATCTTTTTAAGAGGTCTGTTCTGTCAAAGAAACACAGGGATTCACTTAAGAAGGCGCCACTATTACACACACAACTTATTTCCCTCAGATAATGAATGCAGGCACTTAGAAAGTGCTTTTGGTTGACAGACTCCAAGAAGAGTGCTCACATCATTAAGGGATCCAGAAGAGCAGCAAAAGCTTCTGAAGAAAAGAAAAGGGCACTTTGGAGTGCAAATCCCAAAAAGCAGCGCTACAAAGTGAGCTCCTGATTGCTACAGATACACTGCTGGATGGTTTTAATGAAGTGAGAATACAGCTGAATTCGGGTTTAACAGATGAAGCAGATTTAGGTATGAGATTAGGAAGAGAAAAATAGATGTGGGCACTGCAAAGGATGGGCCTTTGCCCTCAGCAAAGCTTTCTCGTTCTGAATCCAAGTGGATGGCATTTCCAACATCATCTCCAAACAAGGCAAGGGCCGTGCAGTGTCCTCAGGCTGGCCAAGGGTTGGGATGAGGCAGTCCGCCTTGCCTCGCTGAAGTGACATTTGTTGCCTATAAATAGGCACGTTTGAAAACCGTATTTATGCAGTAAACAAAGGTGTGATTACGGTAGAAGTAGGTATAATGTAGATTTAATTCTGCCTGCAATTACCGCTCTAATGACGCGGCAGAACTGGCTTCAATACTCAGTTTGCTGCTGGAGGAAAAGCCCTGCAGCAACACTTCACAGGTGCTCCAGGTGCTGGGTGCTGCATCCTTAGCTAACGTCTGCCAAGACCTGCAGCAAGTCAAGCCACAGAAGGAATGGGAAGCTACGAACTCTATTACCACATCTCCAATGAGAGATGAAAACACTTAGTTTCCCTCTTCCAGCTCTTGATCGCAGCTGAAAAGAAATCTATGCCTGAAAGGAAAAAAAAAAAAAAAATAAATGCATGAGCGAATAAAATGAATTGTGGGTTACAGTGAGCAGGACATTATATTATTATTATTATTACTATTATTATTATTATTATTATTATTATTATTATTATTAATTTCATTGCACTAGATTCCACCGGTGGTGCCATTTGCTGGTGATTGCATTTACTCTGATCAGAGTGTTTGTGACTTCTTTTTGCGGAATGTGACCTTACTGTAAACAGAAGTACGGTTTGTAAGGTTTGTACAGTCTTTGCACAATCTCCAGCCCTTTCCCGTGTAAAGCCGGAGAACAACTGCTGAGGGAAAGCTGTGATTATTGTGTTGTTTCAGTGCATTAGCACCCGACAGAAATAAACAGAAACGTGGCCATATATACTGACATCCCGGTCTTACTTCCCAGGGAAATTATGCAGCCATTTCTCTATGAACAAATAATTAAACACAAAGCAACACGATGATGTGAGTGTACAGCAGAGCTGAAAATGCAAGTCTGACTTGCCCAGTACCAGCACACGCTCTTCAGCCACTGTCACTCTAATTCCAGCCTGTGTTATGGCATTAGCCTGATGAAACAGGAATACCTGTCCAACAACCCTGCTCTGCCTCCCCTTTGGTGCTGTCGCTGTGCTTTTTCCACATCAGTGTGGGGGGCTCATGACCAGCCCTGGTGCTGTTGAAGGACCGTGGAGGCAGCTCCTCACATCCTTTCACAAAGACGCCATAAAATTTACGGCATTTGGATAGAACGAGGAGATTCTGTAATCAAATTTTCTAAGATTCCCTGAGTCACGTTTAAGACTTTCAGTTCTGCCTGGGATGTTCAGCTGTTGTAATGAAAATGCTGAGATAATAAGGGATAGGGATGATGCTTTTGGTTTGGCAGATAACTTAGTTAGCTGAAAGTAACAAGAGAAATTGTGCCAGGAGATGCCTGTCTCTAAGCTGAGGGCACAAGAATGTATCTGCATTTGCTGCAGTAGGTCAGGGAATGATTTCTACATGTACTTTTCTCCTGGCTGCCATTTTACCATTTCTCACCTAATTTTTGTCAGTTTTTCACAATAGCCAGTTGATTTATGTTACTTTTTTCCTTTCTTCCCCCGTGATATGCATAAATAAACTATGAACATTTCTTCATTTCCTTTTGGTGCCTGCTTCTAGCCAGCTCAGGGGGTAACCAAGCCTGGCTTTTTGGCTTACCAGGAGTGCAAGGAAAATCAAGAACTTAGAAACTGAATGTGGAGGAAGCCAAAATCGATTTGGGTTACTCATGATTTCCCGATTGAAGTTCTAAAGGGGTCCTAAGGAGATAAACAAGCCAAGAATCCCCCAGATTAGATAAATATGCTAGTGTGTACCGCTTCATATACGCCATTATCTGCTTGAGTAGAAATCTACAAAGCGTCCTTACAGTAAAAGAACATCTGTCTGGGGCTGCAGGTGAGGCATTCATTTTCTCTGAGATTATTTCTAAAATAAATGGCTTTTGATGAATGTAGTAGGTAAGAAATATTTTGAGATTTGTGTTCAGCAGTGGGCTGTACTTTATTTTTACTGCCAAGGCGCTGGGAGCACAGCACTAATACTTTCCACTCTGCCAATGAATAGGTGTTGCTGGTTGGGGGTGATGGATGTGGTGGTTCCTGTCTCTGGGTAAGACTGTGCAATTCCAATCCTGAGACTGTCATGAAAAGACCTGATGAGTCCCCTGCCTTATTCTCACTGCTACCTGCGACATCAGAGCGAATCTGTTTCACACTGCCAGCTCCTCCTGCTGCAGCCTTCGTCACGGGCTCCAGAGCAAAAGAGAAGAGCAAGAGGAGGCCTGCTTTCACGTGGGAATTTTGTGGAGAGCATGCAAACGTGACATTAGCTTAGCTACTGAAATAAATTATATCACTGAGGTGGTCGAGTGCCAGTGGATCCTGTGGGGATATCACTCACTCAGGGGAAATCCAAAGCAATGCTCTTGGTTCAGCAGATAAATAGAATCAATCACCATGATCTCGGAGTGGAGGAAATGACCTTGCAGGTGCAGGAGAGGAATTCACGTCCTCCGAGGGTTTTCAGCGTGCCTCCCTCGACTCAGTTTGGTTGCCTCGTGCAGAATCGGTGATGAGAGTTTAAATTTATCCATAAAAGAACTCGGGGTGAAACTGAGGACAGAAGAGGAAGGAGATGAGAAGTACGTGCATGGAAATGGTTGGAAAGCCTTGGCAGAACGTCCTCTGCGGGAACGGTGCTGCATTTGGACCACTCGGGTGGAAACTTCACCCCATCACTTGGCTATCACGTTTGCTGCCAATCTTAGGGACAGACTGAGACAGTGAAGCCAGATAAGACAGCTTAGGTATGTGGAGGATAATCCTTTTTCCTTTTCTCTATTTATGCTGGCCTGCAGCAGAGTTTGATCGAGGTAGCGGTGTTTATAATTGCCTTTGTATACTTTTTTTTTTCCTTTAAGAAAAATTGAAGTCCAAAGTCTAAAACTGGAAAAACTTGCTGGTAGTGGGATCATTACGGGTAACCACTGAGCTGCTTGCAGGGGGTGTAATGGTTGCTCAGCCCAGGTGGTCAATAGAGAAGTATTAATTACTACACGTGGTCCGCCTTAGAGATGCAGTGCTGCGGCACATAAACCCCTTCGGCACAAAGTTCAAGTCAGAGAATACACACGGCTGGGAATGTGGTATTTACAGCTTTCGTTAGGAGGCGGGATGAGCTGGGGCTGCTTGTTTACTTTCCATGCGGAGCTTTAGAGAATTTTGTCTGAAAAGGCCAAGAAGTAAGAGAAAAGTGTGCTAAAGGAGGAGGAACATATTGGTGATCTGTGTGATGCCAGCTTCCTTTTGACAGCCGCTCCCTTTGCACAGCATCTGGTGGTCTGTGGGAATTAATAAGGTGGAGACGTGGTGGGAATCCTGGTTCCCCCCTTCAGGAAAACTCAGAACCCCATCCTTGTGCCCGGCCATGGTCTAGGGGAGCCTCCCGCCGTGGGACTTGCACGTGGCGCCTGGGGACAGCCCTGGCTTCAGGGACAGGGAATTGGGTTTGATTTCCTGACCTGCTACAGGTGTCTGAAGTGACATTTTCCTCCGCCTTACAAATGGTAAAGAGAGGTAATGAGAGGCAGACGGAGCCCGTGCACATCCCTCTCCTCGAGTTCACACCTCTGAGACGGATCCATCAAAACCGCCTCAGAGAGAGTGAGGGCAAGTGCATTAAAGATTATGAGGTATTGAGGTGTGACCATGAGGGGGATGAGTAAACACTGATGACAGATTCATTGCTTCTTATGTCTATACAGACAGGATGAAGCCAAGAAAAGTAACAGGCAGCTCTGGGCTCGTTACCATGGTTATGTGCTCTGTCTGCGCTGAAATCACCTGAGCTACAGCTGCCGAGCAAGGAACAGGGGGTCCTGGTGCTGTTCATAATAACGAGAGAAAACATGCCCTGTCAAAAAGACATATGTCACCTGCATGCAGAAGAGCTGCAGGAGAGGCATTTTCCGTAGAGACGCTCGCTTTAGTGACCTTACGGAGGTCCGTGGGCTGAAGGTTAAATCCAAACGCGCCTTCGAGTTCTGAAATTTCAGGTTAATGCTTCGCTGCACTTCGGGATATATTGTTTGTTCTGTCATGCACAGGATGTGGAAGTTGTCTTCCCTGTATTTTCCCTGATGTCTAGTCTTATCTCCCCCCCCGCCCCCCCCCCCCCCCCCCCCCGCCCCGATTTAATAAATCAAACTTTCTTTTTATTTATTAGAACGAAACCAGTCCTGGAGAAAATGGATGAAGCACATTTTAAGTTGCCTCGTTTTTGCAAGCCTTGTCGTATCAGTAAAACAGACAGGTGGCAGGAATAGCAAACTAACAGAGATACTTGGATGACTGAAGGCAGGAGGCAGGAGACATCTGTCTGAATGTCTTGAGCTGCCAAACTCCTACACCCAGCCTTAGGGACTACTATCCTGCTGTCGCTGTCAATATAAAACTCTTTAGTCTGGCATTTCATGTGCCTTCACCTGGAAAGCTACAATTAAACTAATAATCTTTATTTTATTTTTTTTTTCCTTTTATTGTGCGAAGTAACTGGATTTTAGGGTTCTCATGCGCTTGCCTGGTGTTACGGATGCAGATTGAATTTATGTCAACAAACTCAAAGGGTCCATGGGACTTGTTGCCCCTTGAAGGGATCTTCTGTTCATCCACAGGAAAAGAAAATCCTGTGAACAGGAAAAGAACTGCAGGGGCCTGTTTCAGGGGTTGTGACTAAGATCCAGTCACCCTGAGCTGCATGAAGAGAGGGAATGAGAAACATTTCAGACTTCTTAGGTTTGAAGAAATGAAAAAGGCCATGGCTTTTTCCCAACAGAACCTTGAGTGGTTTTTCTTTGTTTTTATTCTTTTTTTAGGCTCTCTTGGACCGTCTCTCTCCTGGACCTGCTTCAAAGTCTGAGAAATGAACTTGGCTCCTTCTGGGAAAAGTTTGGCCATGCTTTTCTGCCTGCCAAAAGCCCTTTCATATAAACTCTCACCCTGGGATAGCAGGTTATGAAGTCTTTCTGCTTTTCTTCCCCAGTCTAACCTGGAAAGCTTTGCAGTGTTAATCAGGCTACTGTAAGGATTAGGAAATTGCATTTTGTACGTTGATTGATGCCTGGAAAAGTGTTGTGTGAGGCCACCACAAACTGTTCCCTCTCTGCAGAGCCACTGCAGCCTTTACCCTTTTTTCCAGCTGCCCTGGCTCTGAGGAACAAATGCATCCCATTCTGCTTATGCACTAGTGCTCAAGCATTGATACTGGAAAGCAAGAAACTCCTTTGTTGTGCTGTCTGTCAGCAGTTTCTCCTTCTTTATATAAGCTTCATAGGAAAATTCCTAAAAAATTTAAGGTTGCTCTGCTTTGTTAGTCCCTTAGTAGCGCTTCCCTTTTGTTCCTCCTTCCTCTTCGAGAGAGACCACATAAAAGCTGCCGTAGTGCCTGCTTGATTTTTGTTTGTGTGTTTATTTTCCTGACCCTGTCCCCAAATTAATTGTAATTGGTGTGATGGGACTTCACTTGGGTTAAGTGGTCAGGAGGTTTTGGAGTCATGGATTTAGCCCGGTGGAGAAACTGAGTTCTGAATGCGCAGAAAAGTGCCTTCCAATTAAATTAGACACCGCTGCCTGACCTGCGCTCATTACACAGTAAAAAGATGACCTATCGTCATTACAGCGCTTTCTGGTCCTTTCCTTTCAGCCACAGGGTTTTAATGAGTCTGTTTTGCTATATAATTCATTATCCTTAGGGCTTCTCAAAAAGAATCCACTTTGTTGAAACGGGGTCATGGGACCTGCAACTGTTTTGTGCCATTGCCCTCCTCACTGGTCAATACCTTTCGAACTCTTGACCGTCCAGCAACTGGCAAGAAAAGTCTCCTTTTAAACTGTAAGCTAATAATAGGTCAGGCTCTCCGGAATCCACACCTTCAAGGACATATAGAGGAAAATTCTTTTTGAATGGAGATATTTAGATATTATTTCACGTTCTGTGGCTAGTGGACTTTTCTTCTTTACTCTTTGCTGGCTGTATGGAATTGCCAGCCAGATTACAGAAGAGAGAAATAGTAAAAAAAGGAAATGAAGTATAAAATAAATCATATTGTCGTGAAAAGCAGAATACATAAATATCCGTGCAGGGACATTCAGAGAAGTCTGGTAGGATTTTTAAGGTCAACTTGACTGAAAAACGATTTTAAATTTGATGTGAGTTACAGTAGCTAGAAAAATAGTTGAGGAGAACTGTCGCTTTTATGAGTCCAAGTTGGAGAACTGTCACTTTCATGAATCCAGGTTGGAGGAGAGGCCCTTTTCATTGGTGTTGCAATAATACAGGACAGGGAGAGGGAGCAGAATAAAGAGAGATTTTTGCGTAGCAGACGATAAAAATATCTTGACCTCGGGCTTTAAATTTCTTTTAAAACCCCTGCTGTTACTGAGGGTTTAGCAGATGTATGACAGCAGTGGGTAACTCCACTCTGGAGGAGCCTCCAGTCCTGACACACTCCAGCAGTCCATGGGTTTCTCCAGGTGTCTGGTTTGATGCAGACACCCGTCTTCATAAAGCAGATGGATTGAAGGATTAACACCTGCCATTAATGTCCTGGCTATGAGTGTTTGTGGAGTGCTCTCTATACTCTGGGTTACCTTTAAAAGTTTATTCAAAATTTTAATCATTAAACCAAAGCCAAACACGGCCTGTACATCCCTACGGCATACAATTATATTCTTTTTACAACCTGTTATCGCAACATACAGGCGTATTCATCACTCCAAAGTGTCCACTTTTTGTCAAGTGCAGACAAGAAATATAGAAACACAGTATTCCCACACACCCCTGTATAGTTGGGGGTTTCTTTTGTGAATAAAGACATGCAAGTATGTGAACAGACGTTAAAGAATACTTGGCCATTCAAAACACTTAATTGACCAAACATCTTATGTATCTGGAGTAGGAAGAACATCTCTGAGCAGAGCCACAAAAGTAATAATGAACTACATCAATTAAATCAAGTATCATAAAAGAGGTCATTAACTACTTTAATAAAGAGGGCATGCTATATGTTTTTAAAGATTTTTTTCCTGGACAGCTAGAGCTACAGGTACATATAGAGTTGTGGCATTCCTTGGTGCAGGATATTAAATGGCTTCTGGGTGGAAAGACATCTTTCTCTTAAATAAAAGGAAATATTATAATGTGCATTAGCTGGCATATGCGCCAGAAGCATCAGGAGCGGCTGCAAGCAGCAAGTGTAAGCAGCAGAAAACGAGGCATTCCAGCTTTCCAGCAGCAAGAGGAGGCTGGCTGCTCCCACAGACCTTCAAAGCAGTGAGGACTTGACTCCTCAGCAGCAATGGTGCCACAAAGATATTTTTTCCACAATCAAAGGTCTTTTTTCTTCTCAGGAAAAAGAAAAAAAAAAAAAAAAAAGAGCAATAAAAGTGGGGATTTCATTCTTGAAGAAAATAAATGGGATGGGCATAACCTTTAAACTCTATGCTTTGAGCCACAGACCGGCGGTGGGAAGCAGTGCCTATGGGGAATTGATCCAAATACGCTGGGTGCCTTTCTTCCTCAGTAAATGTGTGAAATACGTAAGAGGATTCAGGAGAAAAGCCTCCTTTCCTTACTGGCCACAGAAGACAGTGTGAGGTGGCAATGAAAGGCCCTTACTACAAAGCACTGGGGGCACACCTGAGAGCAAGACTTCTCCTTCCTGTGGTGTAAACACATCACCCTTGGGTAGCTCAGATGCTGAAAACAGGCTGTCTGCAGTAACAGGGAGCTCTGGGACTACTAATTTGTGCTGCAGTAACTCACAGTTCTGCCAGTCAAACAATTTTTGGTCAGACTGCTGAGTCTGCTTGCAAGCAGGGCTTCCAAATCCTGGTGTTAGGTTGTGTGGGTACAGTTGAAGTACCCCCGTGCATTAGTAAGGTGTTCTCTAAACATACAGAAGCAATTGAGTTTGTTCACAGAACTCTGCATATATTTTGGGATGTAATATGTACATAGAATCATGCAAACTCTTAAATGAAAACCGTATCATAAAAACTCTTAAATGAAAGCCTGTATGAATTGCATGTTTGATCCTTAATTTTCCAAAGTCCATAACAAAGTTCCAAAAAAAGAACAACCTGCATGAATCAAAGGAAGGTGCTTAATTGGAATCCTGGAGATATGGGGTGCAGCACACCAAACCCCACGTGAGAGGCTTTCCACAGTTTGTGACCCAGCTGCTGCTCTGCTTCGGCAGTTTGTTTTCAATAACAAACGTGCAGAGAGCAGTATGAACAATGAACCCGACAACAACGACTCTGTAAATAAAATCCCATGCATTTATTTACAGTCATACTCAAAAGGAGACAGCTTTTCTACATTATTCAATACACTTAGGGAGGGGGAGTGTGTGCTTACGCTGTAAAGCCTTGTTAAAACCGGAGAGATAATAGAATAATGGCTTTTAGGTTTCCAGTGAAGATTGGCCTATACTTCTGTCAGATTCTAGGTGTTAACAGTGTAGACATAACACTTAAATTAGTCTGTAAAACACAGCAGTTAATGGGAGACACGTAGTTAATGGGAAGTGGCAATTAGAGCTAATGTGATGATAGTGTCGCTAGAAGACCAAAGCAGAAGACGTCAGGGCAGTCTCTGCATGGTATCATGGCCAGAATGGAACCTTTGGACAAGGTTTATCAAGGAGATCATCCCTCTGATTCATGAGGTGTAGGGGAAGGGAACACAAGTAACCTACCCCTGATAATTAACAGCTGTGTTAATTACCCCGTACAGCCTGGCCCTGATGAGTCACAGCTGTGTCCAATAAAGGGAAGTGAGATAAAAGATGATGGGTTAGCTAGTCAGGGGGATCGTGAAGGAGGAGGAACCTTAAGGAAGAGGGGATGAGAGGAGTGCAAAGAAGAAGGATCCTGGAGAATCACTTCTGTGAAATCACTTCTGTGAAATCACTTCTGTGAAATCACTTCTGTGAAATCACTTCTGTGAAATCACTTCTGTGAAATCACTTCTGTGAAATCACTTCTGTGAAATCACTTCTGTGAAATCACTTCTGTGAAATCACTTCTGTGAAATCACTTCTGTGAAATCACTTCTGTGAAATCACTTCTGTGAAATCACTTCTGTGAAATCACTTCTGTGAAATCACTTCTGTGAAATCACTTCTGTGAAATCACTTCTGTGAAATCACTTCTGTGAAATCACTTCTGTGAAATCACTTCTGTGAAATCACTTCTGTGAGGTCAGTGTGGGTGTGCAGTCAGAGCCTGTTGTTGGAACCTGCGGTCACAGTCTGGCTGGGTAAAAGCTGCAGTCAGAGTTTAGCAGGTCAGAGGCTGCCAGGGAAACCTGCAGTAGGTGCTTCTGCAGCCAGTGTCAGTGGATGGTTGGAGTCAGGATGGCTGAGATGCAAAGAGAAGCAAACCAGGACCCTTTTCATGCTGTGATAAACAAGAGGTCTGTGTCTTTGCTCATTTCTACTCTCTGACAAGAGGGCTGCTGCTACAATGAGGCTCAGCAAAGGCTTGCCTTGCTTTCCAAACTCCTTCTCAGAGGAGACTCTGGGTGTGACTATCTAAATCTAGTCCCAGACTTAATCCATGATTTCTGTCTGGGAGGTTATATATGTGTAGTTAGGCTTTTATACGCTGTTGTCCTGGAGGGTTAAGGATGACAACCTGCATATACCTACATAGGACATTATAAATGCTGTGTTTATTGCTGTATCCTGTCAGAAAACAGAGTTTTTTCATGTCCTCAAGTGTTTAACATTTTAACAGGATTAATCAGGCTTCTTTCAGTTGTCTTCAACATGAGAAGCAGATGCTGCCCCCTTCTCCATTTACTTTTTCTGATCACTTTTGTCAGTAAAGAGAAGTCCATGGTACTTTCTCCCCATTTAGGAGCTGCACTTGTCTGGGACTGGTTTTTCTGTGATCCATCACTTCTGTTTATGTTAAAAAGAGTGTCGTGAAAACCATATCTGTGAGTGCAGCTGCATTAGAAAACTAGGAGTGTGTAAACTGGGGGGGTTGCATCAGCAGTCTGTGAGAAACCCACAAATATACGGTGCCTCACGCTCGACATCTATTCTGTTTGGCCTAAAGTATTAGTTAAAATAATAGAGAGGCTTATTAAATAATGCTTGCAAGTTTCACACTCCTTCATTATTTGAGAGCTGCCGTGCTTGGACAGAAGTTTTTCAAAGTCCTGTTCTGCACATTGTGCTAAAAGCAGACCGAACTGGCTGACAAGCGGGTTAAAAGACCACAGGGAAAGAGAAAGGCAGCGAAGCAAAAAGTGCAATTGGCTGCAAAATTGTCACCTGCGGTGCTTCTAGAGCTGTGTAGGTGTTTTTCATTTAGTACTGTCCAAGCTAGAGTAAAAGAGCAATAAGGAGTTCAGCCTGAAGGTGCTGGGAGAGCTTGTGCTGATGGGGTTGCTGAGCAGGTGATGTCAGGAATACCGGGTGGATGTTGGCATATCCGACCAAACCCTGTTTTTTCCTTCAGTGTTTGCAGTCTTGAGGGCTCCCAGCTGAGCTAGGGAACACCTACCATTGCCCAGCTGCTGGCATCTGGCCATGTTTCCTCCAGCACAATATTGTGATTGAAACAAGTGGTGTGTCTCCCCTTTTAGAACTGCATACTGAAGCAGGGAGCTGCTGCAGGCACCAGTCTTACAAAAGAGGTTGCAATTTTAGATTTCTTCTCATTTTCATTCCATTGTAGGAAAGTATATTATGCAGTCTAGTTTTATCTATAACTTTGTAGGTTTATCTAATCCAAATTTCTTTCTGTTTTCTTTTGCTGGTAATATTCTCTTTAGAATTAAACTTCAAATTAACACCAAGGTATCTGAGGGCATGTTGCAGCCTCTTTGCTAGCTGAGCACGTGGTGACAGCATTATCAACTGTCCTGTATCCTTAATTTTGAGGAGGATAAAATTGGAGGTGCTGTGGCCTGATCCAACTTTGGAAATTGATATCAAAGTACTTAAATAATCCCAAGGTTTTCAATGGTGTATACAGGATAGGTAGAAAGATAAAGAGTTCTATAATTTTTAATTTTGGTGTCTTAATATTTTCTGCCATAATGAATTGTGGAGGATATTCTTGGTAATGCATCTGATGGAATCCTGATGGCATGGTAAAAGGGTTTGGGGACCTCCCAACCCCTACTAAGCAATGCTGCTCATATGTTTTTTCTGTCCAGATTTTTATTCCTGGTTTTGCCCAACATAATTCAAAGCTGCTGCAGCCACACAGCTGTTAATGACTGGAATGGGAGTTTCTGTTTTCTGGTCTCCTCAGTTATAAAGTTTTCCTACCTAAAGGTGGAGAGTTTATTTCCTTCACTGCAGTTCTTCAAGATGGGGGCTGTTCTCAAAGAGTTCTAGGAAGTTATTTCCACTTGCTATTCCTTCTACTGTGTCTCTAAAAACTGTGTGATCCTAGGGCTCAGTTTGGCAGGACTAACACCTGCTTCATAATTTTATGCACTTTATTTGTCTCAATCATTTTAACATGAAAGTCATCTTTAGCCTCTAATTTCTGTGTTGTTATGCTTCCTCTGTGTGCAACATCAGAAACAGAGGCTCTCCGTGCTCTTTACTTCCCAGCTTGACTATTTGGGTGATGGAAATTTCTCAGGAGATGCTGTGCACTGACAGATTCCCAGCTACAGCTGAGCCCCATCAATGAGGGAGCTGTGAGGCGCAGAACTCCCCTGGAGACAGAGAGTGCCCCAGGTAGGAACTGCTCATGTTTTAGTGATCTACCAGATCAGGTTTCTGTCTTTCCAGGCCTCCTTGCCTCCCCATTTTGTCTTTTAGCAATGTCTGTTTCATTCTGCTTCAGTATTTTCCCCACCTGGATTGTAATATGAGAATAATCTACAAGCAAGGACCAACAGGTGAAATGTCTTTGTCAACCAGGACAGGTCCAGCTGCTTTTGCAAGGTTGTCTGCCTTCAGCTTCCTAACTATCTTCCTTCAGTAGCCAGCACAGGGCAAAATGGCCTCACTTTCACCAAATTCTTACTCTGGGCTTAGGCTCAAAACGCTGACTCCATTCAAGCAGATGTCATTGTAAAAATTGTGTGTGCCAGAGCACCGTGACAGGGACAGGACTTTGGAGTCTGCTTCCGTGCTGGCTTTGCTACTGACGTGTTTGGCATTGGTCCAGCTGCTTCCCTTGAGATTGGCAATCTGATGTGAATGGTGATCCTGAGCTGGAGAGTCTGAACACTTTAAGCAGGGATCCATCTCGGGTTCTAGAAAGCAAACAGCTTCACTTCACACATGCAGACAAAATAAAATTAGGTAGGAACAGCCCGGTGCCCCTCATCCCTGCATCAATTACAGGTGAGCTGATTGTGCAGCTGATGTGCCCGAAGGAAAATGGTCATCAGTGCAGCTCTGTGTGATATAATATCTGTGCCATGCATGCTCACCTCTGAGTCAGGCAGCAGCAAACTTGGGAGTCACTGGAGAAAGCCCAGGGTAGGCTGTCCTGCTTGTGAGCCTGGATTCTGCTGCTCAGGCGCTGAATTTAGGGGAAAAAATCGGTCCACCTGCCCTGTATCTTAGAGCACTTACCCATGAAAAGGAGAATAATCTCTGTAATATGTGAAGTGCTTTGAAGTCTTTTCTGAGCGAGACAGACTGTTTAATGCCTTTTCTTCTAATGGAGCTCTGATACTTAAATATGCGGCAGCGAGTCTGAAGAATCAATTTGTTGCTCCTGTGAGGGGCATAATTCATCCTCCCTTATTGAAAAGATCAAGGACGCTGAGGCAACTCTCTGCTTCCAAGTAAACACTCCTTTTATGTTCCTTTAGTGCAAATACCCGGCGATAAGCAGGGAAGCATAAAAGGAAGTCACGCTGCAGGCTTTTACCTGGAGTAGGTGTTTTGCCATGGATTAATGGCAAATCATAATACATTATTTATCAGATAATAAGTGTGATAATTGTTCCTATTTATCACGAGCCTACCTCAGCTCATTCTCCTTTCGCGCCTTCAGTCAAGCAGCCTCAGGGGATTTGCGAGACAAAAACCAGTCCAAAGGTCATTCCAACAATTTATACTCGTAATGACATCCTTATTACCTCCTAATTGAGAAGTGTAAACTACGGGCACTTCAGATAATGCAAATGACCCACATTCCCACAGCATAATGCCAAGAGTCCTTGTCTGTCCCAGCCACCCAGAGAGCAGCATCCCCTTTCTCTAATGACCGCATCTCCGGAATAAATTAGGAAGAAAGTTGCATTATCATTACCCTTTTCCTCTAGCAGGAGTGTGATGTTGATGTGTAGCTATGATATTATGGAAGCAGTGCAATTGTGCCTTGGGCTCAGTTCCAGGACTGCACTGTAGCGTAGCATTTTGGCTTTCAGTCAAAAATCTGTCTCTTCTGGTTGAGCTGGCGTGAAGATAATCATTCCCTTTTTTTCTGCCTTTCTATTTATACTTCTTTAGGCCTTGCAAAAAAATAGAGGTCGCATGCAGAATTGTACTCATTGCTGTAGGATTATAAAAAGAAGGGCATATAGGTAAAACAGTTTAAAAAAAAAAAAGGTCTGGGCCATAACCCTGCAGGAAGCCCAGGCCTGTGGGCAGAGCTCTGTAAATTGTTAATGCTTTATTGCCTTGGATGGCAGGGTGTTAATGCCTCCCACAGCTGAAGGCTCTCCGCTTGCTGGGAGAAACACTAGGAGCTTTTCTTTCAGCGCCTCATCCTCTGCAACAAAAGAAATAGCAGACTGAAGGACCACATCCAGTGACTTAAATTCGTTTGTGCCTAGTCAGTGCATTGCTTGGGTGGCCCCTGAGCCCCTTACAGGGAGGTTTGAGTTGGAAAACATGGAATTGTACCTGTTGGCTGCTAGGTTTGTTGGCAGGAGCTGGTGATGTGATTCCAGAGCACGACCTGGAATTGTACTTCAGGAGATCTTGTAGGCTTCCTTCAGTAGTCTGTGTTTTCCTTGGTAGAAGTTTCTTTAGTGGCATTAGCTGGTGTAATCAAAATTCGCCAGTAATTGGAAAGCTTCAGCTTTTAAAACAGAATTGAACTCGTTAGAGAGTCATGTAGGGTATGGAAAATGCACTTAAGAAGTTCTTAAGTTGTAAGAGTTGCCTGTTATTGCCTGCTGAGCAGCAAGTGGGATTCTTTGAGATTTTAGAAAAAAATGGATTATTACTGTCAATAATGGGGAAATGGATGATGCCTTATTGCTGAACTGATTCAAGTTCAAGGGATACCCTCTATTTTGTGTCTCTTGAAGAGCTAATGATATCCCTCTGTGAAAGAGCTGTGTGAACTAAGGGAGAGTGATGTATTAACACAAGTTGGAAATATAAGGAGCCCTCCCAAATGTTGATGTGTTGCTAATACGTTTTTTGCCCTGCCTCACACGCGGCAGCCAGACTCCTGTGTCACAGAGAGAGCACAAGTGTTACAGTCTATGTTCTAGGAATTTCTAACCATTTGTGGCTTTTTTAACATGCTGTTCTGGGGCTTCAAAGTGTTCTTCCAGCCTCTTCTCATTCTAATCTCCAAACCTTCCTTGAAGTCCTAGAGCCCCCCACGAGAATGTTGTTGGGATTTTGAGCCAACCTCTTTTATCCCAGTGCTAATCAGCCTTTTCCCAGTAAGGCAGAGATGCCTCTTTGTGTAAATTGGTGTTTGATAACTACAACTTGCAAAAAAGGAAAAACAAAAGACTCCCTAAAGCAGAATTTTTATTTTACATCTGTGGTAAGCTATCCTTTGGTTTCTCTTTACGTGATACCATGACTGATCGCTGTTTTTCGGCTCTTCTCCTGGGTACGAGTGTTTCAAAACCTGGAATGAATGAAGGCTTTGCTGGGAGAGACGTACCCACCCAATTGCCACACAGGCTTTACTCTGCCATAAATACCTCTTGGTGTGCTTCAGAAGGGCAGCATTGTACCTCAGAGCAACCTGTATTTGCCTTCAAAGTTGTCTTATTAGAAAGCAAGTATCCTGCACAAGTGGGTAAATCCTAATTTGGCTCCTGCGTCGCCTGGCTGTGGGGTTCATGTTCCATGGGGTCACACAGGTGGCCAAGCTTTTTGCAAAACCCAGCTCTCACAAGAGTGAGAGGCCAAATCCACTGAAGCTGGTGTAAAAGGATTCGATTTCCTTCTACTGTCCCGGAATTACACCGATGACTGGGACCTGTTTAAAAGCGTTGTTATATCACACCTGACATTGCTGGAGGTGCATCAGATAAATTACTGCAAACAGGAACTCTTAAATATGTATTTTTTTGTGCAGTAAGTCAGATGAAAATGTAAATTTATTGTATTTAATGCGTCTTGCAGAGAGCACCTGGGAAATTGTGACCATAGTTTTTAGATGCTGCTTGATGGAGACACTGCTAGCAAACAAGAGGGAGACAATGTCCTGATCTGTCAGAAGACATTGCCAAAAAAACCAAAGATGAAATAAACTTCCTCTCAGTGTTATTCTGCCAGCCAGGGCAAGGAATGTTTTTCTTTTTTTTTTTTAAACATTGTATGAATTCAGGCCAAATAATGAAGATGATAAGCAGTCCCAGCTATACATGGGGAAAAACTAGCTCATGCTGACTTGCATACAAGGGGATTTATGCTTGTCACAGAGTGACATGGCATAAACTGTGCTGTCTTTTGCAAAGTATTCATGGCCAGAAGATTCAGTAGTTTAGGCAGGGTGGAAACTAAATTGATTCTCTTTGGATGAGCTCAGTAATGGCAAGTAGTGCAGCAAAGGGATCAAATTGCTTTCAAGTGCCAGTTTTTTTGAAGGTTTTGATAGTGGTTATAGGTTTTTCTGGTTTTGACATTGTTTGATATGAAATGCTTTCATGCTATCTCAGGAAGTGGGTGTGTAAACAGCAGAAGAGCATTGAAATTGCTGAGAGTGAGTCACACTAAAGGTTGTGGTGTCTTTTAACACAAATCTCCAACAATTTCTAGCATAAAGGGGAAAGGACCAGTGCACTCTGTGCCTTCCTCTTGTGACCACAAAAGTGATCTGCAGTGAGAAAATATAATACATTAAGCATGTGCTCTGCATGAAACACACACCAGAAGACAAGAGAGTCCTGGGGATGTATGTGTTAAGTAACTAAATTCAGACATGCTTGGCTTTTGGTATCAAAGTTCCATTATCACTTTTATAACTTGTGATGCTGTTTTCCTGCTTTTCTGTACCCTCGGTGGCAGGAATATCTGGTCAGAACTCAATTCTGCATCTTCCACAGTGATAAATGTTTCTACTACACCCAAATCAGGATGAAGCCTGGGAATAAAACCTGCCTTTATTGAACTGATGGAAGGAATATAAAGGAGGCATCGTGCATCTGCTGGGCTGGTGTTGGGCTGAGTCTTGTTTCTGCAAGTATCAGTATTGAACTAACAGCACAGCCTCTTGTAGTGAGGCACATTTGTCTAAATGCTTCCATGTAAGCTAAGTCTCTTCTGTGCTGGGGTCTCTTTCCCTCTCCTCCTTGCATAGGTATGCTGCCTTAGGTTTAGACACTAACAGCAGCAGAAGTTAATCAAATTCCAAAAAGTTTTCCCATCCATATGGTAGCTCACTTCAGAGCAGGATTTGGAGACTCGTAGGGCAGCGCACACGCTTTCAGGGAAAGAACAGGGGAAATCAGGACAGGCTGGTAAGTGACCCAGCTAACCTTTCTTCCTTCACACAACACTGACTTTTTTTCTTCAATAAAGTCTCACTCAGAGCGATGTCAATTTTTCATCACAGAAATTTCTAGTGCACTCCCGGGGGTTTACATAAAAATCTCACTGTTTTTTCTTTTTTTTTTTTTCCTTTCACACCCCACACACCTGAGTCCATGTTGCCTTTTCTTTGAATCTTTTATCCTTGGGTTAGTACTGATGGCAATATGGATTATACATCACCACCTCCAAATATTGCACAAAGTCTTCTCCTGTTCTCACCCTGCCATGCTTCCAGCCAGAGAACTGATGAAAGAAATTTGAAAGGAAGAAATCCTGAACCAAGCTCAGTGCATTTCCCTTTTTACAGCTTATTACTTTCTGGATTTTTCTTTTTGACTGGTCTTCAGTCATTGTGGAACTAACTCTGAAGTGATTCCTGAAATCTCTGTTCCTCTGCTAGAGGCCAACAGCAGCACATACAGTGTGAGAAAAGGGCACTTAGGGCATTGAGTTAAACAAGAGCTTTGTTCTGGCTCTACCTTTTTTATTCTTTTTTTAATGCAGGGATTTTCCTTAGCAGGAGCACACTAGTTAGACCTCTGTGTGCATAAGTGGCAATCAGACACATGCAATCCCTGAGAGAAGAGCTTCATGGAAGCAGGGAGGAGATAAAAGCATGACAACCCCCCCAAAATCCTCAACAACAAACTAGTTTAGAGTTTCCTTTTAGTCTCCAAGTCTTACTTTGCTGAGCAGTTTTTAAGGAACACTGAGCTTTGAGGGCCCAATGTGTTCACAAACAAGGGCAGACCTTTGCCTGGCTAATGGAACAGGTTCTCAAGCCTAATATATAATCTTCAAAAGGGAAAAAAGAGTGCAAGGAGCTCTGTACAGCCCAGGCTGTAGTTTCCAGGGGCTCAGCTTCTGGCATGGGAGTGCTGGTGGCTCTGGCTGCCCGTGCATTAGGGGTGGTGGGATGGCTGATGCTGTAGGGTGCTGCAGTGAGCCCCACACCCTCCTGTCAGGAGGTGCTGCAAGCCTGGGTTCTCATTGAAACACTTCCCCCTCTGATGGAATTGCACTCAGCTTTTATGGAGTGGGAGTTGGAAATGAGTAAAAACAACTCTTGTCCTTACCCTTCTTCTGCCCTGGCAGGGCTCTTCCTAGAGCTTTGGTTTTTCTCCTTTCTTTGCTGGGATTCATTCCATTTTTAAATGCTTGTACTCTTAGAAGTGAATCATTCTTGTAATTTAGCAGCAAGCTGGGCATCTTTCTCCATTCTTTAATTAATCTGGTCCACTGATCAGGATAATTTTTGGGAAGCTCTGGAAGCATTTGGGTCAGACTCTGAGTTTAAGCCTGGGTCTTATGGGCACTGATGAATTCTTGTCTCCAGCATTGACACTGGCAGTTGTTTTTTTCCTTTTGTATCAGCTCTATGCTTTACAGAAAACTTTCAAATGAAGAAGTTTGTTGCTATTGGGTAGAAAGGTGATGGAAAGAGGTGTGGATTATTCAAACTTCTGTGGCTATTTTTGGGAAAAGATACGAAGTTAAGAGCTAGCTCTTAACTGAGGTGTGAAGTAAGAAATCTGATTTCTTTTTTAAATGCTGATGAAACAGCCATTCATCCCTATGTCCTGTATTTACATCAAACATTAATTTGTCTCTGGGAATTACACGAAGGTTTCAGTTAGCCCCAAGTTTAGGGGGAAGCACTCTCAGTGGATTGTCAGAGCACAAAATCTTCCCTAAGAGCCAAAAAGGAACTTCTCTTTCCAGAAGCTGTAAGGTTTTGCACTTGCAGAAATGCCAGACTACGTAGTTTTGTTGTTGGGAAGTTTATGTGGGTTCCTCCAGTCTGCTTGCCAGAGCAGTCCTTCAGAGCACATGGCTGTGCTGTGGGCGTGTCAAAAACCCATCAGTGTTGTGCTGTGTGCGAAACACTGCCTTACTTTGGTTTGATAACAAAATGAGCAGAGGAGTAGGTTTTGTCCTGGCTTCCTTTCAAACCTGAAATTTGGATGAAATATTTGGAAAGCTTTTTCAAAGATAATGATGGTAAACCACTGGTAAATACTGTTTTTGTGTTTCATGAGCTCTTCCGTGTCAGAGGGCTCTAGGAAATGTTTCCAGACCCAGCTGGGGGGAGCAGCACAGGGAGAGAGGAGCCCTCCATTGGATGGATCTTGGGAGAAGGCTGGGCAGGCTCATGGGCAAGGCGAAGTCTGGGATGTGTTCCTCTGCTTCTCTGTGCCACCAGTCTGAGGCAGGTGTAATTTCCTGAGGTAATTGCAGCTCTCTGCTCCTGTCAGCATCTGCTGATATGTTTTTGCCCAGGAATTAGGCAGGAGAAATTGAGATGTCTGTACACTTAGCCCTGGGGGAGGACTTCCTAAGAGCCATTACTCATTTTCAAGATGCCAGGATTGGATGTGAGTTTTGAGGTCGTTAGCACCTAACATTTATTTATGGTTCTGGCATTTCAAAAACCCCACATTAAAAATTCATTTTTTCCCTTTTCCTGTATTTTTGCTGTTTGCTTATTACTGATCAGGCGAGTCCAGTAACTGCTTGCAGTATATTGCCTCGAGTAGTTAAAGATTTAGATGTTTTAAATGTAACACTTTTTTTATAGTGTTCTTTTTCTTCAGGTTATACAGATGTAAATATTGATTGGTTGTCTTATTTTTTTTTTAGTCTGAAAGAACAGAATTCACTTGGTTCTCTAATTCTACTGTATCCTGTAACTTATCAGCAGTTAAAGCTATTTCTCCTTCTATTAAAGTTAAAGCTATTTTGTGCCTTCCAACTGGAAAAAAAAGACTTAGCATTTCTATTTACAGTCTTTCTATTTACTGCTTTCACTTACAGTCTGAGCACCACGATTACCTCTGCCATAAAGAGGCTTTACTCAGTATCCTCTCTGGAGCAATGTCTGCCAGATATTTATCCAGTGGTGAACATCCTCTGTGCTATATTCTCAGCAGCACCCATCTGGTGGATTGCTGCTTTTTTCCCTTGCTCCTCACTTTAAACAAGAGATGATTTTATATCTGTGCAGAAAATTGAGTGTCTGCTGTGGGCGTGGGAGAGAATAATGTGATTTGTGGGATCAGTCTGTCCCAGGCTTGCACAGCTCGGGAGCTGCCCACTGGAAACACAAACCTTCCTTACAGGGTGTTGAAACATTTTACTAAGCCTTGAGGGCTGAACTTGAGACCACAAGGATGACAAAATCTTGCATATAAACCAGTATATATTGCTGTATTAAACGGACATAATAATTAAATGAAATTAAAGCTGCAAATGCACAGGTCATTTTGCCACTGGATCTTTTGCATTTCCTCTGCAAAATTTTTTTACCAACAGCACTTTCTGCATTGTGCTTCTTTCAGTGCCTGAAGTGCTGTCCTACATGAGCAGGGGAAGCAGAGTTGTTACTTTCAGTGCATTCTGTTTTAAGACAGAATTTTTGAGAGCTGTAATAATATTTTTAATGAAGGGGCAGTTGTTTCCTGAAATAAATTATTACTTTTTTTAGTTCACTCTAGTTTTGCTACCTGTGAGAAAACAAAGGAAAGGCCTCTGCACTATATTACCCATTATGTTGGTATCTCACTTGTTATTAAGTAGTCTTTGATATCTCATCCACAGCAGATGCCTTCACTCCTTCAATAGTAAATGACAAGAGAGAAGCACCTTGACGGATCTGTCCATCTAAAGGCAGGTTTCCAAGATGAAGTTGTATCTAAGATGAATTTTTTTTGAGATGTTTCTTTTCAGTGGCTCTGGGCAGCACTCAACTGGCTGATTAAAAGTAAATGCCTTTGTTTAAAGTGTTAGTATCAATTGGATAAACCCAACATTATGGAAGCTGTCCCTTCTGGGAAAATGAAAAGAAAAAGATTTAATTCAACTTTTTACGAAAACAGTGAGTTCTGAGCAAAACTCAAGTGTAAATGTTTGTTTGGAAAGGTATTTGTTCTAGAGTTGTTTTGTAGCTCCTTATTCTCCAGCACTATACAATTTTTCTGTGCTGCAAAATGTGAGAGAGCGTGAGTCCAGATGAGGACAGGAAATAATCATATTGGCTTTTTAAAAATAAAACACTGAGGGTGACATGTGGGGAGGGAAGCTTCTAAATTTTGGATTTTATATGTTTTAGAGGGGGAAAATGAAAAGATGCCACAGAAAAAGATTTTAGTTTAAAAGAAAACTCCCTGGTTTTCCTTCACAGTGGCTTAAACAGAAGTTTTTTGGGTGAGGCTCTTGTGACTCTGGAATGGAAGTTCAGTGGTGTGCAGTTTGTTTTAGGGTTTAAATCCAGGCATGTGTGACAGATGGGGGCAAAAAAACCAAAAGAGAATCCCCAGAAGAGCATTTTTTGAGTAAGAGCCTTTCCTTACATGTTCAGATTAAGGAGAAAACCAGGCTGCTTTGTGGTCTGCTATAAATGCAACAATTTAGGCTAGCAGTCCTTCCTCGCTTTCATCCTTTTGGGAGACTCTTCCTTGACTAGCAGAGATCCATCCATAGCACATGAAAACAGAAGTGTCGTCAGACTGTTCTGTGGTCATTGCTTGTGTGACAAACCCATCGGGATCCCTGTCAGCAACAAATGTGAACCACAGACAGTTAAAGGGACACAAGAAAGGCAGTGCACCTGGGCAGCCTCATGCTCAGCTTTAGTGAATGGAGCTCAGGGATGTTGGACATCCTGTTCCGTGTAATTGTATAAACAGGCTTTGTAACTCCCTCCCCAGGCAGCTCCTCTGAAGGCAGTGTGGGCGAGAGGAGCATTGAATGGTGGCAATCATACCTTCTCCCATCTATCTTTTTTTTTTTAAATGTTTAAAATTTTGTAATTGTTAGAGTGTTGTCAGCTACCTGCCTCGTGTTCATCATTGTCAGGGCTGGCAGTGTTACAGATAACTGGGTGGATTCAAGGCCACCCGGGGAATGGCACCTGACAGGAGCTCATTCATCACTTTCATTTCAGAGTTCTCCAAGGAAGATCTAGCAGCAAAGAGGTAATCAAGGCTCACAGGGCCACATGGGTGTTTGGGAGTCTGTGCTCTACATTACCAATAGAGCTATCAAATCTGGTTTGCAAACTTTCTGGAGAAATTATAGCTACAAGTGTCACCCCAAGCAACTTCCTGATAATACTTATCTACTGTGACTGCTGGGGGCCACAGCCTGATCTTTTCCCACCTTCCAGGTGCAAAACAGCAGCTGCAGTTTCATCTGTGATGGCTTGTTCAGTCAGACAGCCTCTCTTCAGTCCTTGTCTGGGCATTTGGGCTCCCTTCATGCCATGTGATCAGCCCAGAAAGGGCCATGCCTTGGCTGCCGAGGTTCAGGCACACCCTGCACTGTGCTGCACGCTCTCTGGACTTTGAGAGTCAGAGAGACTTCCCTTAAGATGAAAGAATCCTGTTACTATCACAGAATCACAAAATGGGTAGGGTTGGAAGGGACCTCTGCAGCTCATCCAACCCCCCTGCCAAGGCAGGCTCACCTCAAGCAGGTGACACCGGAACACACCCAGGTGGATTTGGAATGTCTCCAGAGGGGGAGACCCCAGGACCTCCCTGTTCCAGTGCTCTGCCACCCTCTTCATAATGTTCTTTCTGTCTCCATCAACATCAGTGAATTTTGCATGAATCGTCTTTGTAGGTCAACTTTTCTCTATTTGGATTTTCCTTATTCCAAGTATATTCAGCTAATTTAATCCTTTTCATTCTACAATGCCACTGTGAAGGTTGGCCAGTATTGAACTGTATATGATAATTTGTAACTGTGATAGTGATATGCTGTTTTGAATGAGGGGAAAGCATGTTTGTTCTTTGAGAGGAGTTTTCTCTCTTGCTGCTAGAGCAGCCACTGTTCTGCTTCATTCTGTGTGACTCCTGGGAAAGACATCAAGGAGTTTTCTTCCATGAAATCTCCAATTAGCAGTCCCTACATTTGAAGAACAAGCTAAAGAAAAGATGCATAAATGAGATGTGGGTTCACCCCTAGTTTGAAACCCAGACTAAAATTATCTGGTTCCCTATCAGCGGAGATTTCTGGTGTTGTGTGGGTGGAGTCTCCATTAAAAAGAAAATCTAGAATAAGTTTCTCTTTCTTTTTTAAAATCTGTTGCATTGCCATGATTCCCTAGTGCCTGCTTTTTCCAAGAGGTCACTTTTTTCAGTTCAGCCAGTATCCCTGGGATGAGGGGTCATGCTTCGTCTTTCTCATGCAGATCCTGCCGGCCTCCCTGCCTTTTTTATAAAGATGGATAATGAATCCAAAACCTCTCTGACACTGGGGGACCTGAACTATGGCTATAAGAGGTCTTGGGAATGGATCTCCAGGAGGGAGTGTAACAGGTGGATTAATACTCTGGTGATGGGATTCAGCACTTTGATAGTCCTCTCAAAAAAATATCATTAGCAAATTCTCAGCCAGAAAATTGATCTGCGGTGAGTGCATAGTCCTCTTTAACCACAGTTAAAATATCATTGCAGATGTAATCCTTGCAGAAGACTTTCTTTTTGAAACTTGGGTCTGAATTTCCTTTGCTCCCTTCATTCTGCATAATAATCTGAAGAAATCTGGCATGGAGATGGTTGATGTCATGTGATGACTAAGTCTGTGCGTGTCCCAGGAGAGTGGAGAATGGGCGCTTTCATTTCTTTTTGCCTACTCAGGTCTCTCATTCAGTAATTAGTTGGAGCATTCTCCTCACCTTTTTTTTTTGCACTTAGATCATGATGACTCTTGTACAGCCTGGGCGTTTCTGCACAATGTTTTTCCTTATGGCTGAGGCTGATTGCTCTTCACAGCTGACAGGGCTTTTCAGTATGTGAATGCTTGGGGCTGCCTGGAAGGCATTTCATTTTGGATCAGAAGAAGTCCTAGAGGGTGCCTCATTAAAGTCTAAGCTGCATGAAGCCAATTATTTTCCTTTCGATATGAAAATGTATGTCAGAAAGGCGATTTTGGCTGCAACAACCAGATCGGTGTACCACATCACAATGGAAATAAGACAAACCCCTCAAATGTATAGGTATAAAATATACATATGTACTTGAATATCCTTAAAGCCACATGATAATCTGTGAGCGGGTGCCTGTTTTCTGCCTGAATTAACTTTTTTCAGGATTGCCACAGCTTCGAAGTACCCAGATTGATGCTATTGCAGCTCTGCCTCAGGGGTTTTGTTTAGCAAACACTGTCAGGTTGAAAGTCTGAGAGCCTTTTTTTTTTTTTTTTTTTTTGCAGGTCTTATAGATCTGGCTTGTAAGACAAGATACTTGTTGCCAGGGTATTTTGCCGTGTCTTTGGGAAGAAGGAAAGCATTACAATTTAAGTGAAAGCCATAAGCCCAAACCCAGCTGTAGTTAGTACGTGGATTTCAAAGGTGGTCATTCTGAGTATGGTTTGACTTCCGAGGGGGCAAAATATTGCTGCAACTGATTGTGGACTTTTATGCCTTATATTACTTAATTAAACTGATTCTAAATTGTCAACACAGTTTTGAGACTAAAGACATTCTGTCACATATTGTGCAAAGTCCATAAAAGGGGTTTTGTGCAACATGTATGATGGAAGGGATAAAAGGGACTGATCTTAACCAAGTTCTATGAGATTGAAGATTCAGTAACTCTATAGAGGTTTCTCTATTCTGAGGTCAGTTTTAAGACTAGTAAATTAGCCACTCCTAGTAATAATAAATTTTCTTTAAATTTGTCTCTTCATCATGTGGGTTTTTCTCATTTCTTGGAAAATGCAGTATAATCTTAATGGTTTTTGTCAGGAGAAGCTGTTATTATCTTAAACTGTATGGCATTTTAATATGTTTTTTTTTAAATATCAGTTATAATTATTTGCCTCTGCTCAAGATAACTTCATTTTGCTGGTGATGGTGAAGGAACAGAATTGAATTCAAAGTGGCTCAGCTCAGGTTTTGGACTCTGTGTTCTGAATATGGTAATTAGTGGTTTGCTTGCAGAAAGACCACAAAAGGAATTGGTAAGGTGAAGGATGTGCACAGTCCATTTGCTTGCTTACTCTGGGAAATATGTTTTTTCCTTTCCTGGATAATTATTTAAGACAGAAGACATATCTTTGCTTGAGATTTCAAAACATACTGCTCACATATTCCTTCCTTGAGAGCCTTTGTGCATCTGCCTTATTAGTTTTCTCTCCTCACGAACAGAAAAAACTATTTGCAAATTGGTCTTCAAGAACTTAAGACGCCTTTAAATATCTAAGAAGCAAATCAATATTTTCTTGATTAAACAGAAAACAGTGTAGCTGTATTAAAGAAGTTCTTTGTGTATTTTAATGTTCTTTGATACTAAAAGGAGAACTTAAAAAATGATTGGGAAAGATTTTTTTAGTGGAATTTTATGGGGAGTAAAGCAAGTTGGTTTAACTTCATATTTATGTATCAACCCTGTTGAAGTATGGATTTCAACCCAAACACCGCCTTGAAACATTCTGAACACAATGCAATTTATTTTAAAAACAGAAAAGGGTTTTTCTCAAATATCCTTCTAAATTCTTTTCCAGTAATAGAATTCTGCTTTTACCTTTCAGCATGCACTTTGCATAAGATGATTTTGCTGTTTTCTTTGTGTTTTGTCCAAAACAGAGTTCTTAGTACACCCATTTGTTGGAAAAGAGACTTATGTAGAATGGACTTTCTCTCATCACTTAGAATTTACTAGAACAATAGGAAATGCAAAATTCTAAAATAATCCAGATTATCTGTATTAAGTGCTTGTTTTTACACTGTTTTGTCTGTTAAGTCTTGCCCTCTGATTTGAGAAGTGATCTTAGAGAGCTAAAGGAGAAAATCTCCAGGAGTGTGCTTAATTTGACTGAGCACTTTGTTTAACAAAATGTATAACCACAAGCATCCACAGAACATTGCACCATCTTCATCACCATCTGTGTCTAATTGTAGATTCTCTATTAAGAGTTCAGTGGTGGTGATTACAGGTGGGAATGGAAGCTTCAGTTTTACTAGGGTTGCCTGACATTTCCCATTATAAGACTATTTTCTGTTCCATTTGATAATTTTCCAGCATTTTAGTTAATTTTCCATGCTGGGTGATTTCTTCCAGCCTTTTTTTGTGTGTGTGTTTTATTTGTTTATTTGGAGGAATTTTCATGCTGTGAGGTTTTTTTCTTGTTTGTTGTTTATGAAGTGAAAAAGCAGACAAAATGGTTTTGAAATTTTTTTTTCCCTAAGGAAATAATCCTTGTGATATTTTCTCTTTAAAGGCTCAGTCTCTCTCTTTATCCCAGCTCTTCAGGGCAGATCTGATATATGATTTTTGCAGGGATCTAGGATCACATATGTGAATGGGTTGTTTAAGGTGGAGAACTGTAGGAGAAGGGAATATAGGTGACCTCATTCCTGATTAGTAACAGCTGTGTTAATTACCCAGTACAGCCTCTCCCCTGATGAGTCACAGCTACATCCAATAAAGATCAGTGTGATAAAAGGGAGTGGGGCAGCTGGTAAGAGAAGGATCATGGACAGGAGAGGATGAAGCAGGAGCCCAGGGAGAGAGAATCACTGCTGTGAGGTCAGTGTGGGTGTGCACTTAGAGCCTGGGGTTGGAACCTGCAGTCACAGTCTGGCTGGGTGAAAGCTGCAGTCAGAGTTTAGCAGGAGATACCCAGCAGTCAGAGGCTGCCAGGGAAACCTGCAGCAGGCGCTGCTACAGCCAGAGTCAGTGAATGGTTGGAGTCAGGATGGCTGAGCTGTAAAGAGGAATAAACCAAGGCCCTTTTCATGCTGTGATAAACAAGGAGTCTGCGTCTTGGCTCACTTCTACCCTCTAACAAGAGGGCTGCTGCAACAAAAGAGTATTTGGTTTTATTTGGGGTTTATAACTTTTTTGATTTCCCAGCCCCCTAGAGAGGACTTGGTTTACATTGGTCACAAGACTTTCTCCCTGTTGAGAAAGAAGGGACTCTCAGCTGCAAGGATGAGAGAAAAGAGAACTAGGAGCAACATAATGCTACTTATCTCACTACAGTAGTCTTCCAATGAAGAAAGGGGTGTACTTAAATTCTGTTCTCATTGCTCTGTATCCATGTGGTGAAACCCCTGGCTACTTGGGAACTGCCCACTTGTCTGTGTAATTCTGTAGCGTTGCCAAAACCTGAAGTAACTTGAGGCAACTATGTCATCTAAAAAATACAGTTAATAAGTCTTAATGTTCCTTCATATGAAGCAAAATATACACTTGCTAAATCCTACAATCTTTTCTCACTTTCTTTCTTTGGTAAAAGGGAAAACAAACAGTGAGATTACAGAACTGAGGTTGTATCATATATTATTCATGCCATATCAGCACTCTCCTTTCCTTCCTTGCTGTGCTTATGTGGTCAGTCCATAGGGAGTGAAATTTGGCAAACAAATTGTATCCTGCTTGGTGCTTTACAGCGTTTCACACAGTTTCAGCATTTATGATGCAGCAAGGAAAAAAAACCAAAACAAATAAACCCCACCAACCCCCAAACAAACCCAATAAAGTTTATCTGCATATAAAGGAGAATTTCCATAGAAATAACATGTTTCTGCAGTTTCTCACAGTAATGAATTAAGTTTCCTAAGATCCAGAGCCAAAAGGCTAGACCCTAATAGGCATCTCTTCTAGGATGCCAATCTAAGGAAATACAGGGAATTTTATTCATTATTAGTACACCTTAAATTAAAGGCTTTCATGCTCCTGGGAGTAAATTGTACACACAATTTTGAGTAAAAAAGATAAATAACAGCTGGTGGAGCTGTTTCTTTTCACTTGATGGTTGTATCATCTAAGGCTAGTAATGGCTTGATAAAGGACTCTGTAAATATCCATTCATAATGTCTGTCTGCTACATAGAAACTCAATTCATCAAAAGCAGAGAAGTTCTTTATCTGTTACAGGCTGGGGGTGGTGACCCACTGTGTTCACCTTCAATCTGGCACATTTTATAACTTTGAAATTCCTTTAAAATGCCATTGAGGAAGTAACAGCGGATATGTGCAGATATTCCTTTTGCTCAGTAGGACTGGTTCTTAGCTGCCTACCTGTGGATAAAAAATCAGGTTGTTCTCTTGTTTTAAAAAATGTTTTGATACTCTGTAAAGCCACTCTAGCAAAGAAGGCTGTGTCTAGAGGCAGTCTCCTGTTTTCTGAGCACTCAGCCAATTTGCTGCAAGGGTTCCTAAGATAACTCTTATTCCTGCTAAGTTAAGAAGTAGAAGGAAGTGAGTTGGAATTGTGAAACCAGTTCTTAATTGAAAAGAACAACTCACACTTCAGGCTTGTGATATTTTCTTTCTCTATCTGCTCCTTCCATTTCCTTTCAACTCAGTTGGCATGATTTGTCGAGTTCTCAAAACTGCTTTTTGGGGCATGCTACACATGGGGTTTTCACTTGATCTAACTACAGGTGAGAAAAGGGCTAAAGAAACAACATTAAATTTCATCTTCTGTAGTGACATTAGTGCTGCCTTTTTTTTTCTTAAATCACCTTCTGCCCTCTGTTCTTCTCAGGTGTTTGTTCATTGAATGAAAATGAGGGAAGGGTTAATTTTCAAGGCATTTTTGAAAGTAATTTTTCAGGTGATAGACACATTAAAATCAAAATGGATTCATCACTATGCATCACAACCATTGTGTCTCTAAAATAAAAATTAACAGCCAATTTGGGAAAACTATTTCTAGACTGACTTGCCTGTTAATTTAGCTGCTGCACAGTCGTGGGGGCATGGTTTAGTGAATGGGTTTTCAGAGTACTTTTTATGATGCCTTTATCAGTCTGGGCAATTTATTACGGAGTTGTTGTCAGAGGAGAAAACATGAATAAGGTCACTGTAGAGTATGAAACAGTCTCTCATACCCATCAATCGTGGATCTTGGCGCGTTTAAACTTGCTTGAGAAGTTCGTTCTCCCGCTCAGGGTTTATCTCATTGTTAAAGTAGAAGGACTTTAAATAGCAACTTGTTCGTAGAGCTCCATCCTTTACTGGATTATTCTGTGCCACATCTGCCGTGCAGCTGTTTCCAAGAGGCTGCCCTGCAGGTGGGTTGGGCCGTGTGTGAGCCCGGGAAGTGGGGGTACACGTGCTTCCCTCAAAGGGAATGTGAGTAGTTTGCTGTCATGCGGTGAAAAATGGAGGAGGTGGAGTTTGGGTGCACAGGGAGAAGAGCAGGAAGCACGGCAGGTTTTGTATCCCATCCCAAAACCCAAATGGGAAGAGTCAGGGAAATTACAGTGTTGCAGATGAGTTTTTGCTGCTCTCCCTCATGCCTGCCCTGATGTTGTCCAGCTTCTCTTGCTGCCATTTATGAGGCTGCTGGTGCTGCCTGGTGGTTTTATTAATGCTGATTCTTTCAGCCACGCACAGCCAGCACTGGTGATGGCAGCAAGTCTCTCTCTGGGTACACAAGGGGGTTGAAGACCCCTTAAGGAGCTTCTGCAGTGAATTCTGTCACTTCAGGCTATTCTGCAGTGAATTCTGTCACTTCCATCACACATTCCCTACTGGCTGCAGTTCCAAATGTTTCAGCATCCAGTTCTTTAATTGCCTCCTCCTTCTAAAGGCATCCTGTTTCTGCTTCAGGACCATGGCAGAGGTGTCTAGATGGTCAGCATGATGCCTTGATGCCACACAGGTGGATTCTGAACTGTGATTGCCCTCTTTTCAGGACAGAGTGTGACAGCACTTCCTCCTGTAGTGACTGCCCCTCTGAGCGGAAGACAAAGTGTAATATTTTGTTTGTACCTACAAATAATTCTGTCTGGCTGCACAATTACTAGTACTTTTAACCTTTTAGTGGGAGACAAGAAGGCAAATGGGAGAGTAGATGAAGTAACAGCCTGCTTTTTAACATTGGGACTTTTAGGGTGTCATCATGCTGGTAATATTTTTGTCATTAGGTATATTATTTCAAAGGGATTTTGTCTCTGTTCCCACAGTCCCAATAGTGTGTGGTCCCTGTTTCCAGGGTGAGGAAGGTCAGCGGCACTGCCAAGTGATGTGGTAGTAAGTGAGAGGTGAGAAGATAAACTGCTCAGTCCTGCCCACTCGCCTCCATCCTTGGGATGCAAATTGACTCTAGGACATGCAAGGGCTGCCAAGAAGTTAACCTCCTGAAAAAAGAGTGCAGGCAGCAACAAATGAACTGTCCTTTGGTGAAAGAATCTTAATGCTCCTTTAATTACACCCCTGTAGGGTATGCACAGTTTAATAGCCAGCAGTGGAGATGGCAATTGGAACTTAAGTCTTGCAAAGTTTTTAGAGAAAACGGGTACCCTGGTTTTGAGAAGTGATAAGGCAGAAGAAATTCAAGTAGATTGGAGAACTGGGATTTAAAATGTCTGATGTTATTCAATTCCCTTTCCTTTCTGCCAATACTGGAATAGAGATGTTCATTATAAAAAGACCTTCTTGCTGAACAGGCTCTCACAGATTGTCTATTTGAATGCGAATGCTGTACGCATTATTCCAGCAGAGTGATACTAGAAGATTGCTTTTTTTGAACAATTGTATTCCAGCCTAACCACATGTGCACGAGGGCAAATATCTCCTAAAATAATATACGTCTAATCTATAGATTTGTTAAAATCTCTGATTTTTGCTATGCTAATATCTTTCTCCTTCAGGCAAGACTGAATGTACCTAAGCTCCCATGTATTCAAGTAAGGGAAAATGGAATGATTTCTGCTTGGTTCTAAGCCCTTCAAACGATGCTGTTTGAAAGTGCTTCAGACTGAAAATCACTAATAAAAGAGTGGTTGCTATAATGTAAATCTGTGAGCGTTTTGCCTTCAGTCAGTGGGTTGCACCAACCTGAGGTGCTGCCATACCTCCTGGCAGCTGGTTAAGTGGCTTCTGAACAAGGAATCTCCTGTTTGCTTGCCTCTCTGGGATTTGCTTGTTAGGCTGAATATTTAGGGTTATGAGAGTCTGTATCGTATGCTGTCATATGTATATTAGCTGATGGGTTGAGGATCTCTGCTTTTGTGACATTTACTTGAAAGGAGGAGTGAGTGATCCTGGAAACAAGGAGGATGTGAAGTTCCTGGAACCTAACAGCAAAGCGGATTTTCTGCTTGGACAGTCAGCAGGATGTTTATTTAGGTCCTGTGTCTTGGGACCCATGTACTCTTCAGTTTCTCTTGCTTGAGGTGCTGCAATTCTGGCTAGCTCATTATTTGGTCTTTTCCGCTCTGCCTTCATTGACATGGGGCAGAGCAATCCAGTTACCTTGTGGCCTGAGGGTTTTTCCCCGTCTCCCCTCTCTCATTTTCTCCAAATTCTCCTTCAGATTCCCAAGGGGGCCAGTGAAAAATTAGCTTTTTTGCTGAAAAAAAATCAAATAGCTGAGGGGGAAGAGATGGTGTTGTTTTTGAACAAAGCTAGTCTTTGAGAACTCTTACATTTCAGAACTGTTTTTGCTTTGGAGTGTTTAGGCTTCAGTGTGTTTAGGAGTTAAATGGTTCCAAGTACTTCAATGATGTCAAAACAGAAGGTTTTAAACACAAAACATGTTTTCAGCTGAAATAATTTGCCAGATTTGGTGTTAATCAGTAGTCTTATTTGCCTTAATTCTGAACTTTTTTGGGGCAGGATACATGTGGTTGAAAAGTTGCCCTTCAGTATACCCTATTGCCTCCTGTACAGTCTTCAAGGGTCCAGCCCAAGCCAGCAGAGCTTTGGTCTCCAAAGGCAGAAAAGCCAGGAAATCCATGAATATTTCTACATGCACTTTTGGAAAATATGAGTTTACCAGAGGGGAATGAAAGACTTCACTGTAAAGAACATGTATGTTGCAGGAATCGGCATCTTTGGTAATATTATCTGAGAATAAAGAACACAGTCCTTCAAAGCAGAACTGCTGAAGATCAGCTTGAGACAAGAGTTGACTGTAGAGTTGACTCTGGGATTTTTGGGGCCTGGAATGTGAGTCATAGCTTGGCTCATTTCTGTTAAAGACGATGAGAAGAGGTAGGTACACAGCTTGCCTTGTCAGGTGACAAGTGGCATGCCAGACCACCTGCTGCTAACACCTCTCAGAGCATTTCCTAGAGGAAAGATACAGGTCTCAAGAGCTGGTTGATTTTTTTTTTTTTTTTCCTCCCTGCTCTTCAGAAGAAAAGCTTCAGGTAGTTCAGGTCAGAATACAATAGTCACTGCTGAACTGCAAATTAGACTGGAACAACTCTGAGTAATTTGTGTATCTAAAACTGAGAGCTGCAGTAAACACTTTGATTTTTATCTGAGTCTTGGAAGTCATCAATGGATGAAAGATTTCAGCATATTTGAGCATTACTTTCTTACTTTTTTCAGGGAAATGAGAGAGGATGAAGGAGAGGCTCCTCTCAGAAGAGTGTTGAACACTGGCGTTAGGTTGGCTGTTCAGAGCAGATGTCATGTTGAAATGAGTGTCAGTATTCTAATCAAGGCAAATGAGCCTCAGAACAGTGCAAGCTCAGTTTTTTCCTTTACCTCATTATTTATACAGATGTGCACTGTGATTCTCCAGCGCTTACGACAGAAATACTGGTTTCCCCTGTAGTGCTGGGTTGTGTCCTTCTGCTTGCTAATGCAATATTCCATTTCTAATTTGAAGGTAATAGATCAGTGAATACATGAGGCTACCATTCCTCTGCTAATGTGAATCCAGCCATGTAGAAACCCCGAGGTTTATCATAAACAGGCTGGCTTCTGGGCTTTCTTCATTTAAAATTCAATTTAAATGATTTCTAATTTAAATGTCTACTTTTTTTTTTTGGAAAAACTCGATGTTTACTATTAGAAGGTAAGGACAGATGATAGTGCTGTTTGTATTTGTCAGCTAATTTTTCTACCACTGTCATTCTCTTTATGAATAGGAGATGTATTGTAGATGAAGTATTTGTCTTGATTAGGGTTTCAAATAGAGTTTTGCAGGGACAGGGAATATAGATTTCTGCATTTAGTTTTTCCTCTTCGTGACACAGCTGCACAGGTTGTGGTGCAGTCCAAAAACATGACAAAAAACCCCCACGTGCACTATAGCCCAATTCTACTCTAATTTCCCTTTTTTTGGAAAGCACGGGTGGGTGATGTTGTGAAGCTCATGTACAGCATGCTGGGCTCAAGGAGGATGTAACAGGCTGCTAGAGGTGACTTTATTCCTGCTTCCAAAGTGAAAGAAGGGGACACTGTCAGGTCTTTTAGGAGATCAAATAGGTTGATTTAATGATGCAGTCAAACCATATCTGCACAGCTATTTACCTGCCACAGCGTGCATAAAACATTTATAAAGACCTTCTCTGGTCTTTAAGGCCTGGATGTGAAAGGATGTGAAAACCTTACCAGGCCTGGTGACCTGGGATGAGCAAGTGACACCTGGTACTTACCAGAGGGAGGAGAGTGGAAAAAGGGCAAATTCTGGGGGTGCCCAAGTGTGGGGAATGGCCAGAGCACCACCCCCACTGATGGGGTTAGGATGAACTCATTTGGGTGTGCAGAACATGAGCAGTGCTGGGCGATGCTGGCCCCCCGTGATCTCCCTTCCTTCTTCCCGTGGTTGAGGATCTGGATGATTCCCAGAGGTCTGGGAGGTTGACCTTGCACAGGAACCATGTCTGCAATACTTGTTAATTGTTCCTATCCTGTGTGTATCCTATCCTAGCCCTGTCATAAGCTCAGATGTGTTTGGGTGGTCTTGGCAGAACAGGAAGGCAGAATTATGTCCATGGGATGGAAGAATGTTGGGCTGCTGCTGGCGTTTGGCATTAGGCTGGTGGTGTCAAGTGGAGAACCCTTTTTTTTTGACCCTGAGACTAGGCACTGGAATTACAGGCAGAGTCGACTAAGGTACAGCCCTCCTTCCAATTTGCTTTTTTTTTGGTTTTTCAAACTTGGCATTTTTATGGTTAATTTTGTCTTCAAGATTTGCTTGTGTTGAGAAAAAGAAATCATAGTTTTAAAGTGTCTATCTATTTGCTTTGTGCTGATCTCAGGATGCGATACAATAGCTTGGGGATCTGAGGAATAAGACATGAGTCAATAATATTTTTCTGTTCCTTTATCTGTTATAAGCAGGTTCACGTCACTCTTATAATATCCTCATACACTTGTATTTTAAAGACTATTTTCTCCTTGTCTCTTTCTATTATTTGCAATGCTTTGATATCTATGTGTCAGAATTGCAGAAAAAACCCTAGAGTGCAGCTGAGGGCAAGTGTGGAACATTTTAGCTCCAAAAGCAAATTATTTTCATTAAGATATAAATAAGAGTGTGGATTATATTTGAAGCTAGTTCTTCTATTCAGAATCTATGTAAGAAGCCACACCTATGGTTGTATTTTAGAGAATAATATTATAGAATAGTTTCTCTTTACCTCTGTAGGCATCAGTGTTTGTAGCAAATCATATTAAAATAATCTTACCCCTTTTGACGTTCATGGGAACACTTACACTGACTACAGGGAAGAAAAAAATCTGTCTAATTTGTTTGACATTGGGTGACAGAGTTCAAACCCAGGTGAATCTGTGTCCTGCCAACACTGCATGGTTTTATTTTTACTTATGTATTTTTCCTGGCTGTGTAATGGGATGTTAATCCAGACTTCCAGGTGCTAGGATGAGTGTGAAAAGAAGGAAAGAGGTGTTTGTTTTTACCTTTCCTCTCTTTAAGAGTTTTCCTGTCCCACAGAAGACTTGATGAGGAAGTTTTCCTTCCTATATGTACATGTATAAAAGGTGTGCAGAAATAAAATCATAAAAGCCCTATCTAGATGAGTTGTTACCATATCCTTTTTACAGCGAGTTAAGGTAGAATGGCATTGCCATCTGTTACCAAAAGATTGCCATCTATTTTAAGTATTTTATTTTCTTGTACCTATTTGTTTCTTCAATGAGTTTCTTTAAAAATGTGGAATTTAAATGTTAGGCTTCTAACTAGGGGCTTAATTTTTGATAATGTCAAACTACTGGTAAAATGAAATTTGAATGCCAAGTTGCTATAGCTTTGGAGTGCTGTAGCAATAATAATATTAATTATTGGAACCTCAGTGTCAGTACTAGAGATTTTCAGAATGGTTTGTCCTGCTGTTTTTCTTCCATGTTCCCATAGCACTGCACTGACACAACCAGTTTAGTCATAACTACTTTTTTTTCCAGTCCTTCACAACTATCACTGAGAATGGCCGTGTTGTTTTTCTGGTTCAAAGAACACTGTAAATAACTACAGATCTGTGACTCTGTCAACTATGTCAGTTGTCTCTATTTCACATGATTTAAAATAGAAAGATACTTTTTTGACCTGTCAAATGTTATATAGAGTATTTTTTTCCCAGGTTTTTTAATGTGAGATTTTTGAGACAATTGGTTTTACATCTTTGACCCTACCACTTGAATACTTGGAAGTTTAAAATTGTATTTGGTAGAAAAGAGAGGGGTGAGAATCTAAATGTCATTCCTTCTCTTTCCTAAGAAAAATAGAGAAAATGATAAGTGTTCTTAGTTTTTGTTTCTTAAATTTCTAACCACCTTTAACTTTTCAAAACTCCTCAAATTTGCAGAGATTAGTGGAAAAGTATTTTGATTTTTTCTTTCTCTTGGATTCTACTGAATAGCTTCCTCAGTATTGAAAGGCATTTAAAAACCCAGAGTGAAAGGTGAACCTGCAGAAGATCAATCTGTGTGTTTCCACAAACAGAACTCTTCTTTCTGATGCTTTCTATATCCTGAGAAAGTAGCAATACTTTAAAGATGGTTTAGCTGTTTCTGGAATGTGCCTGTTTTTGGGAGCCCGTTCAAGGTGAAAATTTCCTTTTGAAACAATGTAAGTGATGCCTCCTTGAAGTCATGCTAAAAAATAGATTTGAGTGGCCTGTGGAAGAGAGTAGCCCAAAAATCTTTTGACTTGTTCCATGGCAAAACTCTGACCCGCTCAGCTGAGCAGCATCTTGCAGCTGCCACCATCAGCTAGGAGGGTTACCAAGGAAAGTGACCCAAACCTCTGGGGATTTTTGCTGCAGCCCCTCAGGAAAACAGGAAAAAAAACTCCCAGTGGAGTGCTTGACCCATGGCTAGTCAGTACACACAGCCTCATCTCTCTGTGGGGGAATGTGAGAGCTGCAGGGGCAAGCGGCTGTCACAGGGATGTGGGAGGCGTGGATTTGTGCCTGGTCAGGTTTGGGACATGCCATTGGAATGTGCTTGCCAGGGTTCTCCCAAAGAGCAGCAGGGTTCCAGCATTCTTCCCCGGAGTAGCTGTGTTGATTTGAAACCTCAACAGCGTATTTCTGCGTTCTGTAGGAGGAATTTTAACTTGCAGCCTCTCAGTTTACTTTCAGTGTGTGGAGCACTAGGGATTTTGAGAATCAAACTAAACTGCCCTGCGGTGCTTGCAGGCCTAAGGGTCTCGTGTCTTGTCTCTCAGATGGAGATGTGAATTGAGTCTTGACTTGAAATGTTAATATCACAACTGAGAGAGCTGCTGTATCAGTCAGCCTGACTCCAGAGGGAAAAGACCAATCACTTTAGAGTTGAGATGCCTGAGTTAGAAAAAGCACATTGGCTGTGATTGACATTCAGATGTAACTTTTTTTGTGCCGTTGGCTGATACTTGGGAAATTCTCTGGGCTTAGAAAAATAAGGGTCACTGAAGAACATCTCAAGGCTGCTGCTCCCCCATAATATGTGGGTAGGATAACAAATTTCTGTACCTTGGAGAATAAGATGCTATATTTAAACTTTTTAAAGCGTGAAGTGATTTATATGACAGGGTCTTCCGTTTAGCTAATGACAGTGGAGAATGTCTTTGGTGCTACTCACTGGAAAGAGTAGGCTAAACTCTTAATAGTTTTACAAAAAATAAGACCTGCAGTCTCCTAATCTCCACAGGCAGCCAATTGAATCTGTCATGCCAGACCCTAATCTGATAGTACATTGGGAATCCTGCACAAATACAGCTGGGCATCCCATGTACAGTCTGGGTTTATTATTAAGTTATGTTCAATAAAACATGTCAGAATGGATTCCTTTTCAGGAGGTGATTTATAAGCACTAAGTCTGAGTTCTGCAGTAGTCCCATGAAATACAGTTTTTCAAATATATCTTAAAAAGTTAATGCAGTTAAGATCTCACTCGGGCAGTTTATGGAGCCTCTGAAAATAAATTTAGTTTCAATAGAATGACAGCTCTCATAAAAGCCAAATCCGTCTTTCTTGAAATTCAGTTTTTGAAATGAGAGCTGACAATGGCTTGTACTGTCAAAAGTACCTCTGCTGGTTCAATTTTGGGACGGTCACTGTGAAAGAATCCTTCTTTCAGGCTGCAGGAGACAAAAGGTCACAAAGAGAACAGCATTTCTCTTCTACATCAGAGCTTGCAGTAGGTCTCATTGAGAAGTTATCTTTCTACTCACATCTTGGTTTTGGCAAGGCCAGCTGTGACCTGTGCAGGACCTACCAGGAGAGGACATAGAGTGGGGGTAAATGGCAGATAATAGCATGGAAACCCAACACAATCACTGAGTGCATGAGTATAATTTGTCTGAACGAAATGTCTTTATCTGGTAATTCTGTAGGTGGAGGATGTTTTGTGTTTCAATCCTATTGATTAGCATACAGGAGGTTCCTATGCAGACATCAAATGAAAATCACAATTTTTACTTGCCTTTGTTTGGTTGACTTGAATCTACCTCTTAAACAAATGTTTGATATTCCTGCTGCCTTTCTTCTAAGATTTTTTTCTTTCCTAATTGGAAGTAGTCCTAGCTACAGATGTTAATGGTAGCATTTTAGCTATTTCAAATATTGTGGTTTCTGAATAATATGTTCTTCCTTAGCCAAATTCTTCTGGTGTGTTATTCCAATAATTTGAACTTCAAAAGTTTGAAACTCTGCCGTACCTCTTGTTTGCCAGAAAAAGATGCTATTCAAGTCAAAGTTGAAGTCTGTGTGTTTCTCAAGCACTTCAGTAGTAGTTCCAGAAGAACCCCTTCTGACTTTTCTACAGTGATTTTGTTTTTGGTTGGTTTACATGAAGTTCCACAAAGTGTACCTCTTCTAAAAACCATATTCACTTTGTGTTGTAATTTGGCTTCTAGACTGGCATTTAAAAATTTAATTTCAAAATTTTGTGCCTGGAAAACACTGAATTAAAAAAAAAGATTTTTTCCCATTTGTTTTAGCATACATGGAAGTATGAACTAGGGGGTCCTTTATTATTCATGATATTAAATATTCTTCACTGCCAATGCACATGTCAAAGCACTGAGGTTCTCTTTTGGGCCTTCCATTACTGATCCTGCTAAGAAACTTCTGTTCTCCTGTGCATCAGGGATGAACATGCACTTGTGTACCTCATAAGCAGGAGGAAAAGTATTTGTAGGTTTTTAGCACTTCTAATGCTGTTAAAGCACTTCAGCATCTTCCTGTTGATATCATCATCAGAGGACCAGGACAGCTTTTTAGGAGCTATTGATATGATGGGACAGGACCTCTCACCTCTGACACAGCAGAAGCCTAAATGCCTCCCCCATGGCTAGGTCAGGCCAGAGTAAGCTTGCCTCATGGTGAATTATCTCAGCTGAAAACACCCTTAGCCAGCAATAAACATCCTGCCTTGAATGCATGGGGAAGGATAAGCTAAAATTCTTTTCTGATGGCCACAGCACTTTCACAAACTGCAGAAGACCATTATGACTTTCACATAATCAGAAATCTCTTATACATTCTCTGCGTATGTGACGGGTTCTCCTGAAAAGCTGAGATGTCAGCCTCAAGTAACTTTCCTGAACTGAGAGAAAGGAGGCTCTTTGCACACCACCATCATTCATTGGTACGTGACACTGGCTCCTAATTTATACTATTTTATACTATGCCATTACTAGCTATAATGTAGGTACCTTTATTATCCTGCACTGTCCTATGAACCTGCTTAGTAGTGTTTCTTTTGTTGATCCTGTGTAGAGAGAAGCCTTTTAGAGCCTTACATCTGCTTTTCCTCATGTCTGTTCAATAAATAATTCATGTTGTAATAGACTTGCTCAGTAATTATTATGAACTTGTGAGCGAGAGTGGATTTTGGGGTCCTGGCCCCTTCAATGAAACTGCTGCCTGCTGCCAGAAACCTGGGCAAAGGCAGGGACCATTTCAAGTCTCCCTCTTCCATTTGTAACATATGAGCACTCAAAATATTTCAATGACTATGTTGAACTAACCCAAAATTGCATTTAAATGATTCAAAATATTTTAGTGTATTTCTTTTGTGTTGAACTCTCAGAAAACATTGTTACTGAGCAAGCATATAAAAGCATTTGTAAGATGAACACTGTTGATTCTTGCCTTACTAAAGCAAAAATAGAGGGTTTCTGTCGTGCTATCACAATGTTGTGATAAATATTAGCATTGCCTGTAAATTTTGACTTTCCTACATTTGTGAAGAGCAATCCTATTTAGGAAGAAAAGGCATAATTCCTTGCCCAAATTCCATAGTCTGCAGCAAATTTCTGTATTTTTGATTGTTTCGGCGCTTTCGTATTTTTCACATGTATCATAAAAAGCATAACTTGTTATTTACATTTCACTGTTTCGCCTGGAATTGGAGGCAATTTGTGCCAGTTGGAAATCAAGCATCAAGTGCATTGCAACTGGAGTGTGGACAGCCTGAGAATAGCAGCATGGAGAGCAATTGCTTTGTGTAACATCCTTTGTTTGCTGAGCATTACCCTACAGTGATATATTCAATATGCTCTTTGCTTGGTATTTGAAGCAGGGAGCTAGGTGCTCCCTGGAAGTGGATTTTTTTCTGACTGCCAATTTGTACTAATTAATTTGATAAGGACAGCAGATGTATCTGCCTCTTAATTCCTTAATCTTAAGAGTAAGAATTAGAAATTAGTACAGAGATAAGTATATCTTATTCTCTCCTGAGAAAAAATACCCTTTAAAAATATTTCATTCTTGTGGCAGGACTGGCCAGCACAGTGATGAAAGCAAATCTCCATTGCTGGAGGGAATTGTCTGTGGTGACTAAATGGAAAGGAAAAATATTAGCTGCTATTAAAAATGGGGAATAAAATTTTGACTATAGGCAGTGAAAATAATGTTGTGGGCTGATCTAAGGGTGCCTTGGCCCCAGCAATAAGGGTGTCTATAGGTTCTGTTTCGTGTGGGTAAACCTACTACAGGTGTCAACCAAAGATCAGGAAAATAGGAAGCGTTTCTTAGGGAAGCAATGCATTTTTGGTGTTCCTGTTGGTGAGGGTTTATTATCCTTCATGATGTGATGCTTCCTGTTCCAGTATCATATCTCCAGTGTGGAATGAAATATCTTTTTAATTAAATGAATTATCTTTTTAATTAAATAAATTATTTGGGAATCTGCACACTACGATTATCCAAGAATTTCCAAAGTTTGCCAAGATTTTTTTCCTCTATTAAACAAGTCATCACTGAATTCATAGCTGTAATTAATTTCTGGTATCTTTGTTTTACTTGAAATGAATTTACTGTGAAGGGAAATTCCTGCAGTGACCACAACTGAGGTATGTTTTTTGGATACACTTGATTTAACCATCTGTTTAATCTGGATGACAAGTTATTAGGGCTCTTTGCCTTTGATGGCCTCTGCTGGGATAGCCAGGAAGGCTCTTGGAGAGTGGTTTGACTTTTTCACCAATAGGGATGTTGTTCCCTAGAGACAAGCCTGAGATTGTTACTACTCACAAATGAAATTAGCAGATTAATTTTTATTGCTGGATGAAGGACTAAACCAAATTCAAGTGAAAGATTCAGCAGTTTTTTTTTTGTGGTTTATAGTAGGCCACTTTTTTTGCTATTTGAAAAGAGATTATACTCATAAAAGCGCTGAAGCAGCCAATCTGTCCTATTATCCTTACCAGCAAAAACAAAATTTACTCAGTCACAAAATTGCTGGCAATGTATCATGCATGGAGTTGAGGATAAAGGAGAGCTTTGTGGTTTTCTGGGTTGACCTTTCTGCCTTGTTTAGAGACCATTTTGAAAGAGCTCTGAGGGGGATCCCAACACCTTTCACCGAAGAAGTGAAAGCTTTGCTGTGAGTCCTGAAAGGGGAGAGTTGGACAGCAGATTTCTTTGTGAGTTTGCCTTGGAATAAAATAAAGGTTATATTAAGCATAACTCTATCAAGTGTTTATGGATGCTAGATGGCTTTTTCCCTTTTTTAAAAATTAAATTGATTTGCAGAAATTGATTTTTCCGTAGAAGTGCTCCCAGCAAGGTGCATGGTGCAACACGAGAGCTTCCTGCAGCTTCAAACTCAGTTTCCTGTTAACAAGGTGGGGAGATTTTCTGTGTTCCACCAGTCAAGTGCTAGATCTTTGAAGGAGTCTCAGTGTTTGAAGTAATCTCACATTACATACATTTTTGCGTGCTAGCATTTAGCAAGCTCCATATTACTTTTATCCTTCCTGTTTTGAGGGAGGGTGGGTTTGTTGTTTTGTTGTTACTGTTCTGGAGCCAGAGTGGACAGGATGCTCTTCCATGCACACAGCGATGTGTTTGTGCCTGCCTTTGCCTCTGGGAGGGGAGATGGGTGCTGGTGCTCCTCACCACCTCAGTTTCAGGTGGTTTTATTGCAGGTTTTGCAACAAACACTTGTAGAGCTTGGATCTGTCTAGGCAAGACCATTATCTTGTGGGTGCATGTGTATTCCCATGAATTTCTTTGTTCTCTTGGACTGTTACTTAATCATATTTACCTTTTCCTTTTAAAATGAAATATATCAGTGTTCTATATCTTTGAAGCAAATTGATGTGTTTTTTTTTTTTTTTGTTCCTAATTTCTATTCAATCACAATTTTAACAAAACACTTGGAAAGGAGCAGTGTACTCTCCCCCCTCATTCCTGGGTGCAATGAATCCAGCTCTTTCTAGGCTGATTACGTTTCCATGAAAAGTGATGAAGCTGCTCATCTCGCTCATGTGGAGTGATAACTTTGCAGAAATCAGTTGCAGTATTAATGAAGCAAAATACCACTCAGCATGAGGAAGGCTGGTGGGAGAAGGTGAAGTGCAGTTTCAAGCTTTAGCTGGTTCTTGTAGTAATTAGATTGTTCCACACATCCTAAGTGGCTGAATGCAGAGGTATGATTGAAAAATGATGGCATGTGGTGATGTGAATGCTGGCAAAGCTCAGAGGACACATTTGACACGGTGTGCCTCTTCTAGAAAGCAGCAGTGAAGCAGTTAAGATAGACGGGAATCATGCAGCTAAAAATCCTGCATGTGTTTTGAAAACTCATCCAAGGTACTTGGAGCCCGTTTTTATAGCTGTCTCTCGGGATTTGTGCGCAGTCTCTGGAAAACACACACTGTGTGCTGCTGATAGAAATAGGTCTCCTTTTCCTGCCATCCAAATTCCAAACAAAGAGGAATGGAAACCAAAGGGAAGTAGAGTGCTTTTGTAAAACCTGTCACTAGCGGGGTATTTTGGGGTTAGCTTCAGTCAGGCTGAGTCATTCTCTGGATGCCCGTGTAAAAAGTAAATTTCTGCCCAAACAACAGAGCTGGCTTGCTCCTTTTTTTTTTTTACCAGGAGTTTAATCTGAAGGAGGTAGGTGTTACTTTGGTAATTAAAATTATGGAGAGTTCATGGACTTTCTCTGCTGAGAGAAACAGTGAGTCCAGTTTTAGTGTAACAGAGCATCTGAGTTTGTGATTGGTAAAACAAGTGCTGAATGTTTTTGAAATTATTTCTTTGTGAATACTTGTGCAGAAACCAAAAGTTTCCTCACTGCAAAAAAGACATAGGTGCATTTGCAACAAATTATTGGCTTCTAAAAATGAACTTTATTTTTAATTCAAACAATCCTAAACTCTTCAGGCCTTTGTTTGTTTTAAATAGGCTCTTACTTCTTTGAATACTGTCCTCAGAAGTTTTTTAAAGATTCGAGGTGTTACCTTCAGATTTAAGATGGAGAGTTCAGTTTATGCTCCATGATGATGGACCTCCTCAACCTGAGGATCTGCCTTATGTGCCAGCCTTGAGGGATTTCCTTCTGTGTTCTTCCAGAATAGCCTAGCCATTATTTGCAGGATGTATCCGAACAGTAATTTGTTGTGCTCCATAACCTGTACATAACTAATTGCAGCATAAGGTGGTACCAGAGCTCACCTGGCAGCTACCTGTAGTTACAAGCAGACCATTGAGCATGCATGTGTGAGGTGTTTTTGGTTTTCTGGCGTTCTTACGGGCTTACTGGACATACTGTTTCATTGTGTACATTGTCGTGTTCCATAGTTTTGTAGTAATCAAAGCTGCACTCAGAGTACTGCAGGGTATAGTAATTCTGAGATTAGTGAATTACTTTTGGCTGCTGTACAGATCTGTAATAAAGTACATACAGTGCTCTCGCAGCTGTGGTCTGAAGCAAGGAAGGGCTTGTAGAAAGAAGCTTGGTTTTTCATTAGTTGGAAAAATCAGCAGCTTTCAAATACTTGTGTCAAAGCTTTTCTCTTTGTTTGTTTGTTTTGCTTCTGTTTCAGCAAAAAAGTCAAAGTAATCGATGCATCTAAAAAGATTACTACAATAATGTCTTGAAGGTTAGTAGAAATCTGATTGTGTGGACTCCAGGAGTGATCATTTTGTATTGAGAACTAATTGCTGCATCGCTACACAAATACTCTTTGCTCAGATATATAAGAGTACTTTTAAGTCGCATCACCAGTAAGTGCTAGAGGAGAGAAATTCAGAGAACTTCAGTAAGGAACTGAATTTTACCATTGAAGTGTTTATTGTTGGTTATAGGCACAGATGTATCTACCAGGAGTGCTCATGTCTGATCAATTAACTACTTTTTCCACTACAGTTGGTGGTCCAAGCAATGAAAGGGACATTATCTTAATTCACCATTCCAGAAAAACCCCCAGATCTGTTCTCTCTGCTCCAGTTATTCAGGATGCAGACCATGCCTGGTTATTGTGGAGAGCTCTAACAACAGGAAAAAACACTTTATCTAGACCTCCATATGGCACATCACTGGACTACCTAGACATGTGCACTTTTGTCTTTGGTCATTTTGTACAGAAAATACGATTAGACTTGGCTGTCAGATGAAATCTGTCACATTCATCTTGTAGAAGCTGCACTTGGTCCAGTGCAATAAATACAAAAGATACTCACCCATAAAATTGCAAGCAGAGCCTGCAATTTCACTTCACTTGGCTAATTTTCTGTGGGCTCTGGCAGGTGCCATTTCCTGGCTGAGCAACTTGTTTGTATGATCAGCACCATTTCCTGCTCCACCACGCTATAAAGCAGCATATGGCTTTGCCCCAGCTTCCGAAAAGGACGCTTTCCTACAGAAAAATGTGACTTTCTGTCCTTCTGAAAAGAAGAATCACAGAGCTAAAACACTTTGCTAAGATTTGGGCTGTGTGGAGTTGTGCAGATTCCTGGTGGTTAAGGCCCACCTTTCAAGGACGAGGGCAACAGATGTCTTTAACTGAAAAAAAAATCTGTGGGAAAAAAGTAGTTTTTCAGAATAATTATGCCCTGTAATATAACTTGGGCTCTCTGTTATGGTATGCAGGACTGAGCTGATAGACTGAGCTTAATAACCTTGGGACCACATCAGTTGCGGTCTGCTGGCAGTCCCAGTGAAAAGCTTGTGCCTTCGTGTTTGAGAAGGATCTTCAGGAGGGGACGAGTGTCACACCTTGGTAGGATGCTAGGAGAGTTTGCTAATTGTTCTGCTGGCCCTTGCCTTGGGTTTATCTTATTCTTTGCATGCTGGTCACTTGAATGGTCAGCTGGCCATACTTTTAACTCTAGGGGAAGATCCATCACTATTTGATGTTAAAGTGCTGCTTTTCAGAGGCTTTCCCAAGCAGCAGGTTCCCAGCTTGTTTGTGAGTAGGTGGCTGGGCTGCAGGAGGTAGCTGCCACCTTTAGGGTGGGAGGGAGGGGTGACTGAATGGAGTGCACTGATGAGAAGTTGCTGTACCATTTCTAGGCATCCAGGACAAAGGTCGTGGGTGAGTCATGACTTCTCTGTGTAGGTTGTTTGTATACTCTGAGGAAATAAAGCTTTGTTTATTAAGAAGGTGCTCTTAATCCCTTCTTAAAACCATATTAAACAATAGGAATAGGGAAGGGGAAAATGTTGTTTCAGAGAGCTGCTTGCACTCCAATTCCCTTTTCTAGCACTCTACTCTTATTGCCTAGTGCTTGAGCTCATTACGGTTCAGTCTTGTCTTGTAATCATCTTCATTTGTAATATTTCTGCTTGGTGTGAGACATGCCACTTTGACAGGAGCCTGTTCAGGGATTTAATATTGCATCAAAGAGAATAAGATTAATCTAGAAAAGCATCTAGAATTAATGCAAATGTAATACATCTTGGATGTTAACACTGTAAAAGTCAAATAACAGCAGGATGCTCTATGGTAGTGAAAATTGCAGATGTAGTTAATTCCCAGTCTTGGTCTTATTCTTTTTTTCAGTTTGCAGCAGTGTGGACTGAAACTGGAAGAAGGCTCCCAGGAAATATTTGGCATTTTTGCTAGTGTACAGAAAAAAAAACAAACCCTCAGCAGAGAGAGGGACAGAACAGTCCCTTCTCCCTTGGAAGTGGGGAAAACAATTAAATTGTAGATTGAATACAATGTCAATATAAGTGCAGGACTGTAATCAGTCAGCTAGGCCACTCTGTCCTGTACTAAGAATCAGCAACATAATAAACAGAAGAAATTGTCCATAGAAGTTTTCTCTGATAAAGGGATGTGCTCTTTGCATTTTGCCTTGTTTCTGTGTGATGGTGCTTTTTTTATGTGTTCCCCCTTTCCTCCCTCCCTGCTCCTTTGGAGTTGTTTTTCATTTTAAAGCTGTAACTTGAGTCTTTTGGCTTGCTCTGAAACTCAGCTGATGGCTTCTCCCCCACGAGGAAAACACTACAAACTGTTTCTCTCCCTGTGCCTTTTTTTTTTTTTTTTTTTTTTTTTTCTGGAAACTTTTTAAAAGATCAGTAGTCTGTTGTTCCATTTCAAGATTGAGACACTCATTCCATGCACCATTACCCATGGAAGAAGGAAAAAGCAGACTATTATAACTGCAAGTGCAATACTCACAGCTAATGGCCAGTATAAGATGTGTACTTTGCACATACACAGTAGTCTTTGAGAGAGAGCACGTGACTTTGACATTCCTTTTTCTAATGAAAAAGCAGTTAAAAACACTGAACATTCTTCTATGGAAGAGAGAAATCCCACCCACTTATCTTACAGATAGAATAAGATTTGAGAGAGAGAAATACCTCTAGGTTTGGTTAAGAGACATTTTGATACTGGAGTACCAGTCGTGATGTACAGTAAAACCCTTTGCTTTTAATTGCTGAACAGTTGGTGTGGAAACTGGGAATGGTGTGAATAAAACTGGGAATGGTGTGAATGAAATGTAATGTCCTTGAAAAACAGCAGCAAGAAAGGCATCTCCTTGTGTGATAATAAATAACAAGGGGTAAAGTGGTGCGCCTGTGATGTTGTTTTCTTCTGCTAGTGTCCCTTGCTTTTGCATTGTGTCTTTTAGGGCAGTAGCACAAATTCTGTATCCGCATGTGTGCACACACATTCTTTTATTTGGGGGGGAGAATATATATATATACACACAGTAAAACTTTGCTGTAATATTCTATGTTAACAGATACATTTTCTTGTTTGAAACGGACTGAAAAGCAGCAGTTCATGCTGCAGCAGGTGAGGCATGGCTGCTGTTCATGGGAGTTGGACCCACACTGGAGTTCAGAGAGCTGTCTCCTGTGGGAGAGACCCCATGGCCTCACAGGGTAAGGGCTTCTCTCCCAGAGCAGTGGAAGAAAATCTCAGTGATGAACTGACCAAAACCCCCATGCCCTGTCTCCCTGCGCTGTCAGTGGGAAGGAGAGAGGGGTTGGGGGGTGGTGGTGGGGGAAATGGTGTTTTAAGGGCTTATTTTACATCTCATTATCCTCCTGTGATCCTGTTAGGCATAAAATTCTCTTTGGAATTTAAGTTGAGCTTGCTTTGCCCTTGAAATATTTCTCCCAGTCCTTATCTCACTCATGAAATGTTTGTTATTTTTTTTCCCTCCTCTGCCCAGCTGTGGCAGGGGAGAGTGAGTGACTCTTGTGGGTGCCTGGCATTGGGCCAGTGTCAAACCATGTCAAAAAAGCCTTTGGGTCACAGAAATAATTCTAAAATGAAACAGTGACATTTTGTAAAGGCTTAGGTGATTTTGGTGTTTGAATTTCTATTTTCTTTTTGTAGACACTTTGTGCACTAGTCAGAAAAGGTTCCTTGGTCTACTTGATTTTTTTCTTCCCATTTTCACATTCTGCCCAAATCTGTGTCTTTGTCCCAATCATCCTAAATTACTCAATCTCTTTCCCAGTCTTTTAAGGCACATTGGTTCTAATTCCATTTCCTCATTGGATGTAAATCTTTTGGTTGGGGCTACATATAGGAGGAAGACCTAGCTTGTCCCTGAGCTGGTTATAGTAAGTGGTTCAATAAACCTGCCTAATAATGATATTTTATTTTACATGATCAAATACCTTTGGTGGCCAGTCACTAGCGGGATCTATGCTAGGGCAGTTCTGTTCAGTATCTTTTTTATTGATGACATAGATGTGGGTACTGAGTCCATCATTAGTAAATTTACAGATGACACTAAGCTGGGAGTGTGTGTCAATCTGTTGGTAGGAGGGGTCTGCAAAGTTCAGGATGGGCATTTGAGTGCTGTGTCCAGTTCTGTCCCCTCAGTTTAGGATGGACACTGAGATGTTTGAGCACGTCCAGAAGAGGCAATGAGGCTGGTGAGGGGCTGGGAACACAAACCCTGTGAGGAACGACTTGAGGGAGCTGGTGGTGTTCAGCCTGGAGAAAAAGAGGCTCAGAGGTGACCTTATCACTCTCTACAACTTCCTGAAACGTGGCTGTGGTCAGGTGAGGGTCAGTGTCTCCTCCTCCAGGCAATCACTGACAGGACAAATTGAAACAGCCTTAAGCTGCATCAAGGGGAAATGTAGGTTGGATGTTAGGAAAAACCTTTTTACTGAAAGAGTGATAAAGTACCGGAATGGTCTGCCCAGGGAGGTGGTGGAGTTGCCATCCCTGGGTGAGTTTAAGAAAAGACTGTGTGTGGCATTCGTTGCCGTGGTTTAAGGGCATGGGTTGGACTCGATGATCTTAAAGGTCTCTCCCAACCTTGTGATTCTGTGCGAGTTTTTCCACATCCACGATGTGAAAACCTGACTGGTGAATTCTATCACGGTATTTATTTAATAAGCCTGGTAGGAATACGGCTGTAGAAAACATCTGGCTGTAGCCCCTGAGATCCCTGTGAATTGTGTTAAGGAATTATGTGGCATATGGATTATGTTCTTTTTAAAAATTTGTTGCACGTCATAATTCCAAGTATGTATATTTGGCATTGAAAAGGAAACCAAAAAAACCTCCAAGCCCAAAACAACAAAACACCCTTACATATATGTAACTAGATTTTTTTCCTTTCAAAGTGCACAAAATTTTGGTTTTTTTTCTACTTTGGAAATCAGTTGGAAAATTCCTTTTAATTGGGATTGCGACAGATGTTTTTCTGGCGCTAAGTCGGTTTGAAAGCGCCATTGCTCGTGTCTCTTGGGGGTTAAGGGAAGAGTATAGGAAGGCTAAGGGCTGTGAATATGGTTGTGTGATCTTGTCTGATGTAGAACGAGCTTTCTTCCAGGTGGATGGAGGTTAAACACATCTTTATGGTTTTGGGTTTACAGCAAATCATAAAGTTATTAATGGCCAAGGCTTACTAATGATGTGTGCAATACAGAGTTACAGCTACATCAGGCTGTTCTGTCCTGGGTCTGAACCGTAATTCATCCTCACTTTGAGATGGGAATTGCCACCTGAGCCTGATAATTCTGGAAAACTCGAAAGTTTTATTATTTCTACAGGCCTAATTGTTCTCATTGAGTTGTTTTGCTATAGTTGAACAGCTGAAGCAAGGAGAGATTGGTTTAGATTGAGGGCTTTTGTGGAAGGCAAGGAGAAGGAAGCTTTGTGGCATGTCTAATCTGAGCATTGATCTTTCATTTCTTGAGAGTTAAGTGTGAGATGGTTTTAAATCCTGAGCCTAGGACTACTGAAGACAGGCTAGGCTATCTGTGTGCTCCCAGGAGAAGGCAATGCTATTGCACTTAATAATTCAATAGTTAAATGCCTGTACTGAAAAGAAAGAAAAAAGGATAAAAAGGTAAAAGTTGAAAGTTTTGCTAGCAAATCTTTAGTTTTTGTAGACTCAGGGCAAGTGGCATCTTCCTACTTTCTCAGTCTCTGGCAAAATGCTTTGTGGCAGGAAATGTGGAAGGGAAACGACATCCTTGTTTTAGAGCAGGCAAGACAGAATTCAGCTTTTAAGTAATAATACGTGAGAGATTGGAACATAATTTTAATCAGAAGTGAAAAAATGAATACTGCTCAAATTCATTTGAGAAAGACATCCATAAAATACCATTACATACAATTTCCTTTGCTGCTTATAAATTCAACTGTGGTTAAGCCTTTAACAGGTCAGTAGCCATGACATTTAATTGCCAGCTGCCTTTAAACCTTGAGCAGGTCAGCAGAGACACAGTGCTATCAGGGATAATTTGTCATTTATGTATTTCCATGGAGTGATATATAATGTCCTGCTGACAAGGGTCCTTGTGGGTGTTAAACACTGCTACTGCCTGTAACGGAAATAAAGGGAAAAAAAAAAGGCTGGCAAATAGATGTTTCTGTAAATTTAACTTTTAGTTTGCAAGTAGCCTTGAGGCTAAAAGATAAGGGGGAGGGGAAGTAAAGAGGGTGGCAGGTGAACAATTCAACCTCTGTGTTATTTATTGATTGAAAACATCTCCTGGCATGTGTGCTGCTTCTGAAATTTATTAAAGCCGGTCGAACATCCAGTGTGATATACACAGACTCACTCTCTTCTCTCTTTGAATTTCAATTTCTAAGTGCTTCCACAGAGACAGATATAGAATCAGTCATCGTGTCTGTCATGTGGTGTGGACTTAGGGCTGGAGCCAGAACTTATTGAAGTTTTTGGTTGTCTTTCAATTGACTTCAACTGGCTTTGGCTCAAGCCTTCAAGAAAAAAAGAAAAGAAAAAACATGACTGCATCTGGTTCAGTTTAAAAGAGCTGAAACAAACCCAAATGTTGCTTACCCTCTCAAAATAAGTTGCGATAGGGTAGGTGAAGAGACCTACGTAGACCTGGAGCGTTGTGGATGAAGATCTTTGTTTCTCTGTGCCTGCAAACCCCCAGCTCCTGGTGCTGTGTAGCCAAGCTGGAGGGCAGGAATTCAGGTCTTGTGCTTCTCCCTGTGCTCTCCTCCTGCACGGGGACGATGGATGCCAGATGCCTGGAGTTACAGATGTTTGTCACATGTGTGTTGACTCTGCTGGTACCAGCAGCTGCCACAAGCTCTGTGCCACATGTGGTGGGATTCTCTCGAATCTTGGGCAATTTACTTCGATCATAGGCAATTTGTTCTACAAAGGAGGGTGCTTTAGCAGAATTTACATAATTATCTTTCTGCTATATGGAGCTCCTGCCAGCAGTGAAGCCACACTCACTAATTGAAATTCCTTATGGCTTTCCCTCGGCTGATAGGGGTGACAATATTTATAACTTCTAAAAAAATTTGTCTTCCCCAGGTTTGAAGTTTTTCTCCATACAGGGGAAATGACTGGGGGGGTGTGGGGGGGGAGGCTATTTTCTCTTTAAATTAATGTTAAAAACAACCCATAATGGTCTTTGTCAAGGAAAAAGGTGGAAAGACAGAAGTTCAGAGCTTTGCAGTGATGCCAGCTACAGCACTGGGGAATGCATTATACAGCATGCAGTGTACTTCAGGAAATGATGATCCAGTTTTGGGATACCATTTTAGAAGACATATTTAAGCTGTTGCATCCTCAAATGTGGTAGAGAATATTCCCTTTTATGCTCTCGGGGGACAGAAAAGCTAATGTAGTGCAGAGTTTTTCTTCTAATCTGTTTTTTTCTTTCTATAAATTTCTAACTTCTCTGTGATGGCTTTCTGTCTCTGAGTTAGTGTTTCTCATCTTCCACAGAGACAGTCTTTTTTTTTTTTTTTAATCTCAAACACTGGTGTCTTGGTACTCAGCTCAGACCAGGAAAGGGTCTGCTAAACCATCTATTCCCGAGGCCAGCAGATTTGGGCTGGCCTCAGGTTATTAATGACCACCAGGTCTTTCGTATAGGACATACTTTTTTTTTCCCCCTTTCTTTCATGTTCATGAAGGATGCACTTTATTTTTAAAGAGAAAAAATGTGATACCCTCCCCACCACATTTGGCATTGGTGGCTCATAAGATACGACCCTGGTTCTATTCTTATTCTAATGGGACTGACCCTACAGCCTCTAGTTATTGTTTAGATAGGTTCAAGAAATTTATCTTTTCTTGCATCTTGGTGGCAGAGAGGATGTGCTGTGATGATTTTGTACTTGGCAGGTTGTACAGGACATATGGCTTTTGCATTGCATTATCACTGCTGGCAGAACAGAGCCAAAAAGATGGATGAACTGTTTGTAGGTTTGCCTCCTATTCATTTTGCTCTCTCACCCAGGCACATTTTCTTCCTTGCACCCATCCTTACAGACCTGCTTCAGCAGAAGCTTCTCCCCTGGTTAGAATAGTATTAAAATGCCACAAATGATGTCTGAAGTTCATTTAGATGAGAGGGTTTCCAAGTAGGCTCCTTTAATTCTCAGAAGCATTTTGTGTGTTTCTGATCAAAAGGTTGTTTGTGCCTTGGCAGGATTTCATCAGGGAAAAGATAAGATGGTGCCTTCCAAAGCAAAGGTATTTCAGTTTGCTTTGATTTTTCCAGTGGGAAGTGCCTGGGCAAAAGAAGGATTATGCTTTACTGCAGGGTGTCACATTGCTCTTGTTGGGGCCATGCCTTGTTTTGCTGCTGACAACCCTGCTCTCTTCCTGTAAATATCCTCTGAAAGAATATTCTCCTGTCCTCCTGATCATGTGTATGCTATGCTTTTGAATTTTCTAGAAGGTTCCGGAAAGCTCTGGTGCAAATGTAGATTGCAGCCATACAGTACATAAAGGATGCTTATGAAAAAGAGAGAGAGTGCTGCTTTTTACATGGGCAGATAGTGGTAGGACCATTCAAACTAAAAGAGGAGAGATTTAGATTAGATGTGAGGAAGGAGGTGGTGACTGACCGAAGTCTGGGGGGTGAGTTTTAGATCAGGCTGTGCAGAGGGGTTCCCGTGCTCAGAGACTCATCAGCAACAGCCCAGAGCCCTGTCCAAACCTGGGATTTTGTGTCAGCCAGCCAGGTGAGGAGAGAGTGGAGAAAGGAGCATCACACAAGATTTAAACAGCTCCAGGGAGCATGAACAACTCGGAATGCATCAAACTGAGTGAGCAAATGGTGTGGGCACAGCAGGAAGGTGTGGAATCCTTCCCATCAGTGCAAGTGGAGTGTTCAGGAGTGGTTTCCACAGAGCAGGCTGCTGAACACTCACAGAGGATGTGGCAATACAAATGGATCTGCTGTGGAAACATTCAGGGGTCAGAGGGTAATAGATAACACCTGTGTGAGGTGAGAGCAGGTCAATGATCTGCTCTGCTGGCTGGTACAGCTCAAAGAGGAGACGGAAGGGTTAAGCAGTAGGGATCTGTGGAAGAGATCGACTGTTGGAACCGTTCTGTACCTGCCTTAAGGCAAATGTACCAGCCAAATGCACCTCAGGAAGTGCTGTGCTCAGCCTTGGGCCCCTCACTTCAAAGGTCACTGAGGTATTGGAGTGTGTCCAGCAAGGACAACAAGGCTGGTGAAGGGTTTAGAAGGCATGTCATATGGGAGACAGCTGAGGGAACCGGGTTTGCTTAGTCTTGAGGAGGCTCAGGGGGGACCCCAATACTCCCTAAAACTCCCTGAAAGGAAGTTGCAGTGAATTGTGGGGGCCCATCTCTTCTGCTGTGCCTTTAGTGAAAGGACCAGAAAAACAGCCTTAAACTGAGACAGGGAAAACTCAGATTAGGTATTAAAAAAAGCCTTTCTGTGTTTGACTAGTCAGGCATTGGAACAGGTTTCCCAGGGAGGCAATGGAGTCACCATGCCTGGAGGTGTGTAAGAGGCATCTGGATATAGTGCTATGGTTTGGGGTTTAGGGGTTACAGCGGCAGTGCTGGGTGGATGGTTGGGCTGGATGATCTTAAAGGTCTCTTCTGACCCTGATGATTCTATCCTCCAGACAACTTACATTTTCTAACAATATATCCCCAGATCTTCACCTATTTGTGTTCTTATTATATTCTGATTTTTATTATCAGCTGAGGGGACCACAAGGTACAACTCAGTGTTTTCATGAAAATCTGGATGTGTCTCATAGAAGAGATGATTTTAAATAATGGCCACAGCTTTATTTTCGAAATCTGGCCTTGGCACATAGTTATTCTGTCCCTAGTTGGCATCAGGGTACTACTGAAACTTTATATGAAACAGTGATGTTTATTTTATTTAATAATAGAAAAAATCCCCATAAATTCCAAAAAGGTTGAGAAAATCACTGCTAATATTTTATGTGAAACAAAGTGCCACAAAAAATGGATGAGGACCAGGAACTACTAGCAACACTTCAGGATTCATTAATTCAGAAACAGTTACAAGATTAGGCCATAATTATCTAACATAATACCAATTTAAATAAACAAGTATTTCTTTCTTCACTATTCCCATTGGAAGCAGCTTGCAATTTTACAAATGCTAGAGCTTTCTTGTGAAAATCACTGCAGAACTCTCAGTGAAGGAAATAGGTAAATTGGCTTTAAAATTCTACCATCTGGAGACAATCTGGAAAATTGGTCTTTTTAAAGTATTATTATCCATTTTAAAGCTGTCATCTATTTTTTTTAACTCTGCAGTTCTCAGTGCAGTCTAAGGTTGGAATAAGGCAAATACTTTTATTGAATTCTTGTTCCTCTACACCAAGTATGATACCTTTGGTGTATGTTTATGATTTGTGGTTTTGCAGCAAGAAAATTTAGCCACACAGTTTTCCTTTCAAGATTTTTATAACTAAAAGAAATGCCTGAAATGGCGAAGGAGAGAAAAAAGAAATTGAACTAACTAAGCAAAAAAAGAGAAATCTAAAGTAATTAAAAACGAAAAAAGTGTGATGGGGCAAACATTGGGTATGTCAAATCTTCAGTGTTACTCTTCTAGAGATATACTCATAGAGCCATAAGCCTGTTGACCAAAGCATTGGGTAAAATATATTCCTGTAAAGTTAATTTAAAATATCTCTATTAAAATTGATGGCATGTGTACTTCTGGATCATAATTGGTTATAGCACTCAGAGTATGCAGAGATGAAATACCTAATCTGATGCAAGGGGCATTTACCTGCCTGAGACAGGTAAATGATGGTGTGGCCCACCTTAGATCTTGGCAAATTGCCATCTGAATCAAAATTTAGCAGAAACACCTTCAATAGATAATCAACAAATAAGACACATTCTACTGTTCTTTCTTTTGTGTCTCCACTGAATGGGTTTCTTTCAGAGATCATATCAGCACATTACAGAGGCTGCGTAAGCATTAATAAGCGCTTTGCTGAACTTTTGAAGATTGGAAAACAGAGCTGCAAAGTGCAGATCAGCTAACCCTTGGTCACCAGGTAGTGCAGCAGTTGTCACATTAAGGGGAGTGCTGCCAGTGCCACATTAAGTCCCCTGTCGTGCTCCTAGATGGAGGAAGGTCTCTCCTCCTCTTCCTCCACCTCATGAACTGGGGCACTTCTCAGGCTTCCTGCTTGGTCTGCTCAGCATTTAAATTCAGCAGTAAATGTGTGAATCAAAAAATGCGTTTTCTGAGCTCAACCTGTAAATCTGGCCTTGGGATTGTTTCTAAGGCATCTGCTTCAGGGAAGCTGAATCACCCCTCAGGGTTTTTGTGCAGTGACACACAATCCTTGTGCCATGGTCTGGCCTCTGAGGCTTATTTGCCTGCCTCTCTGGGCCCTGTCTCTGAAGAGCAGTGAGTTTGAGAGCACAGAACACTTTTGCTGGAGATGGTGAAAATGACCTAGTTCAAAACACGAGGGAGTTGTGCTTGCTCTGCAGCTTTCCTTGGAAAAAGGCGTGGGGACCGTATTCCCTTCTGTCATACCCTGGTACGACTTTGCTGAAATGAGCTGATCTATACTAGCGAGGGTTTCACCCACTGCACCTTGGGTGCAGAGGAACTAAGAAAATCTACCTGCGTATTGATGAGACAATGAAACAACGAGCTCTGGGGTTGGTGTCACGAGGAGGAGCGCAGCTATTTTAACCCATTCCATCAGAATGAAAAATAAATATGAACAAACTGTGTGGAGTTGTTAGGGTTTGCTTGCATCTTTTTTTTCCCTGTGTGGTGGCCCTTGTGTTGGGGTGATTTTTATGGTGATCCCCTCTTCCCTAATCGTCTGCTCTGTGCCCAGAAATGGTTGCTGTAACTTTAAGGTGGATCTGCAGGTCTTTTCAGAAGGGCAGTGTGGACCAGCCATTAGTTTGTTGCTTAGCTAACTTGGCTTTTTGTTATCTTAGGAAAGGTTTTTTTTTCCCCCCTTTCCCTGGCCTTGGAGACTGCAATGCTTCAGCAGCTTTTGTTTTGTTCTTGAGCTGTTCAGCTTGGTTTTGGTTTGAGATCATGCAGTTGATGGGAGATGATCAGCCAGCACTGGTGGGGCTGCTCCACCTTGGCCAGGCCTCAGAAAAGCTGACCCAGCTTCATCTGCAGTGAAGAGGAGAACAGAGATTCACCAGGTTCCCATCTGTTTTTGCCCAAGCTGCTGTGTGAACTTCTTGTTTCTTTACTCCCTGAGACAAAGGCTGGGTACCATTTTGTTCCTCCCTGCCACATGGTTGGCCAATTTTTTTCCCTTTCCCTTGCGTTTTGGTAGGGATTTTTAATGTTTTTTTTTGTTTGTTTTGTTTGTTTGTTTGTTTTATTTTTTTGGTTCTGCCATGTGTGTAGTGTGGTATAAGGTTCTGACAATTCAATATCTAGTATTTATTAAATTTTTTCCATGTTGTGCGGTTTGTCAATAAAAAGTTGGGTTTTTTTTCACTTTCATCCACTAGTATTCATTTTCTCAGAGTCAGAAAGGGATTGTTGGAACCCCATTTTTTGTTAGAGGAGACACATGTTCCGAAGTGTTTTATCCTAAACCCACGTCTAAACTGAGAGAACCCTGAACCACCCTTCCTCTTGTCTTCCTGCACTGCTATAGTCCTGAGCATTATAGGAGTTCGTCTAGATCCCAACAGTGAATTTTGGTGTAGCCTTTTAAGGTGGCTTTTCTTTAGAGGGTTGAAATCCACCTCTGTTCATTAACATCTAAGCCCCTCTCAAGGCTTTTTTCATCTGGCTTCAGAGATGAGAGAAAACAGTTTAGAAATCACATTATTGGTTGTTGCTGTTCCTTTTTTACCTCCTGGAAGCTGTTAGTAAGTGATATTAATGAAAATGGAAGGGAGGTCTCCTTTTCGTGGGGATGTACCTTTCAAGTTAGTGAAAATTGCTGACTTGGAACCTGGTGCTAGAGAAAATGAAAGCTCTTCACAAGTTTTGCATTTTGGCTTTGCAGGTGATAAACAAGGTTGTAGACCTTCCAGGCAGAACTCTCACAGTTCAAGTTGGGCCATTTATTTTTTATGAATTGTTGGAGTAATTTTATTCACAAATAATATTTAATTTTTAATCTTTTTTAGAAAACAGGTGTCTGCTATGTTATGATACAGCAGCAGCACCCAGGACTCAGGTTAAAGAAAAACCTAAAATCAAATACTTACCTTTGGGTAACTGAATTTCTGTTAGTCCTGAACACTGCTTCTTCTGGAGCCTGGTTTCTCAGTAAACACCTTCTGAATGTGGCTTCCAATCAGGATTTGAAAATTTATCGGACCATTCCTTCTGTGAGTGAGAAGACATGGGTTAATTTATTAGTTGGGATTTTTTTTGCTATTTTACACAGGAGAAAAGTCCCTACTTTGCTTTGGAGCTGACACACAAGTTGTGTATGGGATGAGTCGTCACGATGACTGTCACTAAACCAGGCAAAGCCAGATAAGGTTTCTGTACAGACTGGTTTTCCACCCACAGAATAAATGAGATAGATTCAGAAATTCCATCTGAAAGGCTGCGGTTTGCTTGGAGATGTTTTAGTTTCCTGAAGAAATTTTTCTTCCTGACAGCTCTGGAGGGCAGCATTACACTTCAGATGACAGAAGGCCTGCTCTTAGCTCCTTCATTAATGGAAAAAAAATGAAAAAGTGAATAAAATATTTTTTTTTTAAAAGCTACATGTGTGTGGGAAGGGGTACAGGAACAAAATGAGAGAGAAATGAACCAAATAAAAAAGTAAAAGAAACACTAACCCAGAATACAGGGGTGGGGGAGGGGAGGAAGGTGTATTGGTTTTGGGGTTTGTGCTGTCTGTTCCTTACACATTCCTTCAGAGTGTGTATAGTAACAAAGAGTTTAGATCTTCCTGGACATGCTATACTATTCCTCTTGAAATGGAAAATTACTATCATCTTAACTTCTCTGTGATGATCTATTAATTTTTGCCTATCCATCTTCTCTCCTTGTATGTTTCTGTACAGCCACCTGGAATATTCATTTTAAGCCACAGCTATTAAAAGATTAAATTGGAAGCCTGCTTTGCCTGCAGGTAGCCTCTTAAAACAAGCTGTATAAGCACCCTTTAAGTCCTGCAATGCCTCGTGAGAGCTGTATTAGCAATGGCCCAGGGCAGCAGGGAGGAGGAGGAGGTTGAAAGCCCTCTCCTTTCCCCTTCCCTTCTTGTTCTCCCCTCCTTTCTCCTCTCTTTTATTTCCTTTTTTTTTTGTTTGTTTTTCTTCCACCTCATCTATTTTTGTGGCTGCCAGTCTTAGTTGTCCTTATCTGTTTCAAACCTGAATTGTACCTTCTGCCAGGGAAAGTAAGCGTGCACCCTCAGTGCCAGGTCAGGTGTGTGAGAGCCCGGTGGCTTGCAGCGATTCACCCTCGGTTCCACCAGGCTGCTGCTGACTGGTGAAATGCAGGTGTGCAGCCTTTTCCTACAGGTTCTCCCTGAATAACTTCCTGTTAGTGCCAGCCATGGCTGTCAGACGCTGGAAAAGGTGATCCCTTCCAAGACATCTTGGGAGCTTGGAATGTGTGGCAGGGAATTGATCAGGCCCTGCTCTGGTGAGGTGGAGTGCTGCCCTCGACACCCTTCAGCTCCACAGTGCCTGTTGATCATGGCATGGAGGCAGCCCCCCAGTGTTGCCTGACCCAGCCCCTGAGTGGCCAAGATGCTGGAAGTCCCAGCTGGGAAGCAGGCTTTAAGAAGCCTGGCCACGAGGTAAGCGTGTTGTCCTTTTACCCTGCCTTCATTTGAAGCTTTGCACCGCTGGAATCCAGGAGTTGGTAGCTATGCCTGTTTTCCCACATTTTTTCTGTTTTTCTCCCTTTCTTCTCCTAACTCCCTCCTCACAGAGTGTAACATTGAACGGATTATAAGGTCGAAGCGTATGCTGGGATAAGTGAAGTTGTGCTGCATTTACTCTTTTGCCCATGTTCCTTAGTTTTCTATAGCTTGCCAGTAAACTTTTGGCTATTTTTTGCCTCTTGAGAATACTTATTGGAATTTTCTCCTTTGTGCCCACCCAGAGTAAAAAAAAAATTTGGTTTAGCTCTAGGTTTGAGTGGCTGGGGTGTAACAATGGTCCAAAGGATGTTCTCAAACTTCCTGTAAATGGGCTTATGTCACATGAAGCTGTGGCACATCTTAAAGAGGTAATCAAAGTGATCACAGTCCGGAGGCAGGTCTGAGTATGGATGCTCAAAACTAATTTTTGCTTAAACCCTGCCCTGTAATTGCAACTGAAATTCAGTACAGTTCCCTTCCCATGTGACACCCTTCACTCATATCATATCTGATTTTGGTTTGCCTCAGGCCATTTCATGTCAATATCCTCTTTGCCTGACTCCTAAGAATGTTTAAGTGCAATTCAGGATTGCAACGATGGTGCTGTGGAAATGGCAGTGGAATGAGCTCCTGGGATGTGTGATGGTTATGTCATCCAGAATGTTGTCTTCATGGATATCAGTTCTGTTAGCTTAACCAGAGTCACACAGGAACTTGGTAAAGGAAACTGTTTCTTTTCCTGAATAGACTTTGTAAGTCTAGAAAGACCCACTTTTTTTTTTTCTTTTCCCTCGAGTAACTTAGTTTGGGACAAGATTATTAGGCTGGAAGTAACTTAAGGGAAAGAAAGAAAATGTCTTGGCTGATGAGATCAAGGTTGGAGGCTATGGTCAAGCCAATTCAGCAAGACTTGCATCTGGTATCTTGCATTTCAGGTGAGACCAGGACTGTTAACAGTCTCAGGCTTTGTGATTGCTTTCACTTGTTTATGGAAAAAAAAAAAAAGAAATCCAGAGGTTGACTTGTCCTGACATAATACTCAAAATTTTTTGAAATTTCCAACGCTTTCTCAGGAAAAGTAAATAATTCTCACCCTGCATTCAGTTCTACAAATGTGTGAAAATTTTCGCAAGGATGAGCCTTTACATTGAATAGCAACCTTGTCAATGGCACTGATTTAATTTAAATGGGAAGAGATTCTTTCCTCATATATGCAGGAAATTTTGGAAAGAAAGAGGCAGCAGAGGAAAAAATTTGCTTTGGCCGAAAGTACTGATTGGGCAGGCTATAAAAGACCATATGAAGATTAATTGCTTCTGTTGAAATTTAGCTTGACTGAACGAGGTTTAATTATTTAATCACAGTACTGTCCTTAGCTGTTGAGGCCAGGAATGTAGTGATTCTGTTACCCTTTCCTACCCTCCTGCGTTTAATCCATGTGATTTCTTGTACTTAACCCTCCCGCTCTCTGAATAGGAAGAGGGATTAACAGTTATTTCTTGGCATGATGCTTTTTCCTTGTGCCTTTTGTATGTCTTGTGTCACTTTTTAGCTGATGGATTGCGCTCATTACGATTGATGGAGTGTTGTGGCTTATTGAGAGCTCTGGCAGTTGTTATTGTTTATTTACTCAAATTCCAGAAGAGTCTAGAAGCTTTGGAATGGGATTAATGGGTTTCTAAGAACTCTACACAAATGCTTCCTGGATTTCTGTTTCAGTGTCTCTTCATTTCTTTGATGGATGTTTTCCTCCTTTGACTGCTTAGTTTTTTTCCTTTCAAAATTTTGAGCCTGTTTTGCCCTTAGAGTGTTTTCTCCCAATCCTCATCTCACCCCATGAACCTTTTAATTTCTATTTCCCTCCCCCTCCTCTGCTCAACTATAGCAGAGGAGAATGAGTGAATGATTTTTCAAGGGTTCACTGGCATTTGGCCAGCGTCAAACTGTGACACCCATGTTTCAAAATGTTGGTGTAGGAACCAATTTATAATAGAGTAGTTGTCTGTCTGCCAGTTGTCCTGAGGTTGTGCCTCCTAGCTGATCACATCTAACTCAAGCTGTTTTCCATTTTCCTGACTGTTTTTATGGCACAGGCTTTGAACTTTGGATGCTGTCCCCCACCATCTTGGGAAATATCGGTAGTGCTGTACGTGCAGTTTATTGGTTCTTTAGGTGCTTCAAAACTTAGACAGAAGTGAACTAGAGATTTGCTGGCAGTTTGTTAGAGTCAGGAACCAGAAGAGAGTGGAGCAATTCAATTTCTGTGACACCTTATTAGTAATATTTATTGCACCTTGACTCATGTAGCATTGCCCATTCATCAAGCTTGCACTGGATGTTGATAGTTCCTGGGATGTATGAGTCTAACAAGCCAAAATTTTGTTCCTCTGCTTAATATTTTGTTTTCTATTTACAACTTGCCTTTAAAGCAAACTTTCTCATTTCATCAGCACAAGGGGATATTACTGTCGCAGCAATCTTATTGATTGCATTTTATCTAACTTCCAGAGAAATGGCATTTTTAGCTAAATGGCAATGCTTATTGAAAGAATGGGACCTCAGCTTTCAAAAATAGGTGCTTCAAGACAGGATTTAGTGTATTCCTTCAACACATTGCAGATTTTCTTGGGATCTCAGCCCAGTATGCAAGGCATAATCATTTTACAAATGAATACAGCATTTCCTGAAGTGAGATATTGACCAACTACTGGCAACGAGTACCTAAATGTATTCCTTTACAGTGAATGCCAGTGAAAATATACAGTACCCACATTCAAGTATGAGAAGTACTCCTCTCAGTATGAATTCAGATTGCTGGGACAATAATCAGTCTGTCACACTTGGTAAAATTCCAATCGGGTGGTGCTGGAAGCAGTAATAAGATTTGGACTCCTCTCAAAGCACGCTGGCTTGGCATTTGCCTGGTCACCTTGTTCACGATACCAATCCGTTAAAGCTCCAAGCAAATATTCTTTCCTCATGGGGTACTGATGCCATGGGAAGGCAAACAAAATGTTCTTATGGAGGGAAAGCCACTTGGAGTTAACAGCAGTAAAGCAGCGCTATACTGGCAATGGTAAATAACACTCCCTAACCCTCTCCCTTTAACTCCAGGGCTGCTCTGGGTTGGATGTCTCAGGGCCCACGTGTACTTTGGGGATACTGACATGGCATTACCATGTAAACAGAAATTCACTCCTGGTCTATGAATGGACACAAATCATTAATTTGGTCACAGTATGATCCTTGTGCTGTCCTCTGCAGAAAAGGCCATATTGTGCTTTTTCCCCCAAGTACCAAGTATCTGTCACTTGCCTGATTAGCTTCACTTGCTGCTTGTTACCAGCTGATAGTGAAGTCCCATATGCATTTGGCAAGTCCACCTCCGGCTGTCTAGGGTAACTTTTTCTTGGCTATGGCGAGGGATGCTCCTGTGCTTGGTGGTGTTGCATTGATGTCTCTATCGGTGTGAGAGTCTCCGAGCCCTCAGGTGCTCTCCAGACACACTCAACTGCATAGCTGTCTTCTGCAGCTCCAGTAGGAACCCTGAACTGGGCAAGCACTCATTTTTGTCCAGTGAGAGAGCTTTTCTGCTTTCCTTCCAATGCTGGGGTGGGCGCAAAGGGCACTTGGTGGATAGCTTCGGCTTCCGATATTCCCGTCTCTGCAAAGTGGCAGCACACTTCCATTTCTCCTGTGGTTAGGTGTGTGCTTTTGCAAAGCTGCTTGGAACAGATTTCCCCCAGGAGAATCTGAGGAAATTGCCTCACTTTGGGGAAACAAAGTACAGTGCTGTTCTTGTACTGTATAACAAGGGGTGCAAACTTAAATGCCTTAATGCCTTTTTAATGGAGAGACACATCTCCAAAGGTAGACAAAAAACACCTTGGACAGGCTCTTTTCCCTTTCTGAGGGGGAAACCGTGCCTTTTTTTTAACCCCTTTTATCTCAAGGCAGGTGATTGCACTGGAAGCTACACTGGTGTTTTAGGGCTGCAGTGGTTTAGAGATTATTCTCTACTTTATTAGTTCTGTTTTCTACTTTAAAAAAAATTCCTTAATTGAAATATTTTACTATTGCTCGCTCAGCTTCAAAGAACTAAAAGATTTTGCACTGCAGATGGAAAAGCAGAGCTTGTATTGGGGTTTATAGTTCTGCCCACACAAAATTAATTTTTTCACTTAATTAAAACTGAGTTTTTGTTTGTGGAGATAAGTAGGATTGTTTGCCTTGGAGTAGTGTGTGTTTCTGTTTTTGCCAGGCCAAAGTGTGATCTGAAGCACAAGATGAGGTTTCTGTGACATAGAACCTGGGGAAACTAGGTTAGACGTTGGTAGATTTACAGTTCTGGAAAGCAATAAAGAAGGTTCTCTGCTGCATCGATACTTTTCTCCTGTCACTTAAACCCATCAAGGTTAAAAAGATTTCCCCATCTGAAAGAACACAGAGCCATTTCTGCTATCCACATATATAGAGAGGGTAGGCAGCTGGGATGAGAATTAGAGGACTAGAGGCAATTCCCCTGCTCCAAACAAATGGATAATAAATCAGAAACTGGTAACCAGAGCCTGTAGCAGAGGATGAAGTTTTATTTTTATCTTCTTCAGAGGCTGGCCAGCAACTGAGCAGACATTCTTCTGAAAACTTTAACCAGAAACTAGCTTAATACTGGAGTGGCATGGCCTTTTTGAAGTGGGATGCTGCTTCAGGACCTACACCTTATTTGATTTCTGGGTTGGTTTTGCTGTGTTATACTTTGAGCTCAGATACTATGGAGATTTTTCTAGAAGGAAACCAGGGGCTTTCTGACTTTTTGCGACTTTCTCGCATTGGCCCATCGGTCCTTGTAGTGACTGGATCACGGACACTGTTGCAATGCAACAGAATCGCTTTATCAAATGCACATGAATATTTTTGTTTTTGCTGTTTACAATGCAGCTGAGCAGGAGGCTAAATGGCAGAGCAGGATGCTTCTCGCTCTTATTGCAAACCCTCTTACGCATCCCACAGCAACCCACGTTGGAGCGGCCAACTGGAGCCCTCTCAGGCGAGTATCTATGGTTTGGCCACGATCCTTTGGTGTGTGCTTTCTCCCGCAGCTGTTAAGGTCGAGCAGCGGTCGCATCCATGGTCCTGTCTCTGTGTCAGCCCGCTCAACAGCAGACAAGGAGATGATTGGTGACGCAGAGATCAGGATCCTGTGTGACTGGTGGGAGGTGTATCCTCTGGGAATGGCAGATGTGTGTAATGTAGGTTACAAAATTCTGTTGAACCTTTTGATGAACACGCTTGAAGTATTTGTCAGTAAACCACAAGGAACAAACAGAGGGTGCTATCATTAAAAAGTCAGATAAGCATATATTTTAATTATTATTCCCTTGCTTCCTCTGTGGGGTTTTGGCATGGAAAATAGAAGCACTCGCTGAGGTGGTAAGATCTGTTTAAAAATTGTATTTTGAAGATTGCGTACAAAAGGATTTTGGGGAATACAAGTTACCAAATGACATTAATTTTTAATCAAAACAATTGCTCCTGGAGATCTCAGAATAATTTTTTGTGGAACTGTGAATAAACTCCATTAAAGAAATCACTAATTAGATTGTGGGATTTTTTGTGGGTAGGGAATAGGTATATTTGCAGTAGTTTTGTAGGTGCTTGTGTGAGTAGGAACAACAGCAGGGGGAAATCTGCACAAAGGACCACTGCAGATTTACTGCCTGGTACTTTTTAAAGTGAATGCAGCGTTTTCCAAATCCTATTTCTTGTTTGTTTTGCAAAATGATATTCCGGTATCTCTTGGAAGGTGCCTGGTGTTAACACTTCTATCAGAGCTCAGTTCCAGGCTTTGGTTCTGTATGGAGTTTGTGATGAGTCCTTTGGAGCTGGTGCTCTGCTGCACAGTCCATGGGGAGGCTCCCTGGGGTGTAACTCTTCTTACAGTGTTCTTGCGTGTGGTAAAGCAATGGCCTTCCTGTCTGAGCCTTTAAGATGCTCAATAACTCATGTTGCTGGACATCAAAAATGCTCCTTTGTGAATCTGGATATTTTAGACACAGAGAAGAGTGCCTGGTGGAGAGGGGCTAGAGGTAATTTTTCCAAAGGAATCATGGAGTGGAGCCTACATGGGATTGGGTACGTGACTGTGTACCCATTGTGTGTGGCAGGAAACCCAAAACTGCTGTGTGGGACAGGAGGACCTACAGAGGCAGGGAGCCATGCTCACCTGATTCCAATGTCTCTGCTTGTGGGGTTTGGGACGTTTTAGGATTTAACTGTAGAAGTGTAGCTAGAAACTTGCCTGTACATATTAAGATTTTGAAATAATTCAGCGCTGTGGTTTTTCTTTCTTGGGTGTTGATTCTGGAATGGATTGTGTGAACTAGCACTGATTGCTGCTTAATTATGTGTTAATAAATCAATTAACCACTCAATCATGGCTTGATTTAAAACTTGTTGAGTGAGTAGTTTTGCCCTGGTGAGCAGTAGCACTGCATCTGGCAGCATGTACTGGATCCAGGAGCATCAGCAGTATTCTGTCACCTGAGTGACGACGGAAACTGAAATTATACCATCTTGATTGCTGTAAAAAAATCCTTTTGTGGTGAATGAGACTATTCTTGGCCATAGGGAAGCACTTTCTCTAACTTGTTTCTGCTGGTTCTTTTGAAAGTCTTGACGCCCAATGACTTATAAGCCAATCACCATCCCTGGAGTTCTTGAGAAAATGTGCAGAAGTGTTGTTTAGGGATGTGGTTTAGTTGGGGACATGAAAGTGTTATGTTAGTGGTTGTATTTGATGACCTTAAAGGCCTCTTCCAGCTTTAATGAGTCTGTGATAGTTGAATAAATTGTAATGTATACTCAGAAAGTGTCATTCCCAAAGTGATTGTCGAACTTGTGTAAACAAGGCTGAACCCCGTGTAACTCAGTCTGAACAAATCAGCAAGAGATTAAATTAGATAAATTGTTAACTGCTACTGATTTATTTCTTTGCTTCTCCTGCCATGCAGCTCAGAGTGCCTGGGTCACACTGATGTATTTTTTCCTCATGTTTGCATTTTCAATGTGGTACTTATATTGTTTTTGTACTGGTGAAAGTGTGCTTGCAGACTTCCCAGCCACAGCAGCCAGAGCGCTGCACACGTTCCCATGCAACACGTGTGCATGTATGTGTGATTCCACTCTGAATTTTGAAAGTCAGGGTCAATCAGCCAATAGCAGGCTCCAAACATGTTGTCTCTGCTGTGCTATCACCTAATGAATGTGCCTGTAAACTTCAGCATAGTGATTTTGCTTATCTAGAGGTTTTGGCATTTCAGTAAATTGATCTATTTTCTATTTAAAGCATTTTGAGCCATCTCAATGGCTCAGCTTCAGTGATGGGGAAGGTAAACTAAAATACCACTATTCAGCCCATGATATTGCAGTGGTAGATCCCTTTGAAACTCTTTGGAACAGGAGTGTTTGCTTTAGAGCTCTGTGTCATATTGAAATCTATGGAGAGGCGTTCTTTGCCAGAGAGGTTTATAAAAGGCATAATTTAGCTGCAGCTTCTAGTCAATATATTTCCTTCTCATTGACACAAACAAACCAATAGTTTTAAAATATTTAAATAAAACTCCCTTTAAAAACAAAACTAATATTCTACCACTCCTGGAAAAAAAAAATCTAATGAAAATTGATTGGAATGGAACAGCAGGACCTGACTGAAATGATTTTCTCCATTAAATCAGAAACAGAAGAATTGAATGAAAAAGAGGAAGATGCATATATAGACAGATATATTTGGTGAGAATAATATAATAATACTTCAAAATACCTGCCTTTGTTAAGGCAGGCCTGTGAGTCCCAGCAAAGCAGAGACTCACTGTTTCATTTCTTGAAGGACTCTGCAAGATTTTAGATTTCTCACAGGGTGTTTACAAGAACATTTGATACCTAAAACATTTTTAAGTCTCAGAGATTTTTTTTTTTTGTATAGGGTACACAAAACAAGACCTGTGTAAATGGTTTCATTGGGTTGATTCTGGAATTAAGCTTGTTAACAAAAAAACCCCCAGTGTTCTTTTTTTTTCCTCCAACTGATTATCAAGCTATTTGAAGACTGTTTTAATTAGCTGTGTGTTAAACTCTGTATCTCACAGGGCACTGGGAGCTAACCAGAAGGATCAGAGTGATCAGTATTTAAAATCTCATTACAAAAATTACTGATGACTTTCTTACTCTCCTACTGCTAAGATTTAGACTTCCTGTGTTGCCTATCAAAGTGATTTTTGAATCATTGAAACCAGATCAGAGAATAGTTTGGGTTGGAGGGGACGTATAAAGATTGTCCAGTCCAACCCCCTGCAATAAGCAGGGGCGTCTTCAACAAGATCAGGTTGCTCAGAGCCCCATCCAACCTGACCTTGGGTTATGATGAGTGTCAGAGATGGGACTTTGCTGAAGTCTTTCCAGTCTAATTTCTAAGAAGATAGACTTTGTGCTGTGACTTTACTTTTTTCCCCTTGCTCTTTCTGTCCTTCTCAAGGAATCATTCCTGATTTAATATCACTGATGCTGAGAATATGTGTGTTGTTTACGCTTTCATAAGATTCTCTTTCCATTGTTTTTGTTGAGAAACAGCAAATCGTGTCCACACTGGTATCTGAATCTGATGTGCTATATGTAAATATTTTTAGGTATTACTGTAAAGGGCTTTTTACAGCCTGGACAGTGCACAGGCAGCTTCAAACTGGACTCACTGCAATGGAAGTGTTGGGGGAGAGCTAAAAAGAGTATGGAAATGGTAGAAAACAGAGGGGTGAGGGCCAGATAACACAAACTAATTTGGCACCAGACTTCTCTGGTTCTGTTTCTTGAGATGAGGGGTAATTGGCGGTTGATTATTATTTAAGTGTTAATAGAGCAGATTGCTACATAAAATACATGGACAGAAGGAGAAGAGCAAATCTTCTTGTTTACATGAAATGGAGCCCTGTTTCTGTTTTTTTTCCTGCACTTGGGAGTAAAAAAGATTTTTCTCTCTATTACATTGAATGACTGAAGTTGCCCTAAACTGTGCTGGTGGTAGAGCCAGTATAAAATCTAGGCAGTCGCAAATGATTTTTTTTCCTCTTCTTGCCCAACTTTTCTCACATTTGTGAGTGTCCAGTGTTTTCCAAGTCCACCTTCAGGTCAACAGCAGTAATGAACATCACCTCTTTGAAAAGCAGAACATACATGCTGTCATTAGCGACATTTAGGGACCTTCTGTTGTTTACATCTTCATTAACTCAGGTGCTGGCAGTATTGGGACAGAATGACAATTTATACCTTGTTACTGATTCTGCTGTAAATGGTCACTGAGGCTGAGCTCAGGGTGGTTATTCTGAGGATGACAAGAAGGCAGCACTTCTCTTCATGCTTCCTCAGCAGGCCTGAATTGCTCTTTACACGTTTCACCATTAAAGTTTGCCTTAAAGCACATAAAAAAATTCATTATTACCAGCTTCGTCCCTTTCCCTTCCTACAGAGGAGCATTGTGTTCTGTTTGCTTTGCTTCTTACATTAACCTATTGCTGTTCTTCCCCTTTGACCTACCTCTGGCTCTTCTCCTTCCTGACTATCCCACTGGGTGCATACAGAGTGCTCCTGGCTTTCAGTTTTCCTTACGGCCAAATTACAGCTGCTTGGAATTTTTTTTTTTTTTAGTCTGAGACCTGTTGTTCCTGCAGCCCAAATTTGCTGCCCAACATATACCAGCCAGTGAAGGTGAATAGTTTCAGTGAGGCAAAGCAAATTCCTTACCTACTTGCAGCTCAGCTCCTTGAACACCTGGAGCAGACAGTGCTCATGCAACTGGCAAGCGCTCGCTCAGGCAGGCATTCAACAGAATATACAACTTGAACTCTGAGGAAAATGCAGTAAAAACAGATTGGTTTTTTTTTTTTTTTGTCTTTAAAGTAGTGTGGAGTATGAGGTTTAAGCAACTCTTTCTTCAGTATAGAAAATGCCCTAACATTAAGCTAGTGGAAAACCAGAATTTGGGACGTGAATTCATGTGAAGTGGAGAAGATTCTTTGTGTGGCTCTCAGAAAACTCTTTGTCTCTGAACTGATTTAAATAGGTCTGTGTAAGAGTAGACAGTGGTGGCTAATGTGATACAGGTTGTAAGTAATCATAAATACATCAAGAAATGGTAAAGCAAAATTTTCAATGCTGTTTTAGAAAAAACAGCCTGATTTTCTTAACATATACTTAAGTGCAAGTATACTCCTTTGTGTCTGAATGATATCTGCATTTTTTAAGAGACTGAGCAAAATTTCGTGTTTAGCACTATTTCTCTGAATTGTTCCCCTGACTGCTTTTTTAAAACTAGCAATCATTTTATTTCTATGCACATGTAAATGTCTATTGTTTGACCAGTCATGGTTGGATTTGGAGTTGTCTGATTAGTTAGAAAGATCTGTGAAAAGGACCTGGAACTGTTTTGGATTTAACTAGGCAAGTGCAAGGCGAGTTAATCAGCATCAAGAAAAATCTTCCTTAGTACATTTTCCTGATGTGGCATACGTGAAAATTGACTAGAGCTCTGAAATGCTACTTCTGTCTCTTCCCTTACTTTGAATTAAAGTTTCCTGTCTAGTTCAAGAAGGTGCAGTTTTATTTGTTATTTATTTTCATTAGAAAGCAATTATCATTAATTCAATGGATTTTTTTAGTAAATGTGAGAAATTCATTTGTGCGTATAAATCCTTTCCTAACTAATCCCTAATAGATGGTACAACTGGTTTTAATAAGTCCAACCTATAAGATTCATCTTCCTGTGAAACAGGGGGCCTTAAGTTTGGCCTTAAGTTTAGACTTAAGAATATTGATTCAGCCTTGTAGGAAATGATTTAATAATCAAAACACAATAATCTCAGTAAATAAATTAACAGCTTGTTTTGAAACCTGTACACCAGCCAAGTCCACACTCTTACAATTGTGCTGCATTGTTTGTAAATTGGGAGATTTTGGACAAGCAATTCCAGCTTCAGTTAAAGTAAGCCTGTCTGTGTTTTCCATTTTAAGAAGCATCTCGTTTGCGTTCTGGTAATTGCTATAAAGCTGTGTCTTCTTATGTAACGTGCTCGGTGCTGTGCACTACACAAAGTCCTTCTCGTAGGCAGCACATACTTATTTAAGAGGAAACTAAACACCCTTCATTTTGTTACCTTTGAAATGCTTACTCAATTTACAAAATCTGCAGTCAGACACTAGAAAGAAGGCATTTATACAAGCTGCCACTAAGCAGTTGTATTTGTGATGTATGTAGGAAACTCCAGGGGTTTGAGGGAATATGTTTAAACAGCACCACAAATGTGCATCTTGGAAAGACTGAATTTCACCATTGCTGAAAGCAATGTAAGGATCTTCAAAGCAGCATAAGGATCTTCAAAGCAATGTAAGGATCTTATTTATACTTACTCTTGATATTACACATTTATTTTGAATACACATCAATCCTCATGTTATCTTCATCCTGTTTTCCCAGTATTTGAATCCACAAAATAGAACAGTATCTCTTGTTTTCAGACCTTTTTTTCTTTTGTGATAAGTGAGACTGCTCCAAATATGACGTAGTAAAGTTTTATCCAGATTTATGGCTGTTTTTGGAAAAAAGAATGGAAACCATCATCTAAAAGTTGCAACTACCAACAGACTATTTTTTAACAATCTGATATCTTTTATGCAATTCTCTCACTGCTTTACCTTGTTCCATTCCCTTAGGTTCCCTACCTTTCTGAAAATGTTTCCATTGAAATAATTTCATACTAACACATTACAACTTGAAAGAGATGCGTCTTCATTTTCTTTTAAAATTACCAGTTTTGCAGCTCTTGGGGAAATTTGGCTTCACAATGTTGCTGCTTCTGCCTGAACTCTGATGAAAACAATCTTTGAGGCCTCTTTTGCCATCCTTGCCTTCAGCTGAGGGAATAGAAACTTGTTTAGATCAGAGCTATAGCTTTGAAAGCGTGATGCTGTGGGAGGAATGGGGATTCTCTGTGGCAGTAACAAATCAGGAGGGAGAGAGAACATGTAGGAATTAGTTTCTTTGGAGGGCAGAGCGTCAGCAGGACATACCTTTACTGTTCCCGTGCCTGATGTGAGTGAGGTACCTGTTTTGTGGGTTGTGCAACAAGCCCTTACAGCATCTTTTGCAAGTGTGTCAGGGGTTAGAGAGTGACCCTTACCTCCTGCTTGTAGGAACATCATCAAACCCCAGCTCCCTCCATTCCAGCTGGATTTAGAGCTGATAAATCAGGCATACACTTTTCACCCAGATGAGGTGTAATTTGGACGCCAGCCTGGAGCCTGCGGTAACACCTAATGACCACGTGCAGCCATCCACGCCACAAGCACAATGCAAAATTCCTCTTTGAGAAGGAAACTGAAATAACCCCCAGCCATTAAATAATAATCCTTGCTTTGTCTGTAATTTTGCTCGGAGGTACGGTTTTTCTCTGTTCTCCCTTAAATGTTGCAGTGTCTTGTTTCAAAGGTGAGCATGTAAAGCTGTTTCCCTTCCTCTTTAATTACAGATCCTTGTAAAGAAGATACATGGGAGAACTGAGTGTAAGTTTCTCATACATCCAATATTTTCACAGAGGCTGAAGAATTGGTCTGAACATGAAGAAAGATTCTGAAACATGCTTATTTTTAGATCTGCTTGTGCGCCCTATGAGCTAACTAAATTCAAACTTTTAAAGACCCCTATAAAAACTAGTAAAGCTGAGTATAGAGATTTTAATTTTGCTGTTCTGTTCCAGTAAATTTTTAATGAAAATTGAGAGCAGATAATTTACAGGGAAACAATAAATCTGAAAATAATGGAAAAAAATTCACTATAATTCTATCATACTTAGTTGAAAATCTTATTATTCATTGTCCAATTGATTAAATCAAAGTTAAATAATTCAGTTTGTATAATTTAGGTTGTTTCTGAGAAAAGGTCTAGACTTTTTTTTTGGTCTATTTATTTTCAGAATTACATGTAGTGTAGTTTTGGGGAAAAGGCTCCAACTCCCTCTGTGCTGTTCAGAACATCCTTGATTATTCTTTAGTTACACTAGCACACAAGGCATCAGCTGCTTTCCAGACCTGATTTGATCTTGGAAAAATTAAGTGATCAGTTGAAGACAGCACAGTGTCTTTGGCAGGACAGGCTGGCTTCGGCTGGATTTGGATATAGCCCAAACTCCCATCCATAAAACCCAAAGAGTTTAAATAACTTATGGAGTCCCAGTTGCTAGAACCCTGCAGAGAAATCTTTTTCATGTGTGCTTATTTTTTCACCCTGAGCAGTGACACTTGTTGTCTTAAAACTTGTTCTAGTAGTCATTTCCATGGAAAAACATCTCAGTTTATCAGTGAGGAAGGCAGAGTAGTTATATTAATCAAAGAAAATATGCTCACTTTTTTAGGGATCTGTGCAAGATATGGATAGTGTGATAAGGCAGCAAACAGAAGTGGATGTACAGTTTACAGTTTCACCACCGTTGACTTCTACACTTCTGCTTTAGAGATCAAAACACTAAACCAAGGTTGGTAGAATTGACCTGAATAGAACCTCCTTCTTCAGACAATAACTCGAAAGGATTTGTCTGTGTGGATGCATCTGAGAAGAAAACAGGGCTGGAACCCAGACATCCAGTGCTGTCAGAGCCAATTTGCTCTGACGGTCATGCTGGAGGTTGGGGCAAAAGCTGCTTAGGTGAGAAGTTGAAAGACCTCAAAAAGTAGTAGAGTGTGAATCTGGAGAGAGTCATCACTGGGTAACAGAAGAAACAGAAGAATTGCTGGAAAAACCTGGGCAAAATACAAGGGGCAAGGGCATTATCAAATTTGAAACTGGGACTATGGAATCTGATATACTAAGGATGTCTTAGTTTTTTGATGGAAAGCACCCTGTCTTACTTGGCAAAACTGCATTAATAAAATCCTCAAAAGAGAGAAAAAGGATGAAGACTTCTGTTGGAACTGAAGACATCCCATGATACCAAGACGCAAATACAGGAAAACAAGGCTTTTAGCAGCCTTGCCTGGGGGAAATCATCCTTACCCATGGAAGGGGCTTGGAACTGGATGTTTAAGGTGCCTTCCAACCCAAACCATTCTTTTGTCCTATGAGAGCATCTTTTCAGGGATGGTAAAAGCATGGCTATATCCATCAGTGACTGTGGCTATGTCCACAGTGTGAGCTGAGCTGGGGCAATCTGGAGAGGGCTGGGAGTTAGGGAAGGGCAAGGAGCTGAGACCCATATCTTATGCAGGCCTCTGCAGATTCATTACCAGTATTCTATACTTCCCCAGGTTTTTAGAGAGCCATTTAAATGTGGGACAAATTTACAGTGAGAGACTGAAGCTAACATATGCATGAAATCTTATTTTTCTAACCTCTTTCTTTTAATATGGACAATTCTGGAAGAGCAAGAAATGGCTCTAATTAGCTGATGATCAGTGACCTAAGAAGTGTGCTTGCTTTGAAAAGTGAGAGGTCTTTCTAGTCATCTGGTGAAATTAATTCTCATTAATTGCTCCACTTCTCTGTTCAGGTCAGACCTATAACAGCGCTCATCATATAGTGGCGCATTTTGACATGGTGAGGGTGTGATATAACTGTGCTACTGTCTCCTTGTCTTGCTACCCTTCCCTAAAGCGAATGAACTTTGTTGAGGTCTGTCCTGTAGCTTGTATCTGGCAGCTCTCTTGACATTGACCTTCTGGCTGCAGTTCTCTAACTAGGAGGGATACACCAGCAAAAGTGGGAAGAGAAGACTCGGCCTGGAAAACACTGCGTGCAGCAGTGTGGCTCATTTGGTCACGTAGCTGGGATTTAAGGAGAAGTTTCTGGTTTCAGCCCAGGAATTCACCAGCTCCCCTGTTCCCCTTATTTTAGTACTTACGTTAGAACCGTGGGAAGGTGGCTAGGGAAGCCCGAGGATGCAGGGTCTGCCCTACACTGGGCAATCTGCACTCAGGGGAAATTATGCCAGTTTGTTTCTGGTAGGAGAGGTAACGGGATTAAATTTCTTTTTGAAGCAATTCCTTTGGATTTTAATTAAATGCATGTGCAAAACTGGTTTAAAACATCTACTAGATAAGAAATATTAATATGTATACATAATATGTATAGAGTTAGGCTGTCTGTATCAGTGGGGCATTGAAGACCCATGGTTTTTTAGGCAGGGAGTACCCTTACAATTTGATGGATATTGTAGGGTTAAAATGGCCTGAACAAATTTTATCATAGTTTGTGTGCTCATTGCATTCTAGTCCTAGCACTGCAGACTTGGCAAAGGTGAGATTTTTACCAACTCCATTGCTGGTTTACAGGACTAAGGCCCACACTCCTTCTTTCCCTTCCTCCCTGGAACAGTGGTGTACTGGGGACTCAGCCTCTTTTGGACCCTGGCAGCCTCTTTTCTCCTTGTGATATAACTGTGCTGAGGCAGAAAAAAAATGTGTGCTGGGGCAGTGTTGTTTGTACCAGTTCTTTTTCCTCCTGGCATACTGTATAGCAGATTTTTAAGTATTTCTTTATGGCTGACATTGAAATAGGCCAAATGTTTTCTCTTAGATAAGTTTGCCTCACATGTGATAGTGAGGTTTGTTTTGGATCAGGGCATGAAGAGAGGATTAAAAAAGGAGCACTGGAATTTGTGTTTCTCTGTCTATGTACTGTTTACACAGGGGTTAATGAAGTGTATGGTGCTGAATGCCAGGAACTTCAACATGTTACCAGATCAATGATATGTATGGGATAGGCTGAGCTGAGCTAAAATGCTCAGTTGCTGAGTTCTTCCCTCACCTTTGCTGCTCTGGTGTGAGTAAAATACTCAAAGAGATCTCTTCTTTCTTCACGCAAAAATGGTGAAAATAAGTCCTGAAAACTTGCAAACCCTCCGTATTTCGGAACTGTACTTGCTGTGAGGAGAAACATCAAATACATTTTTGATACTGTTTCAATAATGGCTCTGACTCTGCTCCCAGAACTTACAGAAAAAATGACATCCACAGCAGTAAATGTTGTCACTGCAAATGGTCTTTCCTCCTCTTTCTTCAAATTTCACCACCTTTCAGCAACATGATAGCTGCTGCCAGGCAAAATATTTGCAATAAATAGTTTGATTTTTGTTTATTTCTCCTCTTTCATAACAACATGTTTGTAAACGCTGCAGTGTCATGGTTATCGGCACACTGTTCAATGAAGTTCAGCTTCAAGTATAAAATTGGGTCACAGGTGTATTTTTGAAACATTATCTAGCATTTCTGTAATCATTTTAATAGTCTCTTAACTGAATTAGCAGTGATTACAATAATAGTAATTTTAAAAAAAATTCTGGTAGTGAATTCATTTTCATGGCTTCTCTTGTCAATATTGCTGGGAATAATTAATCCACAGCGCTGAGGTATAAATTATTACACCTGCCCTGACCGGCCGGGAGCCAACAGCGCCCCTGGCGGCCGTGCCCGGAACTGCACCCAAGGGGAAAGCGCCCCACGGCCAGAGAAGGCTGCACTGGGGCTGCTGCTGCTTGTTTGACTTGTTATACATACTAGTAAAGGGCTGTTATTCCTATTCTCTTATCTTTGCCTGAGAGCCCCTTGATTTCGAAATTACGATAATTCAGAGGGTATTTCCATTCCAAAAGAGGCTCCTGCCTTCCTTAGCAGACACCTGTCTTTCAAACTAAGATGCTGATCAGAGGCTCTCCCCAGTTATTGCCTCATTCTGAAATGCTTTTCTGAGGTGGATTTGAACTGACTAGATGGCAGATTTTAGGTGTTTGCATCTAATCTTTTTGATTATGAATGCACCTAGTACAAGGTGATTCCCACTGTGCTACAAACAGGTGCCATGAGAATCATCTCCAAGCTGGTTTTTGGGTCCTTTGCCAAATAGATTTGGGCTGAGAACTGAGAAACTTCCAGGCATGAGGATAGCACGCCCCCACCCTGAGATTTGGGAACAAAAGCTTAACCTGCTGGTGTTACTGGTTACTGTGAAACCTGTTTGCTCTGTTGAGGTATTTTGCTGCTTTAGGCATATATAAATGCAGCCCAGCTTATCAGGTAGAATAGAATATATTGCAGGTTTTTTTAGTCATCCTGGTATAGGGTTGCTCTCCCCCCCCCCCCCCCCCCCCCCCCCCCCCCGCCTTTGTTTACTGAAACTGCAGAATAAGTACAATGCCATTCTCACATCCCCTTAGAGTTTAGATAAAAGAATGGAGACAGAATCATAGTTCACCGGTCACTGATATGATCAAGCTTAAATAATTTGCTGCTTTACTGTGGAGTTGTCCCCATGTGAGGTTATTCCAAGCCTGGTCCCTAGGTGTGCACTGGCTGTTTCTTTGTGGTTTGCTGCTACTGAGGCTCTATCTTTTCAGAAACTATTTAGATGGCAGAGTCTGCCTGGTGGGAAAAGGTTTTCAGTGCTTGTCTATTGATCTTATAGTTTTGTTGCAGTGGGAGAATGAAACACTGTGCATGTTTATATGCTTAGAAGCAAAGAGTAGTCTCCTTTTCCCTGCTTTCCTAAGATGTCATATCTTAAAGAAAAGTAAAACAGGAAAAGAACAAATTTATTCTCTGAGTTGGAAGACTATGAATTATTTACCCTTTGAAAGTTTTTACTATCTCTGCATGAAAGGAAGTCCTATTATTAAAAGCAAGTGTTTCTTTTTCTGCATGTCAATAGGAGAGAGACCAGAATTGAATGATTTTTGTGGCATCTTTTCCTTTAGGGAGCTGGACAGCTTTGCTGGGTTGGCACCAAGGAGCTGTTTTTAAAACAACATTTAAAATGACCTCTAACAAGTTATTAGATTTGATATCAATGTGAGATTAGACCTCTGCTAGAAGGTCTGTGAGATCTGAAAGGTTAAACAGAGCCTTGGAGCTGTTTCTGCAACTACATAACTTAAGATCGTCTTTATCTGTCAAATTTATTTTCCCCACGTATCCAAAGTTTTTGGTTGAGTTTTTAATTCAGAGAAGTTTGTTATGACTATTTTCTTGGATTTGTGAATGTTTACATAATCTAGAACACTTGAAAATTAACATACTGCTCTGGAATATGCCCACCATCACACCCTGGCACTTCTTCTGTCTTGGTTTTACAAACTGAATGGCTCTTTTTTTGTGCTTGGGAGAAGAAAACCCCACAGACCCAATAGATGCCGATTTTTCTAGGGTGAAATAATCACCTCAGCATTTCCCTCTGATTTTGAGTGAATTTTGGGGAGTGAGGTATAGAATGACACACCTCCCTTTTACTGCATTTGGTCATCCCCTGCGTATTGTGGCTCAAAAAACATTAATCTTTATTTAGATGTGTAAGGTGAATATAGACATGTTCATTATTTTCTATAATTTAGTCACTCATTGTAAGTTGTTTTAAGTAATGACCTGAAATCAAAGTTATAGGCCAACGAAATATTTTTTTGGGATGTGTTGAGCTGCTGGAACTGGTGTGTTTTCTTCTGTGGTATTTGTAGGGGATCAGAGTTCCTGAGCTGGGAGTAGAGCGTTACAGGCAAGCCCAAGAGTAGAAACTCTGATTTACATGGACTTCACTAAGGCTAACCTACAGATAATGAAACAATATCATTTGATGCGCCAGTTTTGGAGGAAATATGTTTTTGTACAGTCTTACATAAGGATGTTAATGTTAGCATATAGCAGCTCCTCTTTGGAGGTATGAAGTAAGACTTCTTTCTATTCTGTCTCCTAAATTTTAGTGAACAGAATATATCAACAATTCTGTGATCACACTGTGGAAGAAACTTAGTGTACACAAAAGCCTTCAGCAGACTGGATGTGCCTGTCCTGGCCTTGGGGACAGCTTTCCCCTCTGGTGTTAATATGACCAATGCCTTCTCTTTTTGGTTTTCACATGGAGGCTCCCAGCACCACCTCAAGGTTTTTCTTGAGTTCTTGCAGGGATTTAGAAGGTGGATGTTCCTCAGGACTGCAAATGGGTGCCTACTGTGTATCTGGAAGAAGTATTGTGGCAGTGACAGGCAAAATGTCACTGGTTTTACCAGGTTCAACTCCCTCCTGCAGCAAAGGTGTGGTGGCCTGGATACCAGCAAGTGATATCCAGGAGTTCTGGGGACTCCTGGGCATGCTCCTTATTTGTATAGCCGTGCCCAAATCATTTGCTTCCTATCTCTCGGGATCCTGCCTCCTCTTAAGTAGAGGGCAGGTGTTCCAGTTCCAGCTGCAGAATGTATGTTTGCAGCCACTGTGAATTTCTTCTCCTCTGAATGTGGTGGTTTGACACATCCTGCTCTTGCTTTCAAAGAAAAAGCAGTCAACTTAATACTTGTTTAATTGAAATATTTAAAAAATGAAAAAAAGTATAAATTTATTTCCGATAGGTGGGAGAATAAAATATCTGTCTGCCCCTGACATCTCCTCCTCATTCAGGGAAACAGGGGCCTGTGCTACTTGTCCTGTAGGGAAGTGTTGGAATCACCATCCCTGGAAGTGTCCAAAAAAAAAAAAAATGTGGCTATGGCCCTTAGGGTGGCTAAAACTATGGTTCAGTAGTGTACTTGGCAGTGCTGATTTGGTGGGACTCCATGATCTCAGAGGTATTTTCCACATTTAATGATTCTGTGATTCTGTCTGGGCTTCTGTTCCAGGACACCTGTTAGCAGCACTTCAAGTCAAACTCACAGAAAAGGTGATGGGATAAAAATCCCTCCAGTGACTGCCCTGGAAGTTTCAATTCTGGACAGCACCAGGCTCCTTAGCCAGGAGGCCCTCCAGCTGTAGTTGGATATTGTAGTCAACACCAGGACTATGGGTTGTTCTGCTGAATCAGCATTATACATTTGCTGTTACCAGACCCAAACAGTCTTAAACGTCACTAATAAGGGCTGCCTTACTTTTTGTTGAGTGACTGTGATAAGTCTAAAAAGCCTCCTGCAGCTTTTACAAAAATCCAGTAATGAAAAATATCCACAGATTATTAATTATAAACATATGTGGAGCTATTAAAAGCTCCAGCTGGGCAAAACATTTTAGCAAACGTTTGGTTTTAAGCATATGAGAGACTTAAACCTCTTAAGATGCTCTGCTGGATTAAAATCAGAATTCCCTAAAGAGTCTAACACACGTTTAACTGGTCTTTTAAAGCAAAACTGACTTCCTCCAGATACTGTTAATGATGCTTGTACATTAAATCATTTTAATGCAGTCAATTTTAATTCTAAAGCACTGTACATAGAACCCAGTGTATAAGCAAATAATGGGAGAGTTCAGATAAAGCTGACAGAAATCGGGTTCTGAAGTGATAATCTTTAATCATTGTATATGCCATGCAGCAGATACTGCAGTTTAGTCTTATTTTGCTTGTTTCTCTTGACTTGAGCAGAAAGCCCTAGAAGTCTAAGATTTAGGCTGTTTATAGACAGTTTTTATATCTTCTTGGCAGCATAATATTCTCTGGGGCTGGAACATATATCTACCCTATTTTTTTCCTAATAAATGAAAAAGTGAAGACAAGATGCAGTCAATGAAGAAATTATTTGCTACTGACCATTTACCTCTCAAAATGGAGCGTGCAATTAAACTTGTGCAGTGTGTGCATATTGCATTGATCTCCATCAGAAGGCAGTCATAAAATAAGTGCTCTGAACACCCATTCTTACTGTGGTTCAATACCTGCATCATGGTGTTTCTAACGTGCAAATTGCCACTTGTTGGAACAAATATTTAAGTCTCCTGATTTTTTTTTTTTTTTTCTAAAAACAAATGTGTACTTCCTCTTTTTTTTTCTTGTTTTCGGGTGCCTGTTACTTGTCATCTTGGACAGCAAATTCTAGGAGCTCAGGACATCTTGAGCAAAGGAAGAGCACTGTATTCCAGCTCCAATCTTTCTTCAGGGAGCAAGGCACACACCTTTGACAAGTCTGAACAGTTGTGCAGGTGCTGTGCAGCTGTGCCATGCAGTTGGTGTGTATAGATGCAGTCAAGTTCCCCTACAGAAGCTGAATTTTGCAACACCTGATCTCCAAATCTCAATTGGGTTCATGAAGGAGATCATAATGGGAAATTTCACCTCTAGGCCATCAAATAATTGTGAAATTCTGGCTGCTTGTAGAATACTGAAGGGATAAGGTGCCTAAAGTCGATTTACATGCTGCAGAATTGGTGCTTATGGGTTTTGAGCACTGCTGAGGGTAGCAAGAGGTAGTAAAATACTACTACACAGAGCAGCTGAAGAGGGGAAAAACAGAAGTAAAAGCAGATACATGGTTACTCCAGAATGTATAGGTGGATTCCAGGAGCCTTTTTTCTGAGGTACTGTTCTCAAGAAGATCAAATTAATGCTGGATGGGCCATGGTGATGATAAAGAAAACAAAGGAAAGGAGGATTTGACAGTTATGTATTTATAGATGTGTGGTTGAATATTTGTCTTCAGTGCAGTTGAATTTAGAGTTGTTCAGAAAATTTTCTCCTGTGAGAAAAAACAGACTGTCAGCATTTGACTCTCCGGGTATTTTGAGAGTAAACACTTGATACCTGGACTGTGTGGCCCTTAGATGAATGACTCAAAATATGGAGAGCTGTCAACGTGACATATTAGTGTGAAGCCATCACACATTTCTTGCAGTCCTAAAACTGTTAGTGCACCAAAATAGATGTCATGTTTTAGAGTTGCGGGATCGTGATAACAGGCATATGCTTAAGACTTCAAACAGTATGCTTATCTGGATTAAAAGGCCTACAAAAATGACTTGTGATCTTAGCTTTTTAGGATAATATGGAAAATATAATTTATCATGGATTTTTTAGGAAGTGTGGATGGAAAGAAGAGTAACCTTGTCTAATGGAATTTGTGCTATCTCCTCATTTGTCCACAGAAATAAAAATATGTGAGTTTTAGCATGAAACTTTCTGCTGACTGTGTAGTTCCAGAACAAGAAGTGGGCAGTTGGAGACTCCAGGATTCCTCTTACTGTACACTAAAGATATTTTCTGCACTTACATCCAAATTGTGACAATTCTTAAACATGCAGGGGGAGAGCTTGGACAAGTCCTTGCCGCTGCCCAGGTCTCTGGCAGTAGACAGTAGCTTTATTGAGGTGGCCAGCACCCCAAAACCACTCTCAGTCCTATTACAGTGTTAATTATTTAGTGAGTAGACCAAGGAAAACAGACACATGACTTAAACAGCCTTACTACCCAGGAATGAAACAAAAAGAAACACTACTAGTAGATAAAGGTACAGTTTTAGATGAAAGATTAGAGATATACAGCATGATTATAGATCTACCTTCTGTTACAGCTAGCAAAGAAATAGTATAGATTAGGAGTCAATGTCACCAATGAATGATAGCTGTGTGCAGAGAATCTCCTTTATTTCTCTCGATCCCCTGGGGAAGTAATTCGATGTGAATGTCTTTGTCATTGAGGAGAGCTCTCTACACACTCAGAGTGTCTAAGATGTTTCTGATCTCATGAAAACCATAGTGGTCTTTTACAGTTGTTGAGATGGTTGTGTCTGTAGTCACTAATTTTAGGTTTTCTTTTCTCACCATTCAAGTCAGGATGTGTATGGCTGGCTAAGGAGGTTCTCAGCTGAGATAATTCATCACATGACAAACCATTCTGGTCTGATCTTAGCCATATGTGGTGGGGAGATTAGGTCTTGCTGTATCAGGGGGTGAAAGGTCCTGCCACAACAATTTACTGAACTAACTAATTCAGTTTTGATACGAGTGAAAGGCCTAGACGTTTCTACTTATTTACTTTGATGATTTGTTTTTTTTTTCCAGGCAGAACAAAATGTTTTTGAAGCATGCTTTAGATGTTGTGAAGGAAGGAGAAGGGGTTTACTTTGTTTCATAGTGTTTGTGGTAGGTATGAATTTGAGGGTCCTGAAACATGATAAGCTAGTAATTGTTACTGCCTATGATAGGTTTATCTCTAGAACGCACATCTCTTTAAACTATATGAGACATGAAAGATGTGAAAATGTCTGTTGCATTAAATCACCTAATTGCAGAATCTCAATTTATTTCCAGAATGAAATGCAAAAAAGGAATATTTACCTGTATAATTTTGCACTGAGGCATAGAAATGTGCTTTCATGATATAGTTTAGATAACATGGGAATTATAACCTATTAACATGATGAATTTAATCATTATGTTTAGAAATTCTATGAATGCATAGGGTCTTATGTAATTTGGGTGTACACAGAATACAGGGCTACTCAGGTTCTCAGATGATACATTTAATAACTTTGGCTCAATTAGTATTTTATAAGGCTTTGGTGTCTGTTTCTACAAGAAATGAAGTTTAAAGCAACCTGCAATGCATGCAGCCCTTTTCTGTTTATGGAATGCCTTTATTTAAAGACAGATACAGTTTTATTTGCTGTAAAATATTTTGGCATTTGGGGCTGACATGAGAGCTGTTTGTGCTGATGTAATTTTCCTCTTCTTGTGGTTCATTTTGAGGCCTCTGTTGGCCTTGAAGTGAGGGGTGATTTGTGATCTTTGGGGGGGAGCCTTTTGGATGCTCTGAAAACCTGTGGGACAAAGCTCACAAGGGAAGGGGAAACTGGAGGTTGGGGTGGTTCTATTTTATTATTGGAGAAGTGGTGCCAAGTGTGAATCTGAGCAGCAAAGAAGGGAACGACAGGCACAATTCCTACCATTGTGAGGAAGAGGATGTGTATGGGTGTCAGGGGAATTTACAGTGGCAGGCATAACTATTGTCATGTGAGTTGAGCACGTCTAACATACTTTCCTAGGATGAGAAAGCTGATGCCTTTACAACAGTGTGTCACTGTTGTGTAGAGTTTTGGTCAGAAAAATATTCAAAAATGTAACAACTGTTTCTTGCAAAATAATAAAAAGTTCATGGTTTACAATCCTACCACAATGTTGCTTTTCTACCATTTTTGCTATTTTTAATTTTCTGCTTGTTGAGGCCAGAACGTAATTTTAACACATAGACATTAGATGAGAAGGGGTTTTAGAAACCCAGGTATGAGATCTCAATTATAACAAATTAGCTTCCACATTAAGATCCTTTTAAAGTGACATCATGTTCAACATGGGGGCCATGGAGAATATCCTTGGTAGTTCGTACAGGACCTGAAGAGAAGCTGCTAATCTAAAATGGGTGAGCCTACAACCTAATTTCCCGTCACAGAAAAGCCACCTAAGAAGGGTGTGTGTGTATTTAGGTCTACTATAACCTGTACACAAAGGCTCTAGTTGGTTTTGGGGCTCTTCTGCTCTTGGTGTTGTATGGATCTACACACACAAAAAATGGTTTCTATTGCAGTGTGCTGGAACTTTCTAGATAGTTACGTTATATCATTAAACAAAGTTTGAAGCATTGTAAATGCAGTTGTAATTTATTTATACCTCATTCCTAAATATAACATTGAGCATTACCATGCTTGTACTGCAAAAGCTTTCAAGGACTGTGCTATTTACTGCAACTTTTAATTGATTTGGTGCTACTGTTCAGCAAAGCCATCTCTGCCACTGCAGGAGGACCTTGTGATGCAGGCTATCACAGGAACTAAATTTGGTCCTGAAGCTTTATTGAAGGTTTTACAGCATTACATCTTAGCCTTGCAGTGAACTGTCTGCAATTTACTGCTGTGTTTTGCAGCAAGAAAGTAGAAAAAGAGATTGATGTTGGAATAATTTTATCTCCTAGCGTCTGTAGAGACATAGTTAACCAATGGCATTGGCTTGGTGAGGGTTTTACAACACTTTTTATTCATTTTCCTTGAATCATTTTAAATCACCCATTCCTTTACTAGGAATGGATGAGGAGTTTTTCCATGCCACCTTCATGCCAAACAGATTAGGCTACTTTTATGCTTTGCAATGAATATAGGTTAATTTCAGTGTTATTTGGTTTTGCTCTTTACTTTCAGTAGACTAGTCAAAAAGACTTCGGTTTCACCAAGTGTTTTAACATGTCTTGCCTATTCTTTGGGACTGCTTTTCCTTACTCCCTGCTGGGAATGGGCCCTGGATTATAGGTCCAGGCATTTTCAATCGGTGCAAGACCTCTTGAATCTCATCTCATGGGGCAGGCGTTGTCAAAGCAGCCAGAAGTGTTCCTCTGCATTGAGGTGCTCACGGGGCAGGCACAGACTGCCAACTTGGGCAGCACTTAATTTCACTTGCCACCAGTCACTACCAGTATATTAAATTGCATTATGCGATTTTATATTTGGAGAGACTTTCCAATTAGATGGTCCAGCAGCAGTGATTTCCTGAGGGGAATCAGCCTGGATCAAAGTGAGTGTGGAAGACAAGCGGTTCTTTACATCTACCCCTCCCTGCCAGTATCACCTAGTTCCCAGAGGTTGCTTGACAGCAGATTATCAACCATCCTAGATATTCATGATAATTTTGAGAGTAAGAAGCCTGTTCCAGGTCAGGAGGGGGGAAAAGAGAGAATGGTATGGGAATTCTCACTGCTGCATATTATGTCCAAATAGAGGTGCCAGCTGAAAAGTCTGTGTTTCAGCACACACAGTCTGAACATTATAGAAAACAGCAGAAAGCAGGGAAAAGTAATCTACAGACTCTCTGTGTTTATACCAACGTATTCAAGAGATTTTTGAAAGCTATGTGCCAGGATTTTTTTTTTTTTGTAAATGAAACCTGTCTTTATTTATTGTAAGTTTTTTTCAGTTTGAGTAAAACGAGATTTTTACTTTACTGAAATGTTTTTAGCTCTTCCTCACGGCAGAAGTGACATTTCCTTTTGTTCATTGATGTTGTTGTGATTTAGATGATAATGCATGCGTTTACTTGTTAAAAATATTATTCTGGAGGTAGTAAGAACTCCAAGGGCTGGAGACAAACCCATATATTGATAAGAACATTTAAACCCTTTAGCACCTTTCAGATGTTGTGAACCACATGCAACATCAATAGCCTCCTATGTCAAGAAGGGAGGAAGAAAAGCATAAATGTAAAATGACAGTTTCTCACACGTGTTTTCTCGCAGTATACACTGGAAAATATTTTTTTTCCTTTCTTACTTTTTCAGGACTAAGCAATATAAAAGGAGAAATGATGCTCCCCTTAACTAGTTAACTGAAAAATAGAATGACAGAGACTGGGCAACTATTCCTTAGAAAAAAGTAAGGTGGGGGATTATTGGGACATTGACATTTATAATTCTCTAAAAGAGTATGTAATCTACTTTCTCATAAAAAAATAGGCGTTATTTTATGTATTTCTATATGTCCTAATGAGGCAACAACCATCAGTTGGATGGGAAACTGGCTGCTATAGGTTTTCTCCTACTTTTTCTATTTTGTCTTTTAATGGTTTGCCATCTTAGAAGGCTGAAGATGGGGTTTGTAAAGAGCACAAATTGGAAAGAGAAACCCATAGGGCTTTTTTACCTCTCTTGTTTTGCTTTACATGTCATGTTTAGATCAAAATTTCCGGAATTTCCCTGTACTCTTGTGTGTTTATTTTTCTCCCCCACTTTCATGTATTGTTGGAGGTTAGGTTTTCTCAAAGGAATTTCTTCACATTTGTTGTCACGGTGATGTGGAGCAGCAGGGGCAGCTTTCTAGGTAAAATGTCTCTAGCAATTAGGGAGGCACCTGGGCATTCCCACCTGACCAAATATATTAATCCACTGGATTGTACACTTTTGGGTGTGGGGGACCCTCACCACCAAGACGACCAGATGGAGGGGAACAACGAGATGTTGGAATCCCCAGAAGTGTGATATGTTTCTACGTAATTGCTGTCACTCTTTCTGCCCCCTTTTTTTCTATTACCTTCCTTCCATCCTTCCTTCCAAGTTATAGGAATTTGGATAGAGGGGGCCATCCTTCCATTCCAGGAAGGTTCCTGCCTTCCTTGGCAGATGCATGTTCTTTATACGTGTCCTGGTTTAAAAGACATCTACATTTATATGTTGTTCCTTAACGTATAAACAAGATGTTGACCCACGTCCATCTTCAAAGATATGCAAGCCCCAAATAATTAAGAGATTGCATGCTTGTTCCCAGCCTCAAGGAATCTTAGGTGTTTTTTGAAACATAACAAGTTTATTTTCAAGGTTAGTGGTTATTTTCAAGACTTTTTTTGTGCATTCTGGAAGAAGCTACATGGTTACAAAAGGTAGTGAAATTGAGAACACCAAATTGACTGCAGAATGCCGCATCTTAGCATTTTCTGAACGCTTGCTGACACCACTCAGCAGTCCTAGAAAGAATGGGAACAAAATCTGATTAGAGAACTTGCAATGGCACAGCAAGGAGGAGACCTCTACGCTTTTCATCTGCTGGCTTGTTCCAGAGGGTGTCAGAAGAGCTGCAGCAGGGTTTTATGTCTTCTGTGCACTATAGATGCCTTTATGCTGTATTTGACAGTCATCTTCACTGCACTGGTGGCTTCTTTGGTGTCTCATTGAATAAGGAATGAAGTAACTGAGGATGTTTATGTAAGGATAGTAAGCCGCTATTACCAACCTTGAACTAATAGCAGAATTTTAATATCTTTTAAAGAAGAACTTTGTGGTACGACTGCAGCTGGCTTTGAGAGTCCATTTATTGAATGTGGAATCCTGTAGAATTAGGAGCAATGCAAAAATGGAGATGACTTCGTATCTGGAAGAATTTATGTATCTTCTGATGGTTTTGTTACGCTCTTTTCCCATCTGTGAAACATGCAATGTATTTACAAAGAATGCTTATATTTATCCTTATCATTACAAAGTCTTTACTACAAGGATAATTTGAGCAGTTGACAGATAGGTCTGTATCCTAACTAGGTTGTGTAGTTATAGCTGGAGTTTGATATATATATATATATATATATATATATATATATATATATATATAACTCCAGTTATATACTGGAGTTTGAGTCCATTCCATTAAGCATCATCCTGGGGCAAATCCTGTATTTTGGAGAACACTGAGATGATATTCTCCTGCTTCTTACATGTTTTTTTAGTACAAACTTGTCTATTAGGATATATTCAAAGTTCCTTAGGAATCCTCAAGAAGATTTTATGATAGAAATGAACATTGCCATTTAGCATGGGGAGGGGGGGGGGGGGAAGCTTTTTAATAATTTAAAATATTTTTTCCTTAGGGTTTTTCATGTGTTTTATATTGCAAGACTGAAACACTAATAATGTTGCATTATGTTTTATATATATGAAATGAGGAAACCAGATATGGTTCCTTTTTATTATTTTTCTTTTGTGGCTGTGTAGAAAGATCAAAGATATTTTCTCTGCTCATAAAATAAACATGTGTGTGGAGATTTAATAACATTAAACATACATACAATGTCTAACATTAGACGTTGTTTAAAATATCAAGGTTTAACTCAAGTGCTTGTAGTCTAATTCACCTCTCTTTTGCCTTCTCTCCTCAATCTGGTCTGTTAAAGTATTAAAGAACTATGTTATTCTGCCTTAAATGCACAGCTCAAAGAAACAAGGAGACATTTGGAATGCCCAGCCATTGGCATACATGTTCTCTGTTCCTGGATAGAGACATTATCAAGCTCTTTTTTGGGAACCCAGAACCAAGATTTTAAATAATATTTCATTGTTATTTGCTGCCTATGTTGAGCTGGAATGTATGCTGAGGTGCTCACAGACCATTACAGTTCACACTATTATTCTTCCAAGATCTGTAGTATAGGAAAATATTGCTATTTTAGCTGCAAATCCAGATATAGAGTAGAATAGTTTGATTTGGAAGGGGCATACAACAATCATCTAGTCCAACTGCATGGGTGATGCAAGGATAAATTTTTCTCATTTCTCTTTTGGGTGTCAGATTCTGGGCTGGAATTAACAGTGGGGAGACTGGCTGAACTGAGAAGGGCAAACTGGTGCATCTCTGGGGAGTTGTTCCTGTGTTTGTGAATCCAGCTTAAGAATCTTGGGAAACTAGATTGAAAAATGTAAAAGATTATTTAAACATTTTGTATTTTTCCTCCCATTTCAGTAGACAACTCATTAGTCAGTAGATTAAGCTGTTCCCAAGATGTCGTTTAAGTAGCAGAGCAAAATCACGGATTCATTCAGGTTGGAAAAGATCAAGCCTGCCCATTAACCTGACACTACAAAGTCCACCACTAAATGCAGAAATCTGACACACAGAAGAGTTGTCTGAGGTCCAGGTGCCCACAGACACCCTTCTCAGCCCCCAGAAGGGTTTAATGTGGGGTGCAGGGATAGAAGTGTCCACACAAGCATGTTGTCTTTGACTCAGGGGTACAGCACTTGAATTGTTTTACTGCCTGGATTCTCCAGACAAACACAGGGACAATGCATTTTCACAGCGCTGAAGTGGAACAAAGAAATGAACCCACAGAAGTACAGAGCCAGATTTCGCTCAGTCTAATAAAGACAAAGTATTATTAAGACAGAAGGTATATAAACTCAGGTCTGAAATCTAAATGAAAAGTAGA